>NC_140935.1:92509501-92859501 GCF_014529385.1 Adiantum capillus-veneris | reverse complement strand
TCCAATTAAAATGCCATCTCATCCGAAACCCTCACATGAGGATTAAGGCACTTTTTTTGAAGCATTGGGGTGTTTTCAAAGTAAATTACTAACCCTAATTTCAAAAAAATGCATTTTATGTTTCCTTTATCATCAACAATGGTGTCGTTCCCATGGAGACTTAGTTAAGAGTCATAAAAAAGCCACCATTCCATCAACTAAGTATTTTCATCACCAATTACTCAATCATATGTTTACTCAGTATATAGCAAATAATACTAAGATAACTGCAGTCCCAAACCATGTAAGGAAAAAAAATCATTCAATGTATCAAAACTAGAACTGTTGGTGTTCACCAAAAGTCAGCATCCAAGTTGCCAGATATTCTGTAGCCCTAGGTCATCAGAGTTGCATAGGTCAATGTTGTCTCGTCCCACAAGAAAACCATCAAATTTTAGTCCAAAAAAGGCAATCCAATGTCATCTCAACAGAGACTTCCACTTAGTTTCTAAAAGAGGAATGTATCAAAAAATAGCTTATGGTTATGAGCTCACCAATCTATACTTACCTTGATTGGAGTTGACATATCCATTGTATTAGACATTTATCTACATTATCTAATGTAAAGTATCTATCAAAAGGGATTGTAAACTCCATGTATCTACATATCAATAGATTTTCAACTCTAAATCAGCAAATATTTTTAACAACTAAAGAAGGTAGCAGGCATGTTGCATCACTACCGCTTCTCACATTAAAGCGCTCTAAAAAGTGAAAATTTGGGCAGCATCTCCTTTGTATAACGGATGATTTTTCAAAATTCCACTCACTGCCATCTCCACCGTGACCCTCACATGAGGTTTAAGGCTCAACATCAAGCATCAAATGTCTTTAGCTAGGGTCAAATGTGAAAATCAAATCTTCCTGCCATGGGCCTTGCAGACTCTCAAAAGTATTTTCATTTTCCAAGTACTAACATGAAAAAAAATGAATTCAAAAACCTATGTTTATCATCAACCTTGAAAGGACATTTTGAGTGTAAACTCCCAAACAGTTCCCAACAAGCTTTTTAACTGATGATTATGAATAATATCATTTTTTCATATGTAGTAAGACTCAAATTCATTTTTTGGAATTGAAAAGACATCTGATGTACTGCCTATCTGATGCATACACCAAAACATGTTTCATGCGCTTAATCAATCGTGTCAACAATGCTCATTAAATTCCAGCTATCTCTATTACACAATTTTTCTTGTCAGTTCAACTTAGTGTGTTATAGTCTGAATGTAAACACTTATCATACTCATCGTTCTCCAATACATATTATTAGACAGCTTTGTTCATAAGTCCAAATTGAAAATCTCAAAATAATCAAAGTTTTGACTGAGTAGGTGCAAGGGCACCTACTTGTCCCATTGTTGCCGATAAAACAGTCAACACGATAGTACGTGAAGTGTTTCCAGGATCTTCTCACCCCATTTAGCTTGATGTGGTCGAGACTATGTTGTATGGCCATCGATTGTATCTTCATGTATGCTTAGTGTCACCATGAGTTGTCCAAGGAGCTGCCGTTAGCTTCCGAGTTGTACATGTCTGTGAGCTCGTATGCACGGATGGGTATGCCAAAGAAAATAAAACGAAGATTGCTTATGAAGAGCATGTATAACACTCAAGGCATGTATTGTATGCTAGAATCAGAGTGTGTGTGTGTGTGTGTGTGTCACTAATAAAGTCTGAGTGTGAGTGTGTGTGTGTGTGTGTGTGTGTGTGTGTGTGTGTGTGTGTGTGTGTGTGTGTGTGTGTGTGTGTGTGTGTGTTTGTGTGTGGGTGTGTGGATGGATGCAACATCCTGTGAGAGCCAAGAGCATGTGAAGGAAGATGCAGAGGGTAGTGAAGCAAGTCGAAACCTGCAAGGGCCGAGTATACGTAGGAGGAAGCATGAGAAATGGCGAGCCCTGCGAGATCCATTCACGAAGGAGATGAAGCAGCTCGTATGTACTTACGATAGTGTGTGTGTGTGTGTGTGTGTGTGTGTGTGTGTGTGTGTGTGTGTGTGTGTGTGTGTAAACCTACTATGCAAGGTAGGTAAGGTGTGCAACGATCTGATGGTGAGATAGAAGCAGCAAGAGAACTACCCGTGAGGATGATTCTATTACTCAGGTATATAATAGGCGTCTAGATGTACCATAAATATCGACCAAATGGGTAGCGTTAAACCCATTACGCTATATTTAAGTTGGAAATTAACTGCACATAGTAGGCCAGCCAACATAGGAAAACCGAGCCCACGAGTATGGTAGGCATTAAATACTCCAAGCTATATTAAGCTAGAGATTTCCACAAAGGTAAGACACCTGAATAGCCACAGTCCTTTCAAGTAAGCTACAAACCAAGTACGGAACCATAATTTAGGGATGCAATAAAAAACCATTTAATTTATTGGACTGGACATCTTCAACGCTATTTACCAGGTAGGTGCATATTTGTAAATAAGTAACAGCTTCTCGTGATATACCGTATCCTTTATCACGGTGATTGTCTGATCATATGTAACCGAGTTGCCTTTTATCAAACACATTGGGTGTGTTGAAGCAAGTGTGTAGTTGACTAATTATGAGTGGCTATATATTAGCTCTCATAGATGACATCTAAGATTAACTTCTGAGTAAAATGTGTGTGCACGTATAAGTCCGAAAGATGAGGCTATTTGTCCAAAACCAGACCCATTTGCTAAACCTTGAAGGTTATGTGTATAACAGAGGCCATTCTAAAATATGTAGGCATGAACCCATGTCCAAGACTGACATCAACCTAAAGTTGTATCTCCGTGAGATACGGGTATGAAGTTGCGAGGGAGAGTGAAGCATGTCATTATGTCTGAGATTTCCAAACTGAACAGATAATGTGTGCGTGTGTGTTTGTCTTATGGGTCA
The DNA here is from genome assembly GCF_014529385.1 of Adiantum capillus-veneris. NCBI lineage: Eukaryota > Viridiplantae > Streptophyta > Polypodiopsida > Polypodiales > Pteridaceae > Adiantum > Adiantum capillus-veneris. The sequence goes on along the minus strand of NC_140935.1, from coordinate 92,856,586 downwards.
TTATTTTCCAAACTAAACAGATTATGGATAAAGTATACCAATGCATTCAAGCTTTATTTATATCCAGCCAAGGTTTAATAAAGTTACTCCCGTCTAGATAGCGAGAGCGAGATCACCAAAGAGGGAAGCAGTCAGCCAAGGGTTAGCCAAAGAATTGTCAGCTAAATAAGTGTGTGTGTGTGTGTGTGTGTGTGTGTGTGTGTGTGTGAGAGAGAGAGAGAGAGAGAGAGAGAGAGAGAGAGAGAGAGAGAGAGAGAGAGAGAGAGAGAGAGAGAGAGAGACAGAGAGATCCTTTGCGATCACTTGTTGTATGCACACATTTCTATGTTGTAGGAGCCATCAAGACCATCACCACTTATGAGACTTGACTGGCATGATCCTCATAAGTAACTCAAGGCTTGTGGATGCTCAAAGTCACATGCACTAGCAATAGGAGGCACATGAATCACGAGAAGGATTACAAAAACCTCACTACTTGGGCAACACTAAGGCGACAATTCTTTGAAGCTTTTAGACTAGGTGACCTCCAAGAGAAGGTTTTGGACGAACTGGAAAACCTAGTGCTCCAGCCAAATGAGATTTTTACAGGACTCATGACAAAAAAAAAGTCTTTAGTTGTGCTAGCAGTCAAGATAATTCATGAAGTGGGTGGAGGAAGCTCTTTCCAAGACTTCTCAACAAGAAATTTGAGAGATTGTTTGACCCAAACCCGCTGTAGAGGAGTTTCTCGCTGCTACTACTAGGATAGAAGGAGCAAGAAAGCTATTCAACAACTCTCCTCAGTTAGAGACTGCCTTTGTACTCTTGGAAAGTCCATCTGGCCCCTTGACTTCTCTACGCAAGGAGCTAGAAGCACTAAAGTTGCAACGAGCTCTTCAAGAGGAGAGATCCTTCTGTCTTTGATAGGAGAAGCCTCCACATCAAGATACTTTAGACCACATTAAGTGGGAGCTAGAAGAGCTCATGAATCAGCAGAGGTTGTGGTTTGGTGTAGCTCATGTCACTCTCTTAGGCATTCTCTGTAGGAATGCCCGCTTCAAGCTTACTGCTACTTTTGTGAGAAGTTTGGACATGACGACAAAGATTGCTAGTATTTGAAGGGATTGCAAAAGTTACAATAGAGGCTCACCCCCTATGCTTCAACAAGGCTTGGCATCTATTCACCCAGGCACCCACATCCAATATGGTTTCCTCCTATGGCCATTCAAACCACATGCCACCTTTGTTGACAACCCCTCTGATGCAAGGTATGCAGAGCACTTTTCTATCTCAAAGATTTTATCATGCTAATGCTCCATGAACCCCTCAAAGATTCTACACTTCAACCTCCACCTCCATGCAGTAGGAGCATAGACCACCTCGTCCCCTACTCGCCCACCCAATCGACCCATTTTATGCTACATCTGTGGGGAATATGGGCATTACCAAAGAAATTGTCCTTTTCCCCAAGGGTCTTGTCCTTGATGCCATTTCCTTTTGTGACTTTGGTTGACCGGAGGGTTGTCTACACCTTGGGCATAGTAGACTAAGTGCCTTTGCAAGAGTAGAAATTCACCTTTAGCCTGGATTTGGTCGTGGTTCATCTTCCCTAGGTTGAGGGAGGCTTTTTTTTTTTGCTCATTGGCAGACCATGGTTGCGGCACATTAAAGCACTTCTTGATTAGGGAAATGACACAATGTGGATACATACTCTTGGCTCCCCACTAGTGAAACCCATTCAACTTGAAGGAGGCATGGATCTAGTACTGCATCATAGTTCTTTGTCAGTGGAGTCCTGCCCCGACTGGGACCAGACTACGCCACCCAATTGACTAGAGGAGGACCTGCTTGAGTGGTTGGAAGCTTCAAAGTCTATGCCTTGTTGTGTGGTTTCTCTCAAATATTTACTTGAGGATGACTCTCCTACTATCAAGGCCTATGGGCTTGGTGAGCCTAACAAAGACCACATAAGAGGTAAGAAATCTCCTTTACAAGATTTTCGCCAACTCTCGACCCCCTTTGTGTCTGACTCCACGACCAAGGCTAAACTCTCTCCTGTGTCTGATGCACTCCCCTTTGATGAGCTTCCACAAGGATCGTTGCAAGAAAAATATGGCAATTTTGATATCACTAAGACTCCAACCCATCCCCAATCCTCACAGATTGCAACCTGGGTGACCCTGACAACCATCATTCCATCCTTTTAGTTGATTGGTTATGGGATCACCCCACACTACTTGATCAAATAATTTCTTTTATGCACTCTTTCAAGGATGTTTTTGTGTGTCCTTACAAACATTTCGAAGGAATCCCACCAGAACGAGGTATTCACACTATCCCCCAGGTTGAGGGGGCTAAGCCAGTTAGATTTTGAGCTTACAAGCTCAACCCCAAGTATGTTGAAGCTGTCAAATTGGAGCTAGATAAAATGCAAGAAGCAAGGATCATTCTACGTTTGAAGGTGTCAAATTGGAGCTAGAGAAAATGCAAGTAGCAGGGATCATTGTACCTATGGAGCCTGGGTCTCTATTGAAAACCTCTCTTCCTATGTGGTTCACTTGTGGATAAAATCCTTGTGGAATCCTTTTCGGCACTCTTTCTAAATCTCTATCCCTAAATTGCAATCCTCTCTATTCATTGCGGCGGTATATCCTCTTGTGTGGATTGTGATTTAGGTTCCCATGTCTAGATGTATGTGATTCCATTGATTCCATAGGGTGAGTCTTTCAAAGGTGTGTATGTTCCCTAAACTCATTGAATCCTCCTCGTCCCACATTTTGAGTGTTAAATCCTTGTTGATTGGTTTTTTTCTTTGATGGGCTCATACCTGGTTGTATGTAATGTGTGGAGACTAGGGTCACCATATAGGTGTATCTTTCTAGTTTGATTGGGTCGGTAGTATTATACTCTTGTCCATACTTCTCTACCGAGAGGACTTGCACTCATGAGGAATTTATGTATGTAAAAACATAGAGGATTTTATGGTCTTCAAATGTCTAGCATTGAACTCTACTCTTGTCTACCAATACGAGTGGCACTCCCTAGGCATATGTGTCTGTAAACACATAGAAAATTTTATGGTCCTTCAAATCTCTAGCATTGGGATCCACACACTTATAAAAGTGATGTTGATCCCTTGTTAGGCGGTGAGCTTCCTGGTAAGAGCTAATTCGATGGTCATCATCCCCTCGTTTCGGAGGGAAGTCCATAGGGATATCATCAATGAAAACATCTTGGAATCCATTTAGAAAAGTAGACAAGTCTAACTCTTCTTGATTCCCACCATTTTCATTTGATAAACCATTAGCGTCATTAGTGGATTCTGTGAAAAAAATCATGTACGCACAAATCGAGCTTTTCCAACTGTGGATCACAATTCTTATTATTTGGACCTAATCTCAAGGTTCTACCTCTCTCTTTTTACAAAAATGTCTATAACCGTTTCCAATTTGTCTCTTTTGATGGGTCAAACCTAGGTTTCTTGGTGTGTGTTGCGATTTTTTGTCTGTTTTATGATCTTGTCAGATTTATTTGGTTTTCTAGGTTTTTGTGCCCTTAGCTAAGCCTCTCTGTGCTAGCTTTGTGCAGTGGGTATCTCTTTGGTCAGAATTCACTCCATGATACATGGATCGTAGTCCATCATTTGCAAGAGGAGGTCAATAACAGGTGTTACCTAAAATCTTGTCAGATTTGGATGTCAAATCATTGTATTTTCTATTCTAGCTTATTTTAAAAAAAAATCATAATTCCTTGGTTTGATGTGCTTTTATGGGTCTATTCACCCAAATGATTGGTATTGGTGTTTGCAAGTGATAAGGATTCAAAGTCTAAGTAACTTTCATTGTTTTTTATGTGAGGTATATGTTTTTGCAATCCTTTCTCCTGTCCAATTTGCATTTAGACTTTCCTAATATGATTTACAAGGTATTATGAAGCCATACCCTTGACCTTTTGCAATTTGGTTTCAATTTTTAATGTTTCCAAAAAAAAAAAAGCAATTTCAAAGGTTTATGGTTTGTTTTGCCCAAATATGGTTTTGGCACAACTTTTCTTTGACTTTTGTAGCCCAGAATGATGATTTTTGGCCCACTTAACCTACTCCTATGAATTTGGAATGATGTAATGCAATAAAATGAACAAAGCTTAAAAATATGGCTAATGGTGGTGAAATGCACAACACTTGGGAAGCGATGAGAAAATTGATGTTTGAAATAATTTAAATTGACTCAATCATAAACACCCATTGCTACCAAATGACACACCTAGCTAGCCTTGACTTCTAAACTCTATCGAGTGAGAAAATCTTGTTTCGCCACTATGTTGCTAGTAAAATGGAATGAATTTCTAAGGGTTTTTGGATAAAATCAAGCATGGTTGCAAGGTCACTCAACTATCGTAAGACTGGATCCCCTCAATGATGCCAATATTAGTGAGTCATCAACGAACATCTATAGCACAACTATAACATACACTCAAGGAAGCAAGCGAGATGGGGCAAAAAGATACATTGGGTTGTCAATCACAATGAGGTTACTCTTGCTAAAAGATGCATGCAAGACAATCACAAATCGGCACCCAACAATCACTTATCATGAAAACGGTTAGTCCTTGCTCCAATTAATCACCCGATAGTTTTCAACTAAATGATCTTGAAATGCTTTAAAACTCTACGAGACTGTAGGCAGAGACTATCAAAACATATCTCAACCATAAAACCTTGATTCTAAGAGGTACCTGAATTGCGACTCGTCGTTTCACATGTCAACAAGGAATGAACAAAAGTAGTCTAATAGCATCACTTAAAACTTGGGGACAATCTCTTATTAAAAAATAGCATTATAACTTGAAAAGCTCCCTAATATAGGAGATTTAGACTCACACAAGATAAATACATACTTTCATCAAACTGACAATCAATAGAAAGAGCAAGACAAGAGGAACACAATGCACTTGTAGGAAATCAATTTGGATCACCAAAATGAAAGTTATGTTGATTACAAAAGAGCTCTGTGAGGATAACAACTTCACCCATACACAACTTATCCAAAAAAGCATCCCACATTCTAATTGGAATTGACCTTTATACCTAAACATTCTAAAATGTGGCTCCAAGCTCCTGTTCCGATGGATAATGTACATTTACATCGATGTGAAAAGGACAAAAAAAATACAACACAGATTAGAGACCTTTCAAATATCATTATATGCTGACAATTACAACAAAAATTTTGGATTAGAAGGGGTTTCTTTAGTAGCATCAACAGAAACTCCTTTTTGTGAAGGCATATGTTTGCAAGAATTTAGAGCTCTAGTACATAGGAACAATGGTACTATCCATGGAATCATCAAGAATTACCTAGGCAAGCACTTATTAGCTTATGATTCTATCCACATCAAGCACCACATCTGTCTTAATCCTTCACATGCAACAAGCTTGATGTATGTGTTTTTCAAGATGCACCACCCCCTTCACTAGTCACTTATCTTGCCCAAGCATCATTTGGCTCCTTTTGCACCCATGAAGATGTTATAGAAGAGAAATTTAGCAACAATGGTATATGTCTACTGAAAGAGACTTTTTATGATCAAGAAGCTTTTATAAGATTACTTTATTGCAACTCAAATTTTGTGTTGCATTTCATATTTGTGGTTCACTTAACCATTGCGCGTCACTTAAAAGATATATGCATCATTTCAAAAATAAAAAGTCCAAAATATAATTATCATCCAAAAGTGTATCTTCTCATTTGCCTTTTTACTTGTCTAGAATATCACCGACAAACCATTGTTGTATAAAACAAATGTTGTTTGGTATTTGATGCTCCTTCTAGATGAAGCAAGGGGGCAAGAATTGGGTAAAATTCTTGTGTTGTAGGTCGACTGGCTTGAATGGTACTTGTCTTTTTAGCTTTACCAAGTATACAAAAGAGAGTATCTTGCACAAAGAAAGTGAAACAAGGCTAGACTTCTGTGAGACTAAGCGGCTCACCCTTACTTCAAACTAGCTTTTGGCATAGATTAATCCTAAAATTTATAATCATGAAGAACAACAAATTAAGGTTATCCTTTTTACCTCAATTACAATGATCTTTTGCTCAAGGTTCTAGATCCAATATCAAAACATATTTCTACCGTGATTTTCATGGGATTCTCATCATAAAATCACCACTACTTGCACTGACATAGTTTACAATAGATACATCTCCTCTTACATATTGCACTGAAGACTTTGAGGTTTATATTTGAATAGGGCCATTCTTCTCTAACGATTCAAGGGTGACTACATGGAAAAGCATAAGAATTTGAATTGGTGGTGTTTTAGATTAGTGAATGGAAATGGTTGAGTAGTATCTCCTCAACTTAACCATGGCTAAGGTATAAAGGATGTGATATTGGCTCCTAGATGTTTCTTCTCCTTAAAAGGAGTCCACTCGAGTAGAAATTCTTTATATAAGCCTATATACATCCCCTTCACAAGGTTTTTTTGGGGGTATATGCATGCACACCTATATGCTTATAGATCCCATGACAAGTAAGCAACACCAAAAAGAGAATTGTATGCAGAAACCTTCATGCCACGCAAACGTTGGGACTATCACTTACTCAACCAAAGATGCTATTGATTCCATCTAAACAAAAAATCGAATAAACCTTGTGAAAGAGAAGTTTCGTTCCCTTGGAAATTTTATTATATCTTTGAGCTTGGATTGGCCATGCACTAGGGGCTTCACAAAGAGGTTTTTATGGAACCTTATCCTGGGGACTATATGTACTCAATCTTATGATGTCCCACAAGCATTTAAAATAGTCATAGATAACAACAAACAAGAAAGTTGGGTCCTTTATTACTTACTAAGCTTAAAGACATGCATTGGTGGTTGCCAGCACGCATCTTGTTATCTATGCAACCAATAAACTACTTTGTGGGGTGTTCAATATTGATTTGTTCAGGGACACACCTTTTAGATGTTGGAGAGCTTACGTTGGGCCCCTCCTCTTGCTCCAAACCTCTAGTGAGAGACCATTCGGTGTTCGACGTTTTGGTAGAACCAAGCTAATATAATTAGTTTGCATAAGCAAGGTGCATGTTGTGACCCCAAACCCAACAGTAACATTGCTTGCATTTAAAACCCAAGCCCATAAAGATTGATCTGAGTTTATTGAAAAAAGGTTTTTTTTTTTGGGTCTAACCATGACCGGTATTGTAAGCTAATTTCTAAGCAACATCAATTTGTGCCATAACTATGTTCTCTTCGACAACTTGACTTGTTAATTGTTGAAATAGTGACATGTGGTTAGAAAAAGCATTGATTATGACCTTCGAGCAAGTGTGTGCAAACAGTCAGGGCAAAGCTAGGCCGAATGAGTAGTATTCGAAGGTGGGGTAGAATTACGAGTGTGTGAATGTATATATCGACCAAAGCATTTCCAAGCATATCATGTTTCTTTAGCAACCCCCGATCTCATCATGAATTCTATCACCCGTGTGAGGGTGTTGCATGAGGCGACATCCCTTCAAGGTGCAAGCTTAGGCGATTACATTTGGCAAAAGGCTTTTCGTTCACATACGGTTAAAACAACCCAAAGCTTTCTTCCCACAACATGTTGGGTGTATCCTGCAATCCACACATCGCCAAGCACAACATTTTTATGTAGAAACCCCTGATCTCATCCCAAATTATTTCATATCGACCAAAGCACCACTGAGCATGACATCTATCTCCAACAGACTGTGCGCGTATGTCGCATGTGTCAATGCAAGGAACTTGCCGATACACCGTGTGCGAGCCACAAATGGCTCCAAGCACACAACAAGCCTAAACTAGTAAGCTCAAAGATGGCAATGGCGTGTCACTCACCGCTCTACGCTTCCTGTCCTGGAGGATTCCTCGCCACCAAGAAGAGGGAGACGCCGCTACGCCGCGCTCAACTGCCTCGCCCCCGTCATGCCGCCGCAATGCTCGATCGCACTCTCTCTCTCTCTCTCTCTCTCTCTCTCTCTCTCTCTCACACACACACACACACACACACACACACACACACACACACGGAGATGAAGAAGAAGAATATGGAGATGGAGCAAGAGCACTCTTCAATTGCACAAATGAGAGAATGAGTGAATTTTAGGTTTAGTTGACTTTTATATGAGCTCGTCCCATTCACACTTTGGCGCCCATGCTTAGCCAACTAATCCCTTGAATGTTCCAGTTAGAGTGCGCCTCTCATCGGCGATCACTCTTACCCTTTTCCTATTGGATCGACAAGCTCGGTACCTGACTCTACCAAATAAATAATACAATGTCCGTCGCAGGTGATAGGAATGTCCGTGAGGGTTAACATGGCCCCGTTCTTGATGTAGATTCCGTCATCGGAAGCTATTGAGTTGAAGCTCGTTCGTCAAGGTGGAAGAGCTTTTGAGATGAATGTCCTTAGCCTCCTTCAGTCACTGCAAAATCAAACAGCATTGGCACAGTAATTGCATTCTCATAAGCAATTAAAAAGCATATGCAGTCAGACAATTTGATTGGTAACAGAATTTTAAACCATTTGTCAGCAATAAACATTAAATTGCAATATAATCAAACACATAAACAGCTGTAAAGGTAAAAAATTTAACAAGTCTGGGGTCGCTAATTTAACGGTCGAAAGGCCCTAAAGATCGACTATTAATACCATGGGTAAGCTTCTCAATTTTCTCTGGTCAATTAAGTTGTTTAATCGCGAGAGCCAAGTATTTCATGTTCGAGGGCTGACTAGAGACTATACCTAGAAGACCTTGTAGTTAAGCTACGATAAAAGGAATTTCTCACGAAATCATCGCCTAACTGATTACTTTTTCTTTGACCCCCCAAAGTCTTTTCACAGTGATTCACTTTTGATGTGTGTGCTTATTTTGTATGCCTTAGGTTTTTTGCTTTTCAAGGAAAAGCGCCCACACTGGGAACCTCTAGGGCTCTAGTACCATAGGCGGCGATACATGTGAGTGAAGTACCAAATCAAGCTGAGATTTCTCTTCCAGCTTAAGATTTTACATTGTGGCACTTTGTTTGTTTGTTTGTTTTTTTTCGTTTTCAGCATTTTAATTTTGTAACTTTGGGGGGTCATATAACAGGGTTACACCTCCCCATGCTCATCACACTAGTAAACTCCCTTTATAATACTTAAGCTAAAGGTCAATAGGGACTAAGCCCACTAGAAAGCCCTAGTACATTTCACACAATGCTGCTTAAATCGGATTAAGAACCTAAGTAACCATTGATTATTAAGAAGGCATTCCCCATGGTATTAAGAGAAGATCTGTAACACCTAACTTGGTCAAACTAGCTTAGTCGGACTGCTTGATTTTTAAATCTAGACAAGTGATTATGACAAAAAATTACATTGAATTTAATGTTTGGTACTAAGCAAATGCGGTGAATATTATGCTACCAATCACAATCAAAGCAGACAAACATGGATGCAAAAAAAATAAGGGACGATGCTAATGGACAAGAAACACCTGTTTGTGTTGATGGTCGTGCTTGATTTGAAGTGTGAACGAGAGAAAGATCCCATGAAAGTCCAAATCCTAACAACAGCAACACGTTCCTGTACACACTAGGAAACACAAAGAATACCTCTAAGAGGCACATCAGTGGGAAAAGGTACCAACACTTATTGAACACAACAAAAAAACATAAGGAACCCTAACCTAATTATTTGCACTCCTCCTAAAGAGTCAAGGGAATAGGATATTGTAGAGATTGGGGGGAAACCCTAAGGCTAAACCCCTATCCTCGTTGTCGAGATAAACAAAGTCATCATCCATGAGACCATATGTGCCATCTGTGTAGTCATGTAAATCTTCTTCTTCATCATAGGTACCCATGTTTACTAAGAAGGTCACTAGACGCCTATAGTCATCTTGGTCAAAAGGGTAGGCTTGTGCAATGGGAGAAACGCTCTCTACTAAGTATGGGTCAGTCGTGGTCAAGAGACGTATCAGCCATTCTAACTCCTCGAAATTCGTCTCACATGCTAGCGTACCTACCAAATCCCATTCACATGCAAGCACCGGAAAGACCATGTGGAACATTTGTGAAAAGTAACGCGGGTACCTCTCACCCAAGGCAGGAGTGGATGACTCTAGCGTACTAGCCATATTTGTACACACAAATAGATGATGGTTAGAGTGCAAATATTACAAGGGTCATGTTCTTGTGCATAATGTGTTTTTATGATTTTGTGTTATGGCTCTTGCTCTTTTACTTTTTTATCTTGTTTTTGTGAGTATAAGGCTTTATATATACATTCCCTAAGATTGGAGATTAAGAGGTTAGGGAGGAAGGTTGAGGGGGAAGCAAGTGAATGATGGATGTCAACAAACACTCCCTCCTTCCTTGGGTAGATCATACCTTTTGGAATGATGTCGTCACCTTTTGAAACCAATTGTTCCAAGTTGTTATGGGTGAAGGCTTTAACCAATAGTTTTCGACCGCCCTATGCATTTCATCTAGTTGCAAGGGTGGTAAAGGTACTCTCCCATGATTTTATTTGCAACATTGTTGTAGGTGGTGAACTTACAACGGGAGGTGCAAACTCTTTCTTGCTTGCATGGATATGTACAATGGTAGTGGAAGTTCTGTCAAAGCTTCTATTTCCGTATAGGAACTACATGAAGAGCAAGAAGCTTCATTTGATTTCCCTGTTCCTGAGCTAGGTGGAACAGTTCTTTCTTTCTTCTGTACCCAAACTAGCTCTGAAGCAGGTGTGCAGCATTCTGTTATTTTTTCCTTTCCGCGATCTTCAATTTGTTTTGGAGCCACAGGATTGAGCTCACATGGGCCCGGTGACAAGTAAGAGCACAATTTACGTTTTGGCACCCAGATTTGATCATTTTCTTCATAGTAGCCTTGGGCTTCCAATAGTTGTTTAGGAATCCAACGCAACGTTTCTTTACATTTCTTGGGGCGAATGGGACGTCCCTTACCAAGCTCCTGTCTTTTAGCACTGGCTATGGTTGCTAAAGAAGCTTTAGGGACCCACTTGTATGTTTTCTTTGTTATATGGGGATGGGTCTTATGTGTCTCAAGCTTTATTTCCGCTACATTAGTCGAAGCTCTAGAGACTTGGGCTATGGGGACATATGGTTCAACCTCTTGGACATGCAATGTTTTGGGTTTTATTTCCTTAAGAGGCAATATCTCAGGGAGTATGGCTTGAGTGGCAGGGATAAGAGTTGGTTTCTGTGTTGTGACACCCCCTGTCCCCCAGTCAATAGTGCATTTGGTGGCTATCATCCATGTGCATCCTAGATTTATATTACCCTCCATAGTTCCAACAGGCTTTACCAAAAAGTCTTGAGCTACAACCCCATTGTCATAGCTAACAGAAGTGTGCCAGATTCCAAAAACCGAAGTTTTTTTCTTGTTGACACCCTTGACTTGGATAATACTCTCAGATAGTGGTGGCTCCCCTAACTGACACCACACCCCATATGATAGCAGATTATATTTAGCACCCGTGTCCAATAAGGCGTTATATAGCACTTTTTCGTTGGTGCTGTTGATAGCCATTTTTCGGCTCTCTGTAATTGTCATAGTGAGTTACCTCACCCTACCAAAATCACCTAAACATTGTGGCTGTTCTTACCTTTCATTATACATAGGTGTGCGTGAGTTAGGGGGCTTTTCCCATACCTTCTTAAAACCCTCAGTTAGATAGTCATTGGGCTAGCTGAGCCCAAAAAAAAAAAAAAAAGATATGTTATGGCTCAATTGTGTGTAAATATTTCATTGTATATAGGGCCTAAATATAAGGAATTTTCACAATTATTTTGGTATTTATTTAAATATTTCTACCTAGGTGTGTGTTATTTGCCTATGTATGCTATGTACATTGACTCACCATTACCACAATTTTCTTACCATTTTGCATGCTCTTTATTCCTTATAAAAATATCTTCACACAAGATTCTCTTATTTTTGGTGTGAATCCACTCCTAAGAAAAAACCTCAAAAATACTTTCCACCATCAGTCATTGCCTTTCACTAAATTCCTATTTCTTACAGATATTATTTCTTACCTCTTGTAAATAAATATACATCAATAAAACAAATGAGGGCCCTCCTCATTTGATTCCCTATATTTTCATATATTTATTTTTTATATATTTATAGCCCACACTATTCTAGATTCCATAAATTGTTTATATATACTAGCCTGTCTTTTTTCATCATATCCATGTATTATATTTGTGCATAATCCACAACCATGCACATTTTCAAACCCCTAGGAATCAATTATGTCATGATCTCATGCAAGGAGGGGCTCCCCTTTGGAGCCATATGCAAATTCAACAAAAGGGGAGCCACTGAAGACTTTTTGTGAAGAAAAAACAGGTCTTTTGGTGGGATTTTTAATAACCATCTCCACTCCGAATTTGAAGCGGTGGTCAAAAGAGAAAATGTGGACCAAGAGCTGAATAATCACCTCAAATTTTTTGGTAATTTTTGGAGCAACCACTGGTGAGCTAGGATTTTTTGAGTGGACCCCAGTCTGCCCACTTTTCTCACAAGTAACCCATAGTCTTCTCTCACCTCTTTCCACACTTCTACACACACACACACATTCCTCTCAATCCCTCACTCAAACCTGCACCTTCAATGGTTTCTCTCACCTTCTTTACCATTAACCTCTCCTCTTACTCCCATAGCTCTCATATGAGCTCCACATGTACATACTCCATCTCTATGCCTCTCTCTATTACTTCCAAAGTATAATTCCATCTTACCCCTTCTCTATATACATAAAATTCAGCATGTAAACCATGCTTAACCTCTGCAAATCAAGAGATCTCATCAACAAAATTATCATTTTCATCGCGATAATCAACCTTGGCGGCGGTGGTGTAAAGAAGAGAAGACAAAGGAGAAGATCGATAGTCATTTTGAGAACCTACACAAGTAAGTCCTTCTTCAAGCTTCACCATCACAAGGGTTTCCTCACTTCATTCAACCATCATCCCATTCTACCCATTATAAATATAACTTTCTAGTGATTACTAACACTAACCACTAACATACTAACACAAAATAGCCATTGACCTAACCATAAAAGACACCTCACCTCAAGACATGTATATAGTAACTCTCTCTCTCTCTCTCCCTCCCTCCTTACTTACTTTCACCTTATCTACCATCAATAATGCTCTCTTTTGAGCCCACATCCATGGCTCAAGCAGACAAAGAAGGCCCGCAATGTTTTGATATTCAAAAAAATCAAAATCTTGATTTGTTAGCTTGTAAATTAGGATTTCCAATAATCTTAATGAGGGGTCTCCAACCTATAAATAGGCCCCTCTCCTTCTTGTAAAACAACCTCCAATATCTCACATAGCACCCCAACACTCTATGCGTGAGGAGAGACTTAGGTGTAGCAACCACTTGTGAGCTTCACTCTTGGTGTGAGAGAAGCTTTCAAGCTACACATTGCAAGTGAAAGAGCGTGAGTTCCACAAATCTCAAAACCACTATTGTATATGCTCCTTCATCGTCAATAAATTGACGTTTGGTGCATCAAAGGCGTGATTCGACGTTCAAATCTTCGTCCTTCCATTTGTGCAATACGGTTTGGTGAATTCAAGGTGACTTGTGTATTTTGAGTTTTTATCGGTTGATCTTGATTTTAGGAAGTGTTTTAGTGTGTTTTTCATTGCCAGTTTTGTGTCCATTGTAAGAGGGTATTGTGGTGAGAGGTCTCCCACACCCTAAGACAATGTGTGTGTGTTTTGGCAATGTTTAGCAATCACTAAGCATTGAGTGAGTTTTGTACAAGTTCTACGATAGCATCATAACGAACCATCTCCATTTTCAAGTCACAAATAAGGTATTACGCAAGATCCTTTCCTCTCTCTCTTCCCTTTGCTCTAGCTCTCTCTGGTCCATTTTATGTGTGTCTTGGTGTGAGGTTGCTTGTGTGTGTTGTGTGGTGCATCTTCTTGGTTGTGCCAAAATCTCTCTTGCGTCCTAGTTCACATACCATAACTAGGTGGTGCCCTTTCACTTGTTTGGTTGTGGGTTTGTTGTTGTTGTTTCTGTGCTTGTGGTTGCCCCAGCCCCAATTGAGCAGCACGGGAGCCTTGAGGGGTGTTTAGAGGCCGCTCTTCTTGTTGTCCGCCCCGGACCGCCTCACTGTTTAGCTCAGTAGGGTATCGTAGAGGTGTGTCAGAGTCCAGCCAATCCTCATCGGTTTCAAAGTGGAATGCATGTGTGACTCCAAGGTTAGCCTCTCGTTTTCGTCTTACGCATTGTTGTCGCTCCTTAGCCTCAGCTTGAGCTTGTATCTTCTTCAATTATGTTTGTGCCTTGGCTGCCTTTTTCGTATGGATGGCACGTAGCTCCTCTTGGCTTAAAGGATCATAGTATCTTTTAAATTTTCTCCCATTGAGAAATCCAATGGATTCAACTCCATCAAGAGTCTCCACACGAATGGTTCCTTGTGGGGTGATCTCACATACTCTATATGGTCTTTTTCCCGCATATTTCAACTTTTTCTTTTCGTTACGCACTCCATACATAAGGACTTTATCACCAACATTGATATCTTTGTTCTTTGGATAACGTTCAAACCATTTCTTTCTCCTATCTTTCTCCACAAGTGCATTTTGCACAGCTAATTGCGTCTCTTCATCTAGCCTTTCAAGGATATATAATTGCTCAGCTAAGGGGTTACCATCCCAACCTTCTTGAGAAGCTACTCGAAGACTAGGAACGACAAACTCCCATGGCATAACCGCTTCATGGCCATACACCATCTTAAACGGTGTGCAGTTAATGGCAACTTTGTACGCGGTACGATAAGCCCATAGAGTTGATGTAAGCTTTAAATCCCAATCTGTGCGATGAACTTCCACCGTTTTGGTCAAGATAGAGATTAAGGTCTTGTTGGTGCTCTCAGCTTGGCCATTTGCTTGTGGATAATAAGGTGTGGACTTATGGTGAGCTATCATAAAGTTGATAGTGAGTTCTTTTATTACTCCATTTATAAAATGAGTACCATTGTCACTCACAATCTCAAAGGGACAACCAAATCTTGTAATAATGTTCTCAAAGAGAAACTTGGTAGTTGACCTCGCATCGGCCTTACGTGTCGCCCTGGCTTCTGCCCACTTTGTCACATAGTCAGTGGCAACGATAATATATCAAGATTGAGTGCTAGGAGCTGCCGGACTAATTGGGCCTACAAAGTCCAAACCCCATTTTTCAAATGGTTGAGTTTTAACAGGATGTAAGGGCATCCTATCCTTTCGTTGTGTGATCTTGTAACGTTGGCATTCATCACATCCTTTTGCAAAAAGTGATGTTTTCCTTAAATAAGGTTGGCCACCAATAGCCTGATTGCAACACCTTTCTAGCTGTTAGTTCCCTTGAGAAATGTCCTCCGGCTATACCCATGTGGGATTCTTGCAGTATGTATAAATACTCATCCTCACGGGCACAACGTCTAAGAATATCATCCTTCCCTAACCTGTAGAGAGTTCTTGCAATGAGAGAGTAAGGTTCACATTCTTTTAATAGTTTTCGAGCTATGTCTTTACGAAGCTCTTTGGGTGGAAAACCATTAACTAGAAAGTTCACAATCTTCTCACTCCATTCAGGTATGGTTTCAAGTAGGAATAAATAAGTATTGGGCAACTCATCATCGACTCCAGTAGGGGCTTCACCATTGGGTATGCGAGACAAATGATCAGCCTTGACATGTCTTTTACCCACAACGATAAAATCAAAGTCAAGGAGAATTAACAACCATCGTGTAATTCTTCCCGTGGAACAAGGTTTATTTACTAGATACAATAAGGCTTGATGATCAACATAGAGCACAAACTTGTTGGCCAGAAGGTAGTAGCAAAAATTCTTCATTGCGTAAATCATACATAAACCTTCTCGCTCTGTAGTGGTGTAGTTTCTCTTGGCATCATTCAATTGACGACTTGCAAAGCTAATGGGATAGTTTAGTTTATGTTCTCCTGGTTGAGCTAGAACACACCCAATAGCAAAGTTTGATGCATTAATATGCACATGAAAAATTACATTCCAATTGGGCACTCGTAGAATAGGAGTGCTAGTCAAGCTCTTTTTCAATGACTCATAAGCATGGTCACACTCCGCAGTCCATTGGAACTCAATAAGAAGCTTGTACAAAGGACGAGCTATCTCGGCAAAGTTTAAAATAAACCGTCGGTAATAACCAACATGGCCCATGAACCTTTGAACTCCTTTATAGTTTGTAGGTGGTGACAATTAAGCAATGGATTTAATTTTGCTCTCATTTGTGGAAATCCCATCTTTGGACACTATATGCCCTAAAATGACTCCATGTTTAACCCAGAATTGGCATTTGAAAGGGTTTAAGGAGATGCGATAAAATCTACACTTCTCAAACACTTTTCGTAAGCATGATAGATGTTCTTTCCAAGAGGAATAAACACAAAGGTCATCTAAGAAAGCTTCACAAAACTCCCTCAAATATTCTCTAAAAGCAGTGTTTATTAATCTTTGAACGGTAGCCGGGGCATTGGTTAAGCCAAAAGCCATAACACGAAATGCGAACACTACAAATTCGGTTATAAAGGTTGTTTTAGCTTGGTCCTCCAGCGCAATTGTGATTTGATTGTAGCCAGAGTACCCATCTAAAAAGCTATAAGCTTCCTTCCCTGCAACTCTTTTAAGCAAATGTTCTGAATATGGCAACGGGTAATGGTCCCTCCTAGTGGAGGCATTGACCTTCTTGAGATCCACGCACACTCTGAGTTTCCCATTCTTCTTTGGCATAATCACTATTGAAGACACACATTT
Source organism: Adiantum capillus-veneris (assembly GCF_014529385.1). Classification (NCBI taxonomy): domain Eukaryota; kingdom Viridiplantae; phylum Streptophyta; class Polypodiopsida; order Polypodiales; family Pteridaceae; genus Adiantum; species Adiantum capillus-veneris. Next base: position 92,839,772 of record NC_140935.1, on the reverse strand, counting down.
TGAGTGCTCAATAGGGTATATGAATCCGCATTCCACAAGCTTTTCAATCTCTTCTTGAATGATTTTTGCTTATTTAGGATTTATTGGGTAGGGTCGTTGCTGAACTGGTTTAGCCATGCTATTCATGGGGATTGTGTGTTGCACCACGGAAGGTGGAACACCTTTCATATCATGATATGTCCAGGCAAATATATCCCTGAATTCCTTGAGAAGTTCTTTAAGTACACACTCCTCAGTCTCGGTCAGATCTTGGGCAATGAAAACAGGTTTAGACTCTTCTCCCGGGTCTGCTAACTCTATTTCCTTAACTATCGCTGGACCGTCATAGACTCCATTGCTCCCATCGATAGGTTTTCTTTGAGCCTTTGTATACACAACCTTACATTTCTCTGTGGTATAGGATTTGAAATGTTCAGGTGCAGGGTGTAAGTCTGTGGAGTCCTGTTGTTCTGTGGACTGTGATTTCACGTCCGATTCCTTTTGTTATTGAGCTAACTCTCGACTTTGTCGTCTCCTTATAGTCGGCTCAACTTTGGCTTCTCTGTAGCCTCTAGTTGTGCGATGTCAATGGGTTGTGGACTACACCACATAACGCTTTGCAAGTATTCACCCCAGTTATCTACCAACTTCCGATGAGCATCGCATGCCCCTATATAATTAAGCCATTCTGCGGTAGATTTCTTTTCATTTATTCTAGCACGCACATATGCTCGATATCGTCGCCTCTTATATCTCTTACTCTTCTTATTTAATTCTTGATTACGGTCGATCTCTAGTGAAGAGTCACTAGATGAATCGCTACTTGTGTCTTCTGCTCCCTTGGATAGATTGTCATCTAGGTTACCACTGGGCCCTGAATGGTTTGTCCCCACATTTGCACTAAGATTTAACTCAGATTATTCGTCCTCAGAGTCAAGTTCAACTGATGATTCCGACCCCAAATCATGTGGGCTATAGTCTTGTGAGGCGCTACTGGTTCCAATGCCAGTCAAACTTTCGTCTTGTAGATCATCAAAAGCTATATGCATTGCTTCTAGCATATTTAAGGGTACAAGTGGTGGTATTTCATCCCCCTCATGTGTTACCCAAGTTGTCCCCCTATTTCCCCAAGTGTCTATGGTTGCTGCTAGGTGGACCCAATCCACATTGTCCAACTCAGTCATCCCAGGTAGTACATCCATATAAGCAGAATCTTTCCCAACATCAGTGTCTGCTTTACACGTGTAACAATACTGCAATGGGTCCGAGTGAACTGTGGTGTCAGATCTATGATCAAGTATAAACCTGTTTCCTAGAGGATGTGCTCGACCCGTCACAAGATCCACTCGAATGACAGAATCTTGGAACTGCAGGTAGACATGGTTATTAGACCAGTCATGCACCATTTTTGCTTCCCTCATGAAAGGACGTCCGAAGATCATCTCCAATGCCATAGTGTGTTTGGAGAAATCCATAACAATGAAGGTAATCCTTATTTTATGTCCAAAGACCTTGATCTTGAGATCTTCTAGCATCCCAATAGGTTTAACAATAGACCCATTGGCCATCTTCACTACTAAGGTTGTGGTCGCAAGGTGAGGTCTTTCCATAGTTTCCCAGCAACTTTTAGTCACAATGCTAACCCCAGCGCCACCATCAAGGATTCCCTTCACAGTTAATCCCTTAGTAGTGATTGGTATGGTCGCATTGGATTCATCACCCTCAAAGTATTGTCCCAACTTGTTAATAGGTATTTCTATAACAAGGTTCTCATCTAGGTTGGGTTGTGAATCTAAGTGTTCCTCCTCTATTGGCATCTCCCCAGCTCCATCCATTTGTGCAAATTGTGGTAGCCCAAACTTTAGTTCTCCATTGAGGAAGGCTCGAAGAGCTCAGACTAGCTCAGGGTCTTTATATAGTTTGGACATGATGGTGGTTCGAACTTCTGAAGACATGAAATCCATCAATTTGGCAATGTTTAACGGCACCTTTTGGCCTTGAGTCCCTTGACGTGGGAAAGATGGGATCTCCATTTCTTTGATAGGATGAAGTAGTCCCTCTATAAACATTCTTTCCATCAAGAAGTGAGTACACCCACTTTCCCATGACTTTAAGTCACTTTCTTCTTGGATGACACTAGGTATGGCTAAGGGTCTATGGTCTTGGTGAGGTTGTTGTTGCGTAGGGAACATGGTGTCTGTAATCTGGATCTTCCTAGGTGCTGGTTCTAGATCCCTTTGGGTATCTTCTACCAAACTCCTGAATTGCTTGACTCGCTCAATCTCCTCTATAGGGTTTGGATAAGTTTCTATATTCTTCTTGGATCCTGACCATTGTGGCTCATGAAGATCTGCCTTGTTGGTTTCTATCTTAGTGGTCGTTTTGGTCTCCATGGTTTCTCCTAAATCAGAATCCTCTTCAACGTCATTTATATATACGGGGTCGTCACCAGTCCCTATGTTGGTCTTTGAACTAGGGTCTGACTTCGCTGCTTTTTGCGATCTCTTCGTTCGTGTTTTCTTCTTTTTCTGAGATTGGACAATTAATGCCATGTCTCTTTCCTCAAGAATATAATTTTGTTTTTGGAGCATCAATCGTGTGAGTACGTTTACTGGTACCACATGTGTACTTGGTGATGGCTCCTCGGTAACTTCAATCAAGTTTAATGGCGTGATCTTCGGTGCATTTGGATTATTTGGACATTGGGCAATCAAATGATTTATACCACATCGATTACACATGAGTATCGGCATTGTAGACGTGCTCACTTGATTGGTTTGCATTAGTGTGGCGTTCTTTTGTAGCCTAATAGGACACTCGGCTACACGATGTGTACCTCCACAATCATAGCATTGAAGAGGTGGTCTCTTAGCAGTGTAATTGATGCCTCTTGCCGCAAGAGCAGCTACTTGATATACATGTTTGACTTGTCCCCAATAGTCCTCCATGTAGTATTGTGGACTTTCTTCAAGCACATGCATTCCATAGGCAATATTAGAATCTATATCTTCCTCACAGCCTTCCAAACAAGAAATAGATGACTCACAACCCACTTGATTCACAGAAGTGATTCTCGGATGTGGTGGTTGCGGCCCTAGCACTGGAGGTGGTAAGGGTGTTGTTTGAACAACATTTTGGGCCCTAGGGACCATGTGTTGTGCTGTTTGTTCACGAGGTGGGGCCGACATCAATGCAGGCATTCGAGGTGTGTCTGTCCATGCTAAGGTTGGTCTATTGGCCATCGCGCGCTTAAATACGATGCAGTCCTTAGCTTGATGACCATACCTCCCACAGGCATTGCAATTCCCATTGAATTTTACTCTAAAAGTAGGGCATTCACTGGTACTATGCGGTCCATAGCATACTGAGCACCATTGTTGCTCCCTTCTTGGATACATATGATTGTTTTGCGGAGCACGATTATCCCTAAGACTCTCTTCAATAGCCTTGTGAGATATGCTAAAGTCATCTCAAATATCTTGGGCTCCTTAGCAATAGGCTTTAGGGTCATTGGCTGATGCCCTGATGTTTTCGAGCTAATATATTTAGACTCAACAGACACTCTTTCTCCTTGAATCATTAAATTATCCTCCAATTGGATCACATTGGTGGTGATTGCTTTCCAAGTGGTGATACCTCTAATGACTAAGCCATTGTAGATATCCTCATTCCGTAATGAATCTATCAAGCAATCGGTTATTATTGAAGCGCTCATTTGAATTACAACGAGAATTTAAATGCTTCAAGCGACTAATAAAGTCTCTCACAGACTCTCCTCCCTCTCGTTGGGCTTTCTGAAGCTGAGAGGCTACACCCCAAAGTACTCCCTCTTGTATGTATTCTTTCAAGAACAGTCTCCTAAGAGTAGGGTAAATCTTTTTTCTTCCACCCTTAGGGTTCTATACCAATCCCCTGCCTTCCCACTTAAGGTTAGGTTTAAGGCATTACTCTTATGCAGGTCATTGTGTTCTCCTAGAGAATCGCATATTTGTTCAAACACTTCGATATGATTTCTCACATCCCCGTCTCCACTAAATTTTTGTGTGAGCTTGGCTATTTGTACTGCCTTACTTCTAGGCTCTCTATCAGGCATGTTACGCATATTCTCAGCAATAGATCGACCAATAGCTTGAGCAAATGTTGCCAAGTCACCTAAGTGAGCAGGCACCGTGGGTGAAGGTGCTCTAGAGACTATATGTGGAGTAGTTAATGGCATTGGGCTTGGCGCATAGGAAGCCCTTGGGTTCCAAATTTGGTACGGTGTTGTGCCATGTGGCGGCCCAAAGTTCATATGTGTGGCCCTAGGCATAGAAGACATCAGATGTGACATGCTAATGCTAGCCGGTATAGTCCCATGGAAATAAGAACTTGGGTGTTGTGGTTGTGGAGCATAGGTTGTTGAAACAATGGGAGGAGTAGGGACTACATGAGTACGATGACCCATAGGTGCATACGATTGGTACACACTTGTAGGTACTGTTGCAGGCATTGAGCTACCATGTAGCGGTGCTTTACTAACAAATGAGGTCCATGGCGTGTTTCTCGGCATGCCCATCATTGGGGTAGGCATGGTAGCCGTGGTGTCATCAAGGGAAAGATGAGCTAGACTTGGAAAGGTAAAGCTATCACTTGTGGGCTCAGATTGCATTGAGACCCCTAGCGAAAAAACATATGGGGGATGCATCGGACATACCGAGGGAGTCTCCATTTGTGATAAGGTCGGTTGTTTAGCCTTTCTTGTATCCAAGAATCTCATGAGACCCGTTGAAGGCATGTTGATCCCCTTGTTCTGTCTCTCTAACTCAATGACCCTATGGATGACCTCACAAACTCTTTGTTGTTGATCATCCACACTAGTAGCACCCATTGTGGATTGCAAGACATCTAACCAACCCACGTGATAGGTGTGACCTGTGTATAGATCGGTTAGAGTTTCTGTTTGTAGTTCGCACTCCCAGTTCTCATTTAAGAACACTCCATCTAGGATTGAGGTGCTAGGGGTGTCCTTTGAGTTAGATGCAATGTTGCTTTCTAGGGGTTGGCTCCCCGGGGTATTCACTCTATATACAAAACGGGACGCCACCTGCGAGCGGACAACTTTGATAAAACCCCTATATACGACTCATATTATGGAATATGACCCCCCTTTCTACGCGTATACGACAATCAATGCAAAAAACTATCATACCCCTATCTTACATATAAAATTTAGGTCTCATATGATCTAACTGAGTAAAACTATTCAAAGAGCTTGTATCATAGTGACTGGAAACATCCTAAGAAACCACTTCTGTTGATAACTACATGTACCCTCAATGTGTCTTAGTTTGACTTTCAAACTATGTGCCCGTTCAGCCTGCACTCTAGCTACTCGTCTAATTTTGACCCATCTAAATTACACAAAAAACATGGTTATAAAGTTGTGCTAGGTTCTCCGTGTAAATTTGCATCTATACAATGAGTCTTTATAGCTTTCATCCCTCAACAAATGAACCATAATCACAAAACAAGAAATTGATACAAAGCAGTGTCACTTCTTGCATGTATCTTTGTAGCTATTGACTCACAAGTTTGAGGGCAGACTCTTTTGGAAAGCCATGATTTTGAAACACAAAACTTCCCCTCATTTCCCCCTTTTCTCACTTCTCCCCTCCCCCCCTCCCCCAAATATGATACCCCCTCCCTTACTTTTAATCTTGGGAGATTAATTATTGGGGGCCTACCCCTAACTTATCCGCTTATGAAACGTGTAAAAAAAAAATCCTCCCTTGCACTTACGTGGTGCGGTAAGTTTTCCATGGTGAATCCCCTGGGGTTGGCCCTTAGCGGTTGCTAAGTCAGGAGCACTCGATTGCTCTCTTAGCAAGGATATTGACATAGGGGCTTTTGCTTTTAACTCTCTTCGTTGCTCCGCCTTGTGTAAGCTCTCGACTTCCTTTTCCCTCGCTGCAAGGATATACCGCTCAACCTCTTGCACTTTGGCAAGGCTTCTACCATCGAGTAATATGACCTCGGAGGGAAATAACTTTGAAGAGTAAGGAGGTGCAGTGAATGAAGTATTCACGTGCACATTCTCTAAGGGTCTAGGGTCTATGTTGGTCATGAATGGAGAATTTACTTCCCCACCCCCCTCATTTACATCATTAGCTCCATGTTCGGAGCGAGTGGCTCTACTAAAGGTTTCCTTCAAGCGACTAAGCACGCTTGACCCGGACCGTGGACCCATGGCATGCATGTCTTGGCTTAAGCTATCGGGATTAGGCATTGGGAAACCCTCCATGACGTCATAGTCAGAGAAAGAGTCACTAGCCGCTATGTTCGGGTCTTGGTTTGTACTACCTTGGGTCCCCGCCGAGGGCCCGGAACCTAAGGTAGGTGGATATTGAGAACTCGCGTAAGTAGAAATTCTCTCTAGTTGTTCCGTGTCTAGCACACGACCAGAGCGCAGATGTATGTGCCTTTGACAACTTATAAGCGAAGGTTTCGGCGAATAACCTCGAAGGTTAACCGCTTACCTTTTTTAGGCGTCCGTTTTCACTCGTTTTTTTAAAATATTTTTTTTAATGTTTTTAATGTTTTTTAATGATCGATTTTTTTGATTAAAGTGTGTGATAGCTCGAAACGAGCGTATCACTTAGAGGGTCGATGTGTGCTTTACAACACAATTTTCGGGCATCTGAAGTTCCGTTGGTCCTCAAAAAATCGATTTTTAGCTACGTGTGAAGCTAAACTTCGTAACTTTAAAAGGCGACTGAGGCCTAGACCTGAGTGTGAGCTTGGCTTGGGTTTGAGAGATAACCTCGATCTCGGTCCTACTTTAAATTTTTATAAATAAATAAATAAATAAATATTTTTTTAAAGGATAAGGTCGCTGCGGCCTGCGCGAGAGTACACACACACTCTACCTACCTACTTCCAACTAATACACCTACTGTTACACACTAATACACTCTATTAGCTCTCACATATCTACTTCATACTTATTGTACATTACATTACACAGAACTAACAACCTTAATACTAACACCTTACACAGAGAAAAAAAACACAGTACCTTTGAAAACTCCATTAACAAAAAAAATACACAGTAGTAACACAAAATCCTTCGTCTCAACACACACACCCTCCTTCGTTACCTTTTCTACAATTAAAATTGCACCACAAAAGAAGCACAGAGTGCCATTCAAGCTTAATGTATGGCATTCCTCGACAACGGCGCCAAAAATGTGCATGTATGTCGCACGTGTCAATGCAAGGAACTTGCCGATACACCATGTGCGAGCCACAAATGGCTCTAAGCACACAACAAGCCTAAACTAGTAAGCTCAAAGATGGCGTTGGTGTGTCACTCACCGCTCTACATTTCTTGTCGTGGAGGATTCCTCGTCGCGAAGAAGAGGGAGACGCCGCTACGCCACGCTCAACCGCCTCGCCGTCGTCGTGCCGCTGCAATGCTCGATCACACACTCTCTCTCTCTCTCACGCGCGCGCGCGCACACACACACACACACACACACACACACACAAAGAGATGAAGAAGAAGAAGATTGAGATGGAGCAAGAGCACTCCTCAATTGCACAAATGAGAGAATAAGTGAATTTTAGGTTTAGTTGACTTTTATATGAGCTCGCCCCATTCACACTTGGGCGCACAGGCTTAGCCAACTAATCCTTTGAATGTTCCAGTTAGAGTGCGCCTCTCATCGGCGATCACTCTTACCCTTTTCCTATTGGACCGACAAGCCCGATACTTGACTCTACCAAATAAATAATACAATGTCCGTCGTAGGTGATAGGAATGTGCGTGAGGGTTAACACAGACCCTGACTAGCAATCTCATCGTGAATTCTCTTACCCATGTTAACGCCTTTTATAAGGCATGCACCAACTATCAAGAAGATAAAGGGGTGCAACTATGCTAATACATGCATTATTGCAAAAGGAATTGCATAATTATACAATGGCAAATGAGTATTCTCACAAAAAAATGGTATTTATTGTATTTTAATCGATAAATCTCGGCTAGATTTTGAGCTTGCATTGGGAAAAATCGGTAAACCTATACAAGCTTTAGTGTAAAAACTGACAAATTTTGAACTTACAATCGGGAGAGTTTTCTTTGTGTCCTTTTTTTCTCTGGTTAGAGTAAACGTTTTTGGCAAGCCCTAGTGTACGTGTGACCATGCACAAGGCATACTTATCTTTGAGAACTATGCTTTGTGTGACCACCACCTTAGAGCACTTTCACACAAATGGTTATTTCTCACTTCATGAAGGTGTGCATCGTGTAGCTTTTTGCAACTCGCCTCGTTATAACAAAGAGGCATTTTGCACTGTTAACCCCTGCTGCACACGCCACCCTTGAACTTCTCTACCCCTGCCCTCTCACCGTAACTCTGGAGGAGTTACACAAACCCGTGTCACAGGAATCTATTTCATTTGCAAGAAGACAGCTTTGATGCCATCAAAACACCTCTAACTCTACCAAAAATGGCGGAGTTGGGTAACTTGGGTTCACAACTCCATTGGCCAGTGTTTGTCAGACGTTATGTGGAGTGACAAATGTCTTTGTCCCGGGCGTTGAGCTGTCATGTTGGGAAGATGACGCAAGCGTGTCGGCCCACTGGGTTCTCTGTCTTGAAAGGTCGACTATCGCCTTACGAGATGCTAAATTTGAGATCCCCCCATGAGATACTCAGCAGAACGTGGTTAACTAGCTTTTGAGGGATTCCAATTGCCGAGCTTCTGTGGGTGGGGTTGGTGGGTGGTACTGGCTTCTTTCGTCTGCGTACGTCTCATTGTTCACTGTTCGTTTGAACGAAAGCCCAATACTCTTGCACGTGTGCGTGTGGGTGCCAGAGAGAGAGAGAGAGAGAGAGAGAGAGAGAGAGAGAGCGCTTCTTGCTGCAGCTGAGGGCCTGTTGCGCCATGGCTCCCCCGAACCTGGACAGTTCCTCCCTCTTGCCCCCCACCCCTCAGCATCAATCCCCTGCCAGCACCCTCCGACGCTCTGACTTCCCTCAAGACTTTGTTTTTGGCGTCGCGACCTCCGCTTACCAGGTTAGAGAGAGAGAGAGAGAGAGGGAGGGATTTGGGGGGGGGGGGGGGGGGGGGGGAGGGAGGGGTTTGTAATGCACACAAATCAAAAGATTGAGAGTACGACTAGAGGTTGTAAAGTGATTACAATGCATTCAAATCAAGAGATTTAGAGTAAACAATCAGAGGGAAATTGAATGTCAATTGATTGGTTTTTGAGGGTAAACAGGAGCCATTTATGAGGGGTGACAATCGTGATTATTCTCCCTATGGAGGTTCAAGGCAGTCAAGAGCCTATGATTGATCTTTGGAGTAACAATTCTTGGGTTGAGACTCCTTAGATAGATCTATAAGGTCGCATGTTTCTACGATGTTAAAAATTCTCTTCTTCTTCTTCTTCTTGCTAGCTACTGTATAGCACTGTACTCCATCATCACTTTGTGGAAGATTACCTTTGTTCATTTTGCCTTGCACCTATGTGAGCCTTATCAATGCAAGACAGGTCGGACCCATCAATAAGAGTGGTATAATGTGAATGGATTATAAAAGGAAAAGAGAGGATTCACACGCAGCTTTGGCAGGGGTAGAGCTCACATCAGCAAGTTCGTCCCTTAGTTGACTGTGAAGCTGGGGCCCTCTCGTCGTTTTCCTCTGAAAGGTGGTGGTAGTCTCCAACTCTGTCGAAATCGTCAGAGTTAAGCAAGACAGGCAGTGTTGCTGACACATACGAAGCGGGGGTAGAACCCCCGTGTGTGGATCTGCCCAAAAAAGAACAGCAGATCAAGCAACCTAGACTTGCTTGCTCCACTACTCTGGCTTGTACAAAGGCCCATTGTAGACAGTTCTATGTATAATGCAAGAAGGTGGTGTTTTCAACCTTATTTTGAGTTCATATTGAGTTGTGCATAGTTTTCTCTCGCTTCAGCTCTATCTACCTCTTGCTCTCTATCTAGCTATGGCTGCTTTGCGATATCACCCGCCATGGTCCTTCTTTCTTACACATGGTATCAGAGCTTCATAGTTTTATGCTTTAGGTTACCTTTTTACCTTTTATAATCCATTATTAACGCTTACTGTTGAATTGTGCTCAAAGCTTGGAACAGGAGAAGAGGTTGAAGTATCATAGCTATTAGAGGTCACAAGTGTGTGATACCACCAAGGGGAGACTGCCAGTAGCCTTCAAAATCAAGAGGTTGGAAGCATCAATTCTTGATCCAAACATAGAGCTATAATTTTGCGTGTCAGCAAGGTCAACAAAGCGTAGCCCCAGATCCACCATTTGTGTCTATAGCCATTAAAGAGAATTCAAGGAGTGTATGAGTTGCTTCTCAAAATTAGTATTGTGGGGGCAGCCTTCTATAGCTTGTGTTAAGAATGGGACCGTGCTTGCTAGGGTGGATGAAATAGAAACATAGTGCAAGTGTGAGTGTGTGTGTAAGCAAGATTATCACTCAAGTGAATTAAGTTCCAAGATAGAATTAGCTTGGATTCATAAACACAATCTTGAGTATTGACTTAGCTTAGCACAAGCTCACCATAGACAAGCATGTAGTGCAAAATAGAGTTGTGTTTATTCATTCATGAAATGAGCTTTACATAGCTCTACAGCTTTGCTCTACAGCATGTGGGATGATTCCACTCGTCTCTCCTTGACTCATATTTTTGGACAAAGCTCACACTTTACAATCCTCCCTTTAAGGTTTGGACTAAGACAAAATACTGAAGATGCAATATCCACACAGGATGATAAGTTTGTATCCACACAAGATGGTAATATCCACATGGATTGACAAAATCCACACAGGAAAATAAAAGTTCTCTCCTACAAGTAGAGAGGCTGCATCTTCAAAGTACGTCTTCATAAAAGTAGAGAGGCTGCATCTTCAAAGTAGAGAGACTGCATCTTCAAAGTACGTCTTCATAAAAGACAAGGTTGTTCTCGCCTTCGTTTTCTTTGTCTTCTACTATGTGAGCTGATCCTTTGCTAGGTCTCTTTCCTTGGTAGCTTCTGCTGCTGCTTCTATAAGTGTTGTTTTCTCCATTGCTACTACTTCCGTTTGAGTAGCATCGAGAAGGAGGATGTCCCTTCTTACTGCATTTATGGTTTGTTTGTGTAGCAGTCTATCGCTACGTGTCCCATTCTTCCACATTCGTAACGCTTTCTTCCGGTTGATGTTGTCGATGACGAATATCTTCCCCTTGAGGATGTCGTGACATAAGCCCCTCCTGATGACGTTAATGAACTTTTTTGCTTTCTTTCTTTTCCTTGGATTTAGTCGATGACATCTTGGAAAGGTGGAGCGGGTTCTTTTTCTTCAAGAATTGTGACTAAGTGGTCATAAGAAGGTGGAAGTGCACTTAATAGTATGGCCACTTTGTTGTCTTTTGGTACTTCGACTTGGATGTAAGTGAGCTGCGTGACAATGCTCTTAAGCCTATTTATTAGGCTAGCAATGTTCTCTCCTTCAGTCATAATGATCTTGTAAAGTTACGTTTTGAGACAAACTTTACTTCTTTTAGCACTGGCTCCAACATTACTTTCTAGGACATACCAGGCATCATTTGCATGCTTACATTCGTCTATGAAATGCACATAGTTGTCATCCAAGGAGGTGATGATTCCTAATGCTCGTTCGTCTTTGGCCAAATTTTGTGCACTTGCTATGAGTGTAGTTGTCGTAGTGTGCACTCCATCGAGTTCGGCTTGTTGCTCTAAGATAGTGTTGATGATAGACCATAAACATTTTTTCATAAAGTATCCTCTTAATTTCGTTTGCCAGGTGTGAAACCCCTCCCCGTTGAATTTTTCTATTCCCTTCTCCCCCATTTGCTCTAATAGAGGGGTCTTAGCTTAGGAGACTCTCCTAGCCAGTGTCTACCTCTTTACACGAGCACAAATAGCCCTTAAGAAATGAAAAATTTAATTGGCAAGTTATTGTGCTTTGATGGATTCATTTCATTGCAAAGAGAGAGAGAGAGAGAGAGAGAGAGAGAGAGAGAGAGGGGGGGCGAGAGATCCTTTTGTGAAGCTTCTTTTCACAATTTTTTTGAAAGTTGAAGCCTTTTTTATGCCTAGCTGCGGAAGCTTTCTTTGAGGGGTGCTTGTTGGATGGCTGGCTGTAGGAGATTGATATCTGCTTGCAAGACTGGTTGCCTTGAGGTGCAAAGTTTTGAAGGAGTACGAGCAGAAGTGCGACGCGAGAGAGAGTGCGAGAAGAAGAGCACGACGATATGGTGAACTCGCTCTACTGTAATGTGTAGAGCATAGTGAGTTCTTATTAGGTTTTTACAAAAGAATATGTGTACATAACTTGGCGGCCCGCCCACTTACCTGGGCGACCACATTGGGTTTTATACCCCAACAACCTCCCACTTAAAGTCCAATGTGGTACTTTAAGTGTGAGAGAAGCTACTATACAAGCTAATATACAAGAGATGTAGAGAAGTGATGTACTACCCTACACCTAACTGCTTGCGAAAATGCGCAAAGCTCTCTGAGGGAAGTCCTTTTGTAAGTAGATCAGCAGGATTTTCTGTGGTGTGAACTTTGACAAGCTGAAGTTGCTTATCCTCGAGCATTTCCCTTATGAAATGATACTTCATATCCACATGCTTTGTCTTTGAGTGATAAACTGGATTGCGAGCCAATTGTATAGCACTTTGACTATCACAATATAACACAGGCATCTCTTCTTTGATTCCCAAATCTGTTACTAGTCGATTAAGCCAAATTGATTCTTTGCATGCCTCTGATACTGCAACATATTCAGCCTCTGTAGTAGACTGAGTAACACAATCTTGTAATCTAGAACGCCATGATACTGCTCCACCAGCCAATGTAAAGACATATCCTGACGTAGACCTTCAGTTGTCTAAGTCACCTGCATAATCTGAGTCTGTAAAACCCTTTACACTTAGCTCCTGACTCCCATAGCATATACGCATACTCTTTGTAGCTTTCAGGTATCTCAATATTCCTTCCACTGCCTCCCAATGTTTCTTGCCTGGGTTTGACATGTATCGACTTACTACTCTCACTGCAAATGCAATGTCTGGGCGAGTAGCAATCATTGCATACATCAAACTACCCACTGCAGACGCATATGGAATCTTATCCATTTCAGCTTGTTCTTCCTCAGACACAGGACAATCTTGTTTGCTAAGTTTCATATATGGTGGCAATGGAACACTCAGTGCCTTTCTCTTCTCCATATTGAAACGTTGCAAAACCTTATCAATATACTCTGTTTGAGATAACCAAATCAACTTCTTTGATCTGTCTCTCTCAATGCGCATACCAAGTATATGACTTGCCTCACCCATGTCTTTCATGTCAAACGATTTTGCCATCTTTGACTTCAAAGCTGAAATTTCTTCCAAGTGCTTGTCAGCAATCAACATGTCATCCACATACAAAATAAGGATCAGCCAACTGCCATCCTTAACCTTCTTTGTATATAGACAGTGATCGAACTCACTACGTTTGTAGCCTTGAGAAAGCATAAACTTGTGGAATTTATGGTACCATGCCCTCCGTGATTGTTTTAAGCCATAAAGACTCTTTAACAACTGGCATACCCAATCTTCCTTGCCTTTCTCAACAAACCCTTCTGGCTGCTGCATGTAAATTTCCACATCTAAATCACCATGCAAGAACGCTGTCTTGACATCCATTTGGTGCAACACCAAATCTAATATGGCAACCAATGCAAGAAAGCATCTCAATGTAGTCATCTTGACCACCGGAGAGAAGACTTCATCAAAGTCAATGCCTTGTTCTTGCTTAAAGCCCTTGGCAGCAAGCCTTGCTTTGTACTTTGGCTAACTATCATGAGCGGTGATCTTATACCTGTAAACCCATTTACAGGGTAGAGCCTTTTTGCCCCGTGGTAATTTAACTAGCTCCCATGTCTGGTTTTTATGCAGAGCTGTCATCTCTGACTGCATGGCCAATTGCCAATTCCCGGAGTCCTTCATTTGCACTGCTTCCTTGTAACATGAAGGCTCATTGCAATCAGTCAACATGACATAGTTCATAGATGGAACAAACCTATCAGGAGGTCGCGTGATACGTCCAGATCTACGCACAATAGGTGGCTCAGGCTCAGCCACAACCTCTGGTTCCACTCTATCCTGTCCTTGCTCCTCTTGAGCCCTGACATTTTGTCTTGCACGTGCAGGTCCATCTTCTTGGAAGACAACTCTTCTAATCTCCTCAACCCTCTCTGGTTTAGAATGATATTTGGATTCATTAAAGTGAACATCATTGCTGCGGACAACCTTTCTGGATTCGGGATCCCAAAGTCTGTATCCCATCTCACCAGAATTACCATAGCCTAGAAAGATGCACTTTCTACTCTTTGGCTCAAGTTTGTTCCTAAATTCTTTTGGAACGTGAGTATATGCATCACAGCCAAAGACTCTGAGATGCTTGTATGAGGGCATTTTGCCTGACCATACCATCTCTAGCACTGAATCCTTCTGCAAAACCTTGCTAGGAGATCTATTTACAAGATGAACAGCTGTTGATACAGCTTCAGCCCAAAACCCATTTGGCAGTTGTGCATTAGACAACATACTTCTGACCTTCTCTTGTATGGTCCTATTCATCCTCTCAGCAACACCATTTTGAGGAGGATTGTAAGGAGCAGTAAGTTGACGTTTTATACCTTTTGACTCACAAAAGTCCTGAAAGGCCTTTGAAACATACTCTCCACCATTGTCAGTGCGTAAGCATTTAAGCTTCTTGCCACTCTGATTCTCCACAAGTGTCACAAACGTTTTGAAAACACTAAACGCTTCATCCTTGTGCTTGAGAAAGTAAACCCATACTTTCCTCGAGTAATCATCTATAAATGTCATAAAGTAAGAAGCTCCCTCTAGAGATAGGTTAGGCATAGGTCCACACAAATCACTATGAACAAGTGCCAACTGCGTATCTCTTCTACTGCTTCTATGCTTATGTGGCTGCTGTGTTTGCTTACCATACAGACAATGTTCACAGAATTCAAAATCATTAAATGAAAAGCCAGGCAAATAACCAGAACGAGACAAGATTTCCATTCCCTTCTTGGACATATGTCCTAACCGGCTATGCCACAAAGAAACGTTCGGCTGCTCGGTTACAATGATTACATTTTTAGAGACATTTGATACATAAATCATGTAAAGTCCTCCAGACTTTACTCCATGTGCTACTGTCATAGAACCCTTGGATATCTTCCACATGTTCTGTCCAAAAGTGGTGACGTAGCCAGCATCATCAAGTAAACATGTGCTGATCAAGCTCTTTGTAATTGCGGGAACATGTCTCACATTCTTCAGCGTGAAAGAAGAGCCATTCTGAAACTTCAATTGAACATCTCCAACACTTAAGATCTCACATGTCTGCCCATTGCCTAGCCGAACATGATCTTTAGTGGTCACATAAGAAGTAAACCACTCCTTGTTTGCAGACACATGAAGTGATGCCCATGTCCCTGAGTCTATAATCCAGTCACTCAGTGCATTTCCATCAGATGCTGTAAGAAGAGCTGAGTCCATTGTATTCTTCAAGAAGTAGATGTCTCCTGACACTAGACTGTCATCCTCTGCAACAGTGTTTGTCACATTTATTTCTTGAATCTTCACTGAGGACTTGTTCTTCTCACCATGGTCTTCAGATTTCTCTTTGCCTTTTTCAGCTTTCCATTCTCTGCAGTCTCTTTTCATGTGACCTTTCTTGCCACAATGATAGCATTCTATGTCACTCTTGCCTTTAGCACTGCGAGACTTGCTACGAGACTGATTCCTCTTTCCACCTTTGTACTTTTCTTTGGTCCTTCCCCTGACAACTAAGGCTGTTCCTTTGCCTTTGTCCATTGTCTTTCTATTGGTTTCTTCAGTAAGCAGACTTCCTTCTACACCTGCTATGTTCAAACCATCTGGAGGTGCAGAATTACTCAAAGCTGTGCGAAAAGTGTCCCAACTTTCCGGCAATGTGATCAACAGGAACATAGCTCTAACAGGTTCATCAAACTTGACACCTTGAGCTGACAACTGACTATAGATTGTGTTGAATTCATTCAGATGATTGGACATAGGTGTCCCTTCTTTCATCTTCAAGTCAACAAGCTTCTGAAGCCAGTATACCTGTGAAGCTGCACTCTGTTTCTCATAAAGATCACTCAGCTTTAACCATGCTTGATAAGCCGACATCTCGTCTGCTACATTGAAGTAAACGCTTTCTGCCAAAGTCAGCATAATGGTAGAAAGTGCCAATTCATCCATTTCGCTCCATTCATCTTCGTCCATATCTTCTGGTTTTATCCCCTTGAGCTTTATAGGTTTTATCTGCTTCTTTTGTACCAACACGTGCCAAATTTGCTTCTTCCACAATGGGAAATTGGTTCCATCCAGCTTCTTGATATTGTAAAGAGCAGTGTCCTGTGATCCAGCCATAGCTACGCTTCACAGTAGTTTACTTTCCTGGGAAAAATTCGGCAGAGTTTTCCCTGTAAACTGACCTCTGAACCAATATCAACCTGTCAAATGAACCAAGAAAGCTTCAGATTCTGCAGAAATTTTGGCAAAGTCTCCTTCGTAAAATGGCTATGGTGTACTAAAAAACAGACCAAAAACAGCTCAAAAAACACTGTCTCTCTGACACTGTAAGCTGCGGGTAAACCTGTCCTGCACCTGTACTGTCTCTCACTGTCCTGTCACTGTCCTATAAGCATAGACTGCGACAATGCCTCAATGGCAGTAAAGCAAAGATGCAATCCCAACTGTCTAACTCTCAGTCAATACATCCTAGTTGCCTATCTAAGGGTGCTCGAGGGATCGCTCCAAGACCTGTATCACCGAAAGGATCTCAACATTCGAGAATCCCCCAGCTCAATAAAACCTCACTCGACCCTCAACAAAGGCTGTAGTAAATCTAACAGTATATAGACTTCCCACAAAGTCATACATCCACAAATTTCCCACTGTATGCTGTAACCGCTTCGGCGGTTGTTTGCTGCGTGACTCACAGCCAGCAAACCCTCAACAGACATACATAATCTCTGACAATACATCCTATGTGGAAGTACCTGCAATGTCAGGATGAAATCTGGAATATCAAGCAGCAAACACAAGCTACCTGATGAACTAGTGGATGTCGCCTACAGTCTGTGTGTAGATACGCCCGTGTCGTATGTGACATGCCTCCAAGAACTGTGAGCCGTCCTTCGATGTGTAGACAGCCACAAATCAACACTCTGGGAGTGTCGATATCCTCAGCACGTGCAGTCGTAGGCCGAAAACCCTAAATTTGCAGAGTCGGATCTGCACCCGTCGAGACCACGTAGTCGAAAATGGCCAGCGCAGACCTTTGTCGAAGCCGAACGGTGGCCGAGATGACCTCAGAATGAAATTCTGACAACACCAAGCCCTTCGGGCTTGCCCACGAGATTTGGGGCCGTGTCTTCGCCTGTCGAATTTCACTCCAATCTGAGTTGGTGACTCTAGCCTCCTGCAGTGCTGCCCCGAGCCTCGATCTGAGCTCTGATACAAGTTGAAGGAGTACGAGCGGAAGTGCGACGCGAGAGAGAGTGCGAGAACGATGATATGGTGAACTCGCTCTACTGTAATGTGTAGAGCATAGTGGGTTCTTATTAGGTTTTTACAAAAGAATATGTGTACATACCTGGCGGCCCGTCCACTTACCTGGGCGACCACATTGGGCTTTATACCCCAACAAGTTTTGCCTTGATGCTGAAGCTTCGAATTTTGATGTAGGTCTTCTTTGTAAAGCTTAGTGTGAGCCACCCTTTTAAAAAAAATTTAAAAGTTTGGATGCTTTGGTTTTAGCTAGTGGGACAGCGTGTAAGGTGAAGCGGAGTGAATGTTTGAACTTTGCTCAAGATGAGTGTTCCGAACTGTGCTCAAGGGTTCCTTTTATTCTTATGGAAGGGAGAGCAAACAAAGTGAATGGACAATGTGTGTGCAAGGGTATGAGATTGAGAGATAGAGAGAGAAGAGAATACGACACCACAGACGTTGTAAAACCCTCCTCCGAAGGCTCCACTCTCGTCGGCGAGAGTGGTCTACTATTGATTGCACAAACTGGTACAAACTGAATGCATGTGACTGATGCAAGTCTAAGCTAGATTGATGACGACGACGACGGGGATGGTGAGACCGATGTAAGGGCTGAAGTCAACTGCTTTGGTACTACTGTCCAAAAACGCTTATGGCTGAAATCTATTGCTGATTCACTGCTGTCCCAAAAACGCTGATGGCTGAATTTGTCTGGCACCAAAAACGTTGAAATGGGCTGGTTCTTAAAGGCTGAAAACTGTTGGTCTTTATGGCTGGAAACTGCTGGTCTTTAGGGCTGAAATCTACTGGTCTTCATTTGCTGAAAATCGCCATGGCTGAGGCTGCAAATCTGGAAACCCTAGGGCTTCTGACAAACGCCTGGGCTGCAAAGCCTTCTTGGAGGAAAACGCTAGCAGACTGGGGATCTTTGGCGATGTTTGCTTGGAGGGAAAAACGCCAAGGCCGAGGGTATGATGGCGATGGATCTTGATGAAAAACGCTAGGGGAGGGAGTCTTTGCTTGGAGGAGAAACCGCCGTCAAGGGTTCTTGCTGAGAAGTTGCCTGTTGAGTAGTGGTGCTCCTACTGCCTTTTCTGCCAGTTAGTGCTAGTCTAGGTTTGCTTATATACAAACTTACTCAATTTGCACTACTTACTTTCCAACAAAAGTCACTTAAAAATAATAAGTGAAAAATGTCAAAAAAAGGGAAAATAGGCTAAATGCACTGGAAAATTCCCTCGAAGGATTCTGATGGATTCTGATGGGAATGCTTATGATCATGCTGTGTGCAACCAGAGGATATGCATCTACACTAAGTGACTGGGCATGCACGGTCTGCGAACAGACTCACAAAAGTGCCAGAACACTTCTAAATCTAGACTGACAGGACTGACTGAACCCTTGTCGTGCTGTAGCTTGTCCACAGACACATAGGGTTGGATGTGTCACGTGACACAGCGCCTTTGCTAAGGCCGGGCAAGGCGGGCATCATTCGGGTAGGCGGGGTCAGACTCGGGCACTACGGGCAGGTGGGGCAGATCGGGTAGGGCCTCCGGGTTGGCGACGGACGATCATGTTTCAAAAGCCTTTAAGGGTCGGTCGGCCGGCTCCGGTTGATCGGACCCGACGGAGAATTTAATTTGAGAAAAGGCGCGCTTTGAAGTTCGTCTAGGTGCCGATCTTCCTTGGGTTGACTTCCTCCTCCAAAAAAAACAGGGTTCCCACCATGGGTTTTGGAAGCTTGTGGGACTTAAGATTGGTAGGCATTCAAAGTTCAAAAGCCACACGCACAAGGGTGTTGCAAAAAATTTGCAGCAGGATGTGGCACACAAAAGCTTCACATACACCCTAAAATAGGAAATCAAATTAGATGGGCTAACTGTGTGCCAATGAAGAGGTTAGGGGCTCAACGGATTGCTCTCGACAATGGCTTTGCACACACACAAGTCACACTTCAAGGTAGAGCTTGCGCAAAGAGTAATTGGGAATTAAAATCATGCAAAACCTAAGCTAAATGCAAGGACTAATGGTGAATTAATCAATTCCAATGCTAATTAAGCTTCCAATTAGCCAGTGACTAGTGGTTCAAGAGTCTTTAGCTCAAGAACATGCTCATGCTAGCCAATGGAATACTTAATTAGGCATGCGTTATGCAATAAAATAGCAAACCTAATGGATCTAGCTAATGATGATTAACGGATGCTAATTGTACAAACATGCAAATGCATAATGGCAAACCTATCTATCTAGCATAACCTAATGCTCTGATACCACTTGTTAAGAATGGGATCGTGCTAGCTAGGGTGGATAAAAGAGAAACATAGTGTAAGTGTGTGAGTGTGTGTGTAAGCAAGACTATCACTCAAGGGAATTAGGTTCCAAGATAGAATTAGCTTGGACTCGTAAACACAATCTTGAGTATTGACTTAGCTTAGCACAAGCTCACCATAGACAAGCATGTAGTGCTAAATAGAGTTGTGTTTATTCATTCATGAAATGAGCTTTAAGTAGCTCTAAGCTTTGCTGCACATCATGTGGGATAATTCCACTCTTCTCTCCTTGACTCATACTTTAGGACAAAGCTCACACTTTACAACTTGGACGAGACTTTAGTGCTCGCGTATTTTGTGTTCTAAGTTCAAAAGGCTAAATGAGATTTTAAGCTGCTTGAAGGCCTACTGTTTCTATTTAAGTGGCTAATTAAAGCTGCAAATAGTGCTCGCTAAGGGATCGTACTTAGCAAAACCTTAGCATCACAATCTTGCTCTTGCCAATCCAAGCACATAGATCTTCACCTCACACCATGAAGGGCTCGTTTGTAGCCCTTGTTCATGTCAAACTGTCACGACCCAGTGACGTGGCGTGCTTAGTACACACACACACCTTCTGAGCCCCTCACGAAAATGTTGACGTGGCAAGTGTACTACAGGCAGTGACGTGGCAGCCCTGGAAATCGCGGCAGAAAATGCGGACATCTTTTGGGCATGCTTTTTCTACACAGGATCTACGTAGCTTTTTGGCCTTGCTTTACTTACGCAAATTGGCAAAGAGAGAGAAAGAAGCTCTTTTGCTTTTAATTTGACAAGCAAGAGAGAGAGAGAGCCTTATTTTTTTTAAAAGTGCTTTTGATTTCACAGCTTTTGGGGCTCTGCTTTTAGCACCCCTTGTAAACCCTTTAAATTAGTCTTTGGGCTCTCACTTCTCAGAGCATCTGGACGTAGAGTCTGAGAGTGAGTCCCGGCGACTTGCTTGTACTCTAAGTTGCAGATTAATACAAAAAGAAATACCGAAAGGGACCCTAGTCTTTGGGGTCAATATCTCTAGGCACGGAACTCCGCTGGGCCAGTGTCGAATCAGTTGTGAACTGTGAACTGGTTTGATGTAATTATTTGTGGCGTTGCGGTAGATTCTTGACTTGGAGTGTCCAAGTCTGTTACAGTGGTATCAGAGCACGGCCAATTTCTCTTCTACGGGAAATCCAATTCTTTTTCCACGGCACTTATAGCTTTAGGCATAGATCGATCGACTTCCTTTGCATCGGGAGATGCGGGAAGAGATCACAACGAAGATTCACGCGAGGAGTACGGCCCGCCTCGGCCTACTCAGGCGGAGCTCAAAGAGATGGAGTGTCGACGATTGACCGGTGATGCAACAAAGATGATGCTTAATTTTGCGAAGGGCTTGCCGCATAAAAAGAGTGATAGGATATAAGGAATGCTTAGAACTGTTTTGAGGTCGTTTTGAGGAAGGATGCAAGCACTTGGTTTGAGTCTCTATCTCAGGAGGTTAAGAGAAGCTATAAGGAAGTTGTTGAACATTTCAAGCAATACTTCTTTGACCCCTAAAACACTCAAAAGCTATGGCAAGACTTCGTTTCTCACAAGCAAAAAGACTAGATGACTACTATATGTACAAACAAGGGTGAGAAATGTTGCTAACCCTGGTGATGGTACAGAGTTCCTAAAGAAGGAGAGGTTCATATCCGGTCTCTTTCCCACATTCAGGATAAAAGTTGAGGCAAGTGACGTGAATGTGATCTGAATGTTCAGTGATTGTCGTCTTTGTCCAAGTGTTGGATATGTGTTGTCTAGTGCGTCGATACTTTGTGTGACCTCGATGCAAAGACCCTAACCCTTAACCCAGTCACATTGAAGTACCTAGCTTGATTGAGAAGATGGTGTCAATTCGACGATGCGAAAGTGTAGAGACCAAGGAGAGAGAGAGAGAGAGAGAGAGAGAGAGAGAGAGAGAGAGAGAGAGAGAGAGAGAGAGAGAGAGAGAGAGAGAGAGAGAGTCTTCGTGAACTGTGCACACATGACGTTCAAAATTTAAAACTCCAAGATGGAACACATCGTGTCCATGATCCGACCAACAACAATGATTTGGTGCCCCCATCCATAGTGTTTTAGACGTTTGATTGGTTCCTGCTAGATGCATGTGCATTGAACTCCGACCTATGGGTCCAAACACCGATAACTTGAACTCCAACACAAGAGTCCAAATTAATTATAGGGAGCACTCCTTGCCCGTCTCTGCCACTCACAAGCCTCTCTTTGAGTGAAGCTAGTGGTGACACCTGCACTTTGGCTAGAAATCTGACGTTGTGGCTGCCGCCACGTGTGCCATGCGGATCTTCTCTGTCAAATTTTTATTGCCGTAATCTCTGTCCAGCTTACCTTTATCCTTGTCTATATGTGAGTTCCTACTTTTGCCTTTGGCTTCAAACTCCCGAACCAAACAAAGCGTCGAGTCACAGTCATGACAACTGTGGTTGTACCTCGTGGGTACCGAGGCAACTAATTGAGTACTGGTACTGCCATCCTTGTCCAACTTGCCTGTCACAAACTATTGACGTGTCAAGTCACTGAAGAACGGAGCCAACCTTTAGATCTCGGCCGAGGGGCCTAAACCCTAAGTGAAGTAGCAGAAGAAGTTTTACCAACTTGCAAAGTCTTGCCGAGTGGCCTATTTTTAAAGAAGAGTTCCCACCAACTTATGGGACCCGGTCCGAGGGGGCCTATCACAAATTGATGACGTGGCTGCCCAGTGCAACACATATTTACCCTGGCATGGACAGTTTGGCTGAAACTGCTAACGTGGTTGTTGCCCAAAAAATGCGGCGTAACCTGCGGAAATCTGCCATGTGGCCATGCTGTATAGACACCCGCTTTTTGCGGCGCTTTTGGCGAACAGTTTACGGCAGCTTTTGACAGATTTAGGGTATGCAATGTTTGCTTTATTTTATGCAAGTTAGTGAGAGAGAGAAAGAAACAATCTTGCTTTATTCAACTTCAAGCTTTTGGGACAGCTTTTGGGCTCTGCTTTTAGCATCCCTTGTAAACTTTCAAAAGTCTCTGCGCTCTCACTTCTCAGAGCATCTGGATGCAAAGTCTGAGAGTGAGTCCCGGGTGACTTACTTGTACTTTGAACACAAATTAATACAAAAAGAAATACCGAAAGGGGCGCCAGTCTTTGGGGCCAATATCTCTAGGCACGGAACTCTGCCGGGCCAGTGTCGAATCGATTGTGAACTGTGAACTGTTTTGAAGTGATCTTTTGTAGTGTCGCGGTAGATTCTCGACTTGGAGTGTCCAAGTCTGTTACAGTGGTATCAGAGCACGACCGATTTCTCTTCTACGGTAAATTCGATCCCTTTTTTTTTTCGCGGCATCATGGCTTCAGGCAAAGATCAGTCGACTCCCTTTGCATCCGTGGATGCGAGAAGGGATCACAACAAAGATTCACACGAGGAGTACGGCCCGCCTCGGCCTACTCGGGCGGAGCGTCAAGAGATGGAGCATTGACAATTGATCGGCGATGCAACAAAGATGATGTTCAATTTTGCGAAGGACCCTAAATTTGCAAAATATATAAGCCAAACTTCTTTCGATGAGGTGCACACGCAGTGGCAGAAGACCACAAAACCACCCCCCAAACTCGCTCTCAAGAAACCTCCTACCCCCAGGAAGTATATAGAGCAAGAATTAGAAGAGGTGGTTGATGCACGAATTGCTCAGCTTTTTGAAGCGCAGAACAAAGCTAAAAAGCACGACAAAAAGCAGAAGAAAGGCACTGACGTCTCTGGTTATTTGGGTCGTCAGTCTACATTTGAAAAGGCAAGAAAGCAGAAGAAGTGTGTTCGATTTAAAGGAGTACCCAATTCTTCTTCTTCTTCTTCTTTTGACAATTCTTCTAGCTCATCTGACTCGAGCGAAGAAGAGAGAAAAGCCAAAAAGCGAAGCAAAAAGCAACGCTTTGGAAAGGGCAAGAAAAAGGCAAAGAAGTAAATCTCGTCCCTTGGTTGATAGTTCTACGGAGGACTCTTGTCTTCAGATAGTTCGGACTCTGATGACAACAACTTTTATGCAAAGAAGAAGAATTTTTACAAAGCCAATCAGTATGATTTTCTGAAAGACAAAAGCAAGAAAGTCTGAGAGTTTAAGGAAGGTGGACAGTCAATTAAATTTGACACGTTTTCTAGTTATAGAGATGCTTCGAAGGCTTTGTCTTTTGTACAACAATCTGACATCGCTTTCGCGAGAGGGCGTTACTCAGAGCACTCTAAGATTCGGAGAGCTGCCTCTTACTTCAAGGGGAATGCTCGAACTTGGTGGTCCACACTTTTATTAAACAAGACCACGCCAATTAAATGGCTGAAATTCAAGAGGCTTTTTATTTCTTCTTGGTTGACTTGAGAGTATGAACGCGATATACGAACTGCTTGGAACCATCTTTGGATGACCAAGAAGGATACAGTGGACGCTTATTGCGAGAGATTCTAGAGCTCTTTTCTACCCGCCTCTTCATTTAAGAAGATCTCGTTCAAGGAATAGATTGAGCGGTTTACCTTGGGTCTACCTACAGAGATCCAAGATCACCGCTTGCAACAAAAGTCAGCTTCCATTCAGGAGTTGATGAGTCATGCGAAACGGGGTTTTGCCATTCACTCAGGCAGTTTGACCTACCCCACAGATGAGATCATGACGCAAAGAGCTGAATAGACTTCGACAAATGAAAGTAGAAAGAGGAAGAGCAACCCAGAAAAGAAAGATCCACGACCCAAACTCACTCCTCAGGAGAGCTCGCTACATCAAGGAAGGGAAGTGCTTTGGATGCGGGGAAACTGGGTATATCTCCGCGAAGTGCCCTAAAAAGGCACAGAAAGAACAGAACGACAAGGACGACGAAAGGCCTGAGAGTTCGAGAGCAGCTAAGGAACGTGGAAGAAAAGGCAAGATGAAACAAGACTAGTTCCAGACTGCGTGGGTACTGACCCTAGCACGATGGACGAGAGTATAGAACTTTCCGGAGCTTGGGGCAAAGTAAAAGACCAAGAAGCCCTAATCTTCTTTGATGGAGGAGCCAAGGCCAACTTCATTTCACGTGAATTGGCGGCACAGCTCGAGATCACACCCGATCGGATGGGACTAATAGCAGAGGCAGCTCTAGTGGCACCCGCCAGGGACGTAGCCATTACACCTGTCATTGGCAAACTTCGTTTGCATTGTCAGGGGTATTTGGGGCATGAGGACTTCTACATAATGCCTTTGGAAGGTTGTGATGTTCTCTTGGGAATTCCCTGGTACCACAAGAACAACGCTGTGGTCGACTATCGGGCGAGGAAAGCGACTTTGACCACAGAGAAGGGCAGAACCATTGTACTCGATGTAAAACTTAAGGGCGAGTCTGTTCCTATTGTATCGGCTTCGGCCATTTTCAAATTAATGAAATCCAGTCTGTTTGTTTACCCGATCTTTATGAAAGAGTTGAGTGATGAGGATAGGACAAATATGTCTGAACTTGATAAAGAATGCCAAGATTTTCTCCACTCTCATGCGGATTGCTTTTCAGAGGGCTTGCCAGGCGAGTTACCACCCGCTCGTCCTGAAGATCATATTATTGATCTGATACCTGGAAGCACACCACCGAACCGGCCACCTTATTGTGTGAGCCGAGCTCAGAACGAAGAGATTATGAACCAGGTGAAAGACCTCTTGGAAATGGGTCTTGTCTAGCCTAGACCTTCACCATATGGCTCTCCAGTGTTGTTGTTTTTGAAGAAAGACGGATCTTGGAGAATGTGCATCTATTATAGAGCTCTCAACAAAATCACCATCAAGAACAGATTTCCGATTCCTTAGAATCGATGATATACTTGATCGACTTCAGGGATCCTCGTGTTTTAGCAGGATCAACTTGAAAAGTGGATATCATCAGATCCGAATTGCACCGGGAGACGTCTACAACACAACCTTTCCAACGACTTTTGGTTATTTGAGTTTTTGGTGATGCCTTTTGGCTTAACCAATTCTCCTGTGACATTTAACCGGATGATAGACATGATTTGTCGAGAGTAAGACTATTTGTTGGCACTTTCTTTGATGATATCATTGTTTTTTCCAAGGATGAGGCAGAACATAGAGCACATCTGCTTCAGGTCTTTTAGGCATTGTGAGACCACAAGTTGGTGATTAATGCGAAGAAAAGTGAATTTCTCTTACCAGAGAGACACTTTTTGGGACACATTGTGTCAGTAGCAGGAGTGCAGACGGATCCAGCCAAGATAGAGACTATCTGTGATTGGCCCGATTTGAAGAATGTCCATGAAGTTAGAAGCTTCTTGGGATTGTGTTCGTACTACAGGCGGTTCATTAGAAAGTTTCCAGAGGTATCTTCCCCTTTGCATATCGTGACACAGAAAGGAGTCCCTTTCTTACTGGGACCCACAGAGGTGACTGCCTTTCAGACATTGAAAGAGAAATTGACTACGGGACCGGTTTTGACTTTGCCGGACTTGCAGAATGCATTTGAAGTATATTGTGATGCTTGTGGTCGTAGTCTGGGTGCGGTCTTAATGCAAGAAGGCCATGTCATTGCTTACGAGAGCCGATTGTTCTCAAGGCTGGAATTGACAGCACAGATTTATGAAAGAGAGCTTTTGGCGATTATCCATGCTCTTACTCAGTGGCGGTACTACCTACTGGGAGCGGATTTTACTGTCTTTATAGACCATTAGAGTTTACGCTACTTCTTGTCATAGAGCAGCTATGGTAAAAGCAGATGCGGTGGGCGAACATCTCGTCACAGTTTCACTTGCAGATTGTCCATGTTCAGGGACATAAGAATTTGGTGGCAGATGCTTTGTCTCGGAAGTCTTTGGTTCTGGCTATTTCCGCGATACATCATAGGAGCTTCGAGGATATGGTCGATCGGTTTGCCACAGATACAGATTTTGCAGACGTTTTCACACGGATACCGGATGGGTTGACAGTCACCGGATATTCCATTCGGGATGGCTACTTGATGAAGAAAACCATCTTGTGCGTTACACAGCCATTGAGGGAAAAGGTTATGACCGAATGCCAGTGTCCACCTTTTACGGGTCACGACGGCATTGCTACCACCATGAAAGGGGTACAGAGATACTTCTATTGGCCGAGACTCAAGAAGGATGTGGACGAGTTTGTGCGCAGTTGCTTGGTATGCCAGAAGGTCAAGTTTGACAGGCATAAAGCACAGGGATTGTTACAGCCTTTGCCCATACCCGCCCTCCCATGGAAAAGTATTGCAATGGATTTTATTTTTGATCTCCCAGAACACAGTGTGGTCACGATGGTATTTGGACTGTTATTGACAGATTTAGCAAGCAGGCTCATTTCATTTCAATGAAGAAAATAGTTAAGCCGGATCACTTAGCGAGACTGTTTGTGGCCGAGATTTTTCGATTACATGGCAGGCCTGAGACGATTGTCTCCGACAGGGACCCCAGATTTACGAGTTTGTTTTGGAAGGCAATTTGGGAGAACATTGGCACGCGATTGCAGTTCTCGTGATTTTTTCCACCCGCAGCTGACGGGCAATCTGAGGTTGCCAATTCAGTGGTTTTAGATTTATTGAAGTCTTATATCTCGGATGAGAAGACTCAATAGGAAAAGTATCTACCTTTAGTGGAATCTGCCTACAACAACACGATACACTCTTCGAGAGGGAAGACGCCATTTGAGATTATTGAAGGTGCTGAGAAGGTTCCACCCTTCCTAAGCACGAAAGATAAGATTTTTGAAGCTGATGAGTACACGCGCGACTTAGACACGGCTTTTGCCAAGGTCCGCGAGGCTTTGCAGAAATCTCAGGAAATACAGAAAAAGGCAGCGGATCGCCATCGTCGCGATTTGAAATTGAAGGAGGATGATTGGGTGCTCTTACGTTTTGAGAAGGCACACTTGAGAAAGAAGAAGGGAAAGGAGAGGCTTTTTCCAAAGCTTAGTATGAGATACTACGAACCTTTCCAGATCTCCGAAAAGATCAATGATGTCTCCTTCCGACTGAAACTGCCTAACACTTGGAGGATTCACAATGCATTTCATGTGAGTCTCTTGAATCCTTTTAAAGGTGATGTGCCCGAAGATGGGGAGCCTGATGAGCAACCCGAAGTGGAAGAAAACGAGGAGATCCTTGTTCCTGAACAGATTTTGGCACATAAGGACAAAAAGATTAAGGGTAAAGTACGAAGGCGGTTCTTGGTTAAATTCAATAACTATCCTGCATTAGATGCGAAGTGGATGGAGGAGGAGGACCTAACAGATACTCCTCAGATTGTGAACCTTTATCTTGAAGCTTTTGGTTTAGCATAGTCTACTCCAAATGGAATTCCGAATTCAGCTTGGCCGGAGATCTGGTGCGGTGGGTTGCAGAATAGGGGAGTTACTCCGCTCCTTTGTCAACAGATGCCTTGATTTTTAGAATACTAGTCACTGATTCAGGGATACTGAGAGCTGGCAGCATTCTGCTGTATGACTTCATGAAATGGAATTCTGGAATATGAAACTGATTTATTCTTGACTTGTTTTTAAGTGCAGGAACTGATAGACGAAATGACTGCAGCATTTTGGTTGAATGATCTCAAGTAGACATGGTTGCAATAGGGATTGGTCAATTGGGTATCTATGAGGTCTTGAGTGGATCTAGATGCGATTGCTAATTGCATTGCCGATAAATCATGGTCTAAGATCCGAATGAATGTTGAATGTGATTTGTCATGTGATGCCTAGTGATGTCCTGTGATGTGCGTGTCGATTGGTACATGTGCTAGATGTGTGTTCCTAGTGCGTAGGTACTAACGGTTAGTGTCTGCTAAGGCAGCTTATGGCTTCTGTTTGTTTTGTAGGCATAATCGAGGGCGATTACAATGCTTTCAAGAGGGGGGTATGTCACAAATTGATGACTTGGCTGCCCAATGCAACACACATCCACCCTGGCATGGATAGTCTGGTTGAAACTGTTGACATGGCTGTTGCCCGAAAAATGTGGCGTAACCTGCGGAAATCTGCCACGTGGCAGGCTGTACGGACATCCGCATTTTGTGGCGCTTTTGGCGAACAATTTACGGCAGCTTTTGACAGATTTAGGCTACGCAATGTTTGCTTTATTTTATGCAAGTTAGTGAGAGAGAGAAAGAAACTCTCTTGCTTTATTTTTCAAAGCTTTCAACTTCAAGCTTTTGGGACAGATTTTGGGCTCTGCTTTTAGCATCCCTTGTAAACTTTTAAAAGAGTCTTTGGGCTCTCACTTCTCAGAGCATCTGGACGCAGAGTCTGAGAGTGAGTCCTTGGTGACTTGTACTTTGAACACAGATTAATACAAAAGGAAATACCGAAGGGGACGCCAGTCTTTGGGGCCAATATCTCTAGGCACGGAACTCTGCCGGGCGAGTGTCGAATCAATTGTGAACTGTGAACTGTTTTGAACTGATCTTTTGTGGTGTCGTGGTCGATTCTCGACTTCAAGTGTCCAAGTCTGTTATACAGGGCCTAAGTGACCTAAAGGCATTAAAATTTAAATCGGGGCCAACACACATTGACACACACAAATCCTAAAAGGCTGTATAGACGTCCACAATTCGCACTGACATGTTCATGTGGTAGCTGTATGGATTTTCGCAAAACGCATTGGTAGCTTTTGGCGCTAGTGCTTTTGAGTTTGATTGCTTTTCAAGGCCAAGGGCCTTTAATATGTGCAAAGGGCTCATTCTCTGGCATGCTCAAGTGTGAAGGTGCGGGGATTGGACTACCGGCATTGTACTTAGTGTTAGGTGCAGCGGAATGAATGTTGTATTTTCTCAAGATTAGTGATCTTTATTGCTCAAGGTTCCTTTTAGTTCTTTAGGGAAAGAGAGAGCTTTCCGTCTTGTAAAGTGCTGTGGTCACAAACAAAATGAGTGGATCTTATGCGTGCAAGTGAATGAGACTGAAAGAAGGAGAGAGAAGAGATACGACATCGAGAGGTTTGTAAAACCCTCCTCCGAAGGCCCCACTCTCGTCGGCGAGAGTGGTCTATTATTTGATTGCACAAAGGTGTACAATGCGTATGCAATGGACTATGCAACTTGGTCTATGCCGATGACGACGACGACGACGATGGCTGAAATCTGAGATCTTCTAATCGCTGAGTTTTGGAGGTTTCTTAGGGCTGAAAACTGATGGTCTTTACGGGCTGAATCTGCTACACTTTAGGTGAATAATGCCGGTCTTAATTTGCTGCTGAAATCCAAAAACGCCAGGGGCTGAAATTGGTCCTTCTGTTGCCGGGGTTTTGCAAATGCAAAAACGCTAGGCTGATCTGCTGTGTCGTGATGATGCCGGGGTTGATCTGCTGTGCACAAATCGCCAAGGCTGATCTGATGCAAAAACGCCACGTCTTCTGTGGAGAAAACGCCAGAGTAGTCGTGGGGGTTGGTCTTGCTGAGAAGTTGCCTGTTGAGCAAGGTGCTCCTGCTGCCTCTTCTGCCATTTAGTGCTAACTTGGGTTTGCTTATATAGAAACTTAGCAAAATTGCCCTACCTACTTATGTTGGAAAGTCACTTAAAAATAATAAGTGAAAATACCAATAAATAGGAAAATAGGCTAAATGCACTGGAAAATTCCCCTAACTGATGCTAATGGATTTTGATGGGAATTCCGATGATCATGCTGTGTGCAACCGGAGGATATGCATCTATGCTAAGTGACTGGGTATGCACGGTCTACGAATAGACTCACAAAAGTGCCAGATCACTGCTAATCTAGACTTGACTGAACTGACTGAACCCTACTGTGGTGTAGCTTGTCCACGGACACATAGGGTTGGGATGTGTCACGTGACACTTAGTTTAAGCAATATAAAGAAATACTGAAAGAGGTGCCAAGGTATTCTTAGTTTAATTCTACGTGACTCCGTGTCGCTTGTGCTCTCTCTCTCTCTCTCTCTCTCTCTCTTTCTCTCTGTCTCTCTGTTTCACCTCAATTGTTATCAAAGTTCTAAAAGTCTTTTCAATTTGTTCTTTTCCATTGGCACGTGGTAGCCATCTTGTAACAATGGTATTAGAGCATCAGGCGTTTGCTTTTCTCAAAGCATACCGGTTTTATCAAAGAGCAGATTGGGCAGTTGTGCCCTGGGCACTTTGGAAATTGTTATTGAAGAATTTGCGTGTCCAAACCTCGGACTTTCATATCAAAGAGCAAACAGGGCACTTAGGCACTTTGGAAATTGTTACTGAAGAATCTTCGCGTCTCGACCCCGGACTTATTAGCCACTCCCACCCTTACTTCATCGCGCATCGGGTGTGCTCCCGTCTTCATCGCTGTCTTATAGGGCATAAGCCACAAAGAATGGTAGATTACACATGGGTTTTGGTGGAGAACCTGACAGAGATAACATCTCTCGGTGGACAGGCAAAGAAAAGTTGAAATCCGGTGCGGGAATTGAAGAACAGAATGAAGAATAGGGCGAATTTTTGACATCGAAGTTTGCCAGAAGACCTTTAAAAAATTCTTCAATGGTTGAGAATTCCGATATGCGAAAGAGGCAAAGTTGATCCTCTCAACAAGTTCTACGCATTGATACGAACACATCTGATATCCAAGAACTTTGGAAAATTAGGGTTTTTGCAGAAAATATCAGTATATGTGGAATTAATGTTTTTGGAAGCTCTTGTTATCTGTGTACAGATAACTACTAGGAGTGAGGAACATGCATATGAAAGGATTTGGAAGCATGGAGCCGGACATCGATTCTTTTGTAACGAGGTGAACCATTTGCTTGAAATTTTACCTGTTTTGCAGGTGAATTGGAGGATGACATGGCAAGGAATTTGCATCTGAAAGCAATCGGGAGCAACGACAGCTCAAGAATTAATCCGTCGATTCAAGATAAAAATGACGAGTTTTGTTTTGAAATTTGAATGTTGATGCATGAGGAATGATGAATGATGAATTAAGATTCTAGTACATCAAGATTCTCATATGAATGAGATGACTGGATATTGTGGTGAGCGCATCAAGAGTTCTTGTGGGATGAGATGGCTACACAAGGATCTAGTTGCATCAAGACTTCTTGACGGATGAGATGACTAGACTGAATGATTGAAACAGTGTGTTTAGTATGAATCAAGTGCGTGAATGAAGAACTTTGAAATAGGAATTTCCTAACATGATTCTGATTTATGTATGAAATTAATGTTTTTTTTTAAAAACTTGCTATTTGTGAATAGATAATAGGTGAAATCGAGAATGAGATGATAACGAATTCGGAGCAATGACTGCTCCAAAATGAACCGGATCACGATCATGAATTTTGAATGATGATGATGACTGATTATGAATGATTGAATGAGACTGTGGTGAGCCCATCAATAGTACCCAAGGGATGAGATAGCTACACAGCGATAAGATGACTATAACTGAATGATTGAAACACTCTGTTCAGTATGAACTCAATGTCTGATTGATGGATTGTATTACTCACACATGTGATTGTGTTCCGGTGCAGGATTGAAAGATGGAATGATTGACCAACTGACTGCAACATTTTGGTCTTGAGAAATCTATGGACATGATCGCAATAAAGATTAGTTAATCCGATATTAGTGAGGTCCGGTGTGGATCTAGATGCGATTGTTAAATATGTTACCAAGAATCACGGTCCTAGATTAGAATGGATTCTATGTGTTATAATCTGAATGTCATGTGAATGTGATGTGACTGTCGTCTTTGTATAAGTGCTGGATTTGTGTCGTCTAGTGCATCAGTACTTAGAGTCAGTGTCTATTGAACTGGTTTATGGTTTATGTCTGATTTTGTAGGCGTAATCGAGGGCGATTACAATTCTTTCAAGAGGGGGGTATGTCACAATTGATGACGTGGTAGACTGCCTGGGACAGGTGACATGGCAGTTGTACAGCCCGTTGAATTGCGCTGACGTGGCGGTTGTACGGACCGCCGTGTTTTGTGCTGACATGCCACGTGAACAGCACCACAGATTTTCGTAAATTCCGCTGGCTGCTTTTGTTGAGAATAAGCGCTGGCTTTTGAAAGCAGATGCTTTTTGGGATTATTGCTTTTGAACTGAATGATTTTGGGGCTCTGCTTTTGGGGAATCTCTTGTAAGAATAAATAGCCCTTGGGGCCTCACTCTGCAGAGCATCTGAACGTAGAGTTTGAGAGCAGAGGTTCGCCGGGAGTTGTAACTTTGCTCAAGCATTAAAATACAAATAAATACCGTAAGGGGCGCCAGTCTTTGGGGCCAATCTCTCTCCAAGCTGCACACTCCAAGGACTTGGCAAGCCTTCAAGAAAATTTTTGCTTGGAGTTATATGGTTTCTGACATCTTCCTTTGGAGTGCAACTTTTGGCAGAGTGGGGTATCTTGAAATGCTTGCTATGGAAACCCTAGCAGATTTTAACTTAAAATTTCTCGACATCTCCAAGTAGGTGTCTCGTCTTGAGCTGATAACCTTGGAGGTCCGGTGTAATTGCTATATCTAGGGACTACCATCGCCGCCAGAGGAACACTCTGTCGAAGAGCTGATGGACCATGTTGTGGTCGGCTACAACCTTATGGAAGGAATCTAACCCTAATTTTTGGTGCATGTTTCAGGGTGGAAAGTCAGGTGACTTTTTGAGCTCGACTGATGTCGAGGTTGCTTTTTAAGTTTGAGTTTTGTTTGGTGATCCCGTTTTGAGTTTGTTTGAAATGGATGGTATATGTTTTAAACCTATCTTGGTGCTGATTTGAATTGTTTGACTCTTGTTTTAATACTGGTTTCAGTGATTGGTGATTTTACTTCCGGGTGGAGTACTGAGAATGATGTTTGAGAATGCTTGTTCATACTCATGGCCTGGACCCTTTTGGTTATTTGTAGGAGTATCGAATGTTTGAAAAGTGTTGTTTTTACTCATGGCCCGGACCCTTGTGGTTATTTGCGGAGGGAGTATTAAGAAGTCTGAGCAGTGGTTACTCTCAGCACCTCCAAACGACGCAGGCTGCGGTCTGGGGTGTTTGGTTGTAAAAGGCCTCTATAAAAGCCAAACTAAATAATGGGGTCACATTGGGAAGTTCACTTGAGATGCCAAAACTCTAACAAATGGGTCCTATTTTTGGCACTCCCTTCTTGTGTTTGTTGCATCTTAAGACATCTATCTCATCTATCAAGGAGGTGATAGCTCCCTCCATGGAGTTTCTAAAATCCATTGTTTTTGAGTAAAAGAGGGTTATTAATTCTTAGAGGATTGTGGTCATGGGTGGACCAAACCAGTGTTTGAGATGTCATATGACGGTATATGTTGGCAAAGATTGTTGACTATTCTATGTCCCTTGTATGGGTGGTTCCAACGACTCAACTTGTCTACATTATTGCTCCAATTAGGATGAAACTTTGTACACATATTGAGCTCTTCATCATCTTAGCAATGAGATTTGTATGCCTGTTCACACTCCATCCGTGTAGCAATGAACTAGAACGCATCTATGTTACACACTTGCTTCCTTGAATTTCACAAACACACCATTTTGGCTGTTTAAAGACAATACCAATACAATTGCAAGAATGGAAGTGTAATATGACTATCATCTATGTAGTCTCTTGATGCTCTAAAATGGCCATTCTTTCACTTGATTTTGATAATCTCTAACTTGCTGTTCTCCTCAAAACATTGCCTTACCAAACATAGTGGACGTGTATCTGTGAATTCTGGATATGCTGATTACTTAAAATTTTGATCACATACTTACATGTCTAAAGTGGCATTTACTAATTACCAGCCTTTAATTGTTCTGTCTTATAGAAGGGTTTTTTCTTAACAGGTTGAGGGTGCTGCATGTGATGGGGGACGAGGTCCAAGCATTTGGGACACATTTTCTCATACACCTGGTTTGTTGAGTCTTTGCAATATTTATTTGTGCTCATAGTTCACAGGTAAATCTGGATTAAATTGGGTCGACAAAATTTGGTTCGTAGGAAAAACTGCGGACGGCAAGAATGGCGACAAAGGAGTGGATCAATACTATCGTTTTCAGGCAGGAGAATGTTTCAAAAATTTACAAATTATTATTTCCATGCAGGAAACGTCTTTCACTTCTTAATATACACAGGAGGATGTCGATTTGCTGGTTAACTTGGGCTGGGATGCCTATCGTTTCTCAATATCATGGTCTCGGATTTTTCCCGGTATTCTAGACTCTGCGCTAAAGGAACATAACATATAGCTTTCATGTACATTGTTCTTTATGTTCAATTGACATGCATGACAGATGGATTAGGTGTTTCTGTGAATGAAGAAGGAATTCGGTACTATGACTGTCTCATTAACGGTCTACTTGAAAAAGGTACACTATTGTATGCTGGATATTGGCCAATATATGAAGGCATCTATATTTTTTTGTTTGATCATCCTTCTCAGGCATTCAGCCCTATGTAACCCTTTTTCATTGGGATCTTCCACAAAGGCTTCAAGATGATGTAGAAGGATGGCTGAGCTCTGATACAGCGTAAGCATTTCATATATCTGCCTTATTGCCAGACATAAAAGTAATTCTTTTCCTATTTTTAAGTCGAGTCTTTCATACTTTTTGCATTTTCTGGAGAGTGGACTACCTTGCTGACATAGAAGCCCAACGCAAAAACACGAAGTTAATGGTGAAGGAGATGCTACCCTCAGCATTACACGTTAAAACTCAATTTACATGTCATCTCATTAGACAAATCATCATGCAAAGGCCTTTCCTCTCCTGCATCCAGCATGTCCTAGTGCTTGGGAACCAACCCACCCCGCCCCCCGCCCCCTTCTTCCCAATCACAAAATCATAAAGCTTGGCCACTGTGTGGCCTAACATGATGGTACGATAGTTCCTAGGGGGTATACGATCTGAACAACAGACATAGAGTAGTGGAAGGAGGAGACGGCCTTTACAACAGAACTCCCAACAGAGTTCTGCACAGCAGCAGGGGCCTGCACAGAGTCAGCAGCAGCAGAGTGCTTAATGGCAGCAATCGTGGCGTGTAGCTTGTCCTCCATCTTGGCCATTTCATCCTTTGTGGCCCCTTTTGCCATAGCCGTTCAGGGCGGTTCAAGGGGAGTGACTCAATGGGTGAGGCCCCTTTGTATTGAAGGTTGAAAAAGATGAGATGTGGGAGCAGGCGGGTATGCTGGGTGGGGGGTATCTATTAATTCCTGGCGGATTTGTTTGTGGGCAGACCTGACGGGTTCAGGTGGGCAGACGGGTTGGGTGTCCTGCTGTTGATGGGCAGAAAACCTGACGGGCAGGGGCAGTGGGAATAGACTCCAGCGCGCGCAGGCAGGCCCAAAACGGATGCTAAAAAGGCTGCGCGCAAGTATTTAGGCGCGCAAAACAGGCTGCACGCAGGTAGCTGGGCGCGCGCAGGCAGTGCCCAGGTGACGTGCAGTCAGCAGGTCATGGCGAGGGCGCAGCAGGTCATGGCGTGCAGTCAGAGAGAGAGAGAGAGAGAGAGAGAGAGAGAGAGAGAGAGAGAGAGAGAGAGAGAGAGAGAGAGAGAGATGAAAATGAAATGTTATATTAACATCTTTAGAAGGCCAGAATGACCTATGAGACCAGAAAGTTACAATGTGGTGGATCTGATACAAAGTCAGTAACAAAAATGACAAAATAAAATGACAGAATAAAATGATATGGAATCAGAATAAAATGCTAGAGAGAGAGAGAGAGAGAGAGAGAGAGAGAGAGAGAGAGAGAGAGAGAGAGAGAGAGAGAGAGAGAGAGAGAGAGAGAAATGAAATGATATATTTACGTCTACAAAAGGCCAAAATGACCTATGAGATCATCACGGTTACAAAATGGTGTATCTGATACACTCTGTAGAACTGACAAGATGAAAAAACTAGGAAAGAAAAACTAGACTGAAAGCTGTAGTGACAAGCTAGGGGGGGGGGGGGGGGGGCATTGACTAGAGACTCTCTAGCCAGTACAACAATCCAATGATACAAACTCATGCAAATGAAGAAGCTGAGGGTGAGGGAGCATCTGCACATCAAGGTCCCAAGATGTCCAGCATCGGCCGCTGGCGAATCTCATCAATGTCCTCCATAGTAAGCACTCTGGCTGGGCGTCTCCCATATCGTGCTAGAATGGTCCTGATCCTCTGATGAATCCTCCGTCGATGCAGTGATGATCCTCACAATCGTGGGCGTCTAGATCTCCCAAGCTCCATGGCCGTGTCAATCATTATACCTCTAGTGTAGGTAGGTCTTGGAGGCTGCTTTGGATTCTGCTCCTCTGACTGGCGCGTTTCCA
Organism: Adiantum capillus-veneris; assembly: GCF_014529385.1. NCBI lineage: Eukaryota > Viridiplantae > Streptophyta > Polypodiopsida > Polypodiales > Pteridaceae > Adiantum > Adiantum capillus-veneris. The sequence continues at coordinate 92,802,611 of NC_140935.1, read as the reverse complement.
CACGAAAGAAATCAGTGATCTCCCTCTGTGACTGTCTCCCTCTATCTGATCTCCTCAAGAGGCTCTCTCTGTGTCTGCGCAGCTCTAGCAAGAATAGCCCAAGGCATCTCTGATCCTGGTACCTCATAACTCGAGACAGTGGCCCAAAACCATCCCTAAAGAGGCAATGAAAACGGCCTCGTATCTCATAGTAAACTGGGCAATGGCATATATACTGCAGCTCTATCTCTGGCTCCAAATGGCATAATTGACATATCCTGGCCTCTGCTGGTACTCTGCTAAATCTACCCACCTCAATCTCCAGCTGATGAGAAGATGTGTGTATCTGACCAATGGCACATTGTATGCCATATGACAGGTGTGTGTCCATGTAGCTAGGTCTAGTCACAAAACCGTCCTCTGTGAGCTGGAGAAGATGCTCCCTGTAGAAAGACATCTTCGTGCCTAGCTCATGGATCGGCTCTATCCAAGTCCTCCTGGTATCCAGCCGAGTCACATCCTGTCTGATGAGTCTGCTAACCTCTGTCCGAGTAAGAGACAAGGAGGGTGCATCCAGCGAATACTGGAAGGGTGGTAGCCTGTCCATGCTAAAACCATGAATCTGGAACCAAGAGGTCATCTGCGCATACCAACATGCTGTATCTCCCTGTGAAGCCAGCTGCCGAGAAGATTCCAGTGCTAAATGTGCATACCTGTCTCTGGGGAGCTCCCAGATGCTATGTAAAAAGGAGACTGATCTAGTGAGTGCCTCTACCACCAGCGGGGAAGCAGCCAGCTCTGCGCGGATAATCTCATGTGGTACTGAGGCTTTGGCTCTAATCATCCGCGAAATCATGGAAACCAGAGGTCTCTCCATGCATCTCCACCCATCAGTACTACTAGAGCGACTGCTATGAGCCACAGAAGGGCCCCATATATGTACTCCATATAGCATGGCTGAGGTCACTAAGGTATCGAAGAGCCAAAGCTTTGTACGAGGTTCTTGAAATTGGATCTGTGAGCACATCCTCTCTAATCTCCCCAAAGCTGCATGTGCTCTTGTCAGTCTCGTCTTTGCTGCTCTCCTCAAAGAAAACACTGGGCCCCTGAAGACCACCCCCAGGTATGAGGTATGTGTATGCATCTGTATACTCCACTGTCTCATGGCCATAAGTAAATGCAGGAGCTGACCGTCTGATCCACTGTGGTGTGGTGTTAAACACCATAACCTTGGTCTTGCCAAGGTTTACAGACATACCACTATCGTGAGCAAAATTATGTAAAGCATCCAGATGACGCTGCATCCCCTCTGGAGAATCAGAAATCAAGACAATATCATCCGCATATAACAGCAAGGAAATCCATGTGCCTGCCAACTGTGCTCCGCTGCCACCGTCCCTCTCTATGTAGTCTAAAACCTCATCAATGTACATCCCAAAGAGAGTAGGGGAGAGTGGGCATCCCTGTTTTACCCCAATGGTGGAGTGAACTAGACCAGACATACCCTCTGGAGTGCGTACCTGTCCAACTACTGTCCTGTACAGGGCCATAATCCCCCAAATCAGCTCTGTGGGCACACCCAGCTCATGTAATCTGTGCATCAACCTGGCTCTAGGGACCGTGTCAAAGGCTTTGCGGAAATCCACAAAGCTACAATAGATCCTCTTGCCGTGCGCTCTACCCTCCTCAATGATAGCTCTGAACGTCAGTATATGATCAAGAGTAGAGAGTCCCTTCCTGAAGCCTGCCCGTCCTAAAGCCCGTATGCCCTGTCTCTCTGCCCATCTACTGAGGTGATGCTCGATAATAGATGCATACAACCTAGCCAAAGTGTGTCCAATCATGATGGTACGGTAGTTCCCTGGCTCCATAGGGTCTCCTGCCTTGAAGATAGGCACAATAGTGGATAAGCTCCAAGTGCTAGGAAATCCCTCACACATGGCTCGGTTGAACATCACTGCAATCAACTCTGCAAGCATGTCTCTAGCATGCATAAAGTGTTCGGCCACCAAACCATCATGGTCATAAGCTCTCCCAGTCTTCATCCTGTCAAGGGCTTTCTTTACCATCTCAGCAGTGAAGAAAGTGCAAGTCTATGGACAAGGCTCTGGGGGATTAGGTAAGGACTGCTGCCCTGGGATCGAGTAGAGAGAGGTTGCATATGTACCCCAAGTCTCTGTAGATGTAATGGCAAGTGTAGAAGAATACTCGTGAAAACGCCTCCACGCCTCCCCCGAGTCCTGGCTCAAGAAAAGTTGATATAACTCCTCCTCGAGCAGAGCAAGATAAGCTCTCTTCTTTCGCCGTACTAGGCGTCGAAAGAGAACCTGCGTTTGTCTGTGTGTGATAATCCCTAAAAGTACCTCCCTCTGAAGTGTAGCTCGCATCTCTCTGCACTCATCATCATACCAGCTGTTCTGGGGCATACTCCCAGTGCGGTGTCTGGACTCAGGCTGGGTGTGAGGGTATGCCTGGACTGCTGCAGCATGTAGTGTATCTGTCAAGATTTGAGTGAACTCGTCTAGAGGGCGGCCTGGCTCCTCTGTACATAGGCGCCTGTAGATCCCATCCATATAAACTGAGTCAGTCTCTTGTGTAAAGGTGTAACGGGCATGTGTGGGTGGCCGTGCCAGAGATGCTGAACTGAAACGAAATGATATGGTGAGAGTCAGGAGTGCGTGGTCCACCGCTATACCAATAGGTCTGGAGCCGACCGTGAAGTCATGAATAGAAGATATGAAACTGGGCTAGGTCATAACATAGTCCACTGTACTGGCGCCATGCCTATGTGGGAAGCAAGTAAACCCCCCCCCGCCTCTGGAAATCTCTGCAAGCCATTCAAAATGGCAAGACCATGTGAAGTTCCCATTTCTACTAAGAATCTCCCGTACTCTGTGTGCTCCAAGTCCTGTGAAGCCCTAGACAAGCCCAAGTCGCTGGTCTCCAACTCCCTCATCATCTCCTCTGAAGTATCATAGAAAGCTGTCTGCATCTGAGCCGTCCTAGCATTGAAGTCACCCAACAAGATAATGTCACCATCTCTAGAGAACTCCCAGATATCATCATCTAAAACCGAGAAGGGGGACTGTCCTCTGGGCGTAGCATAGGCTGAAGTACTAGGAGGAAAGTAGCATATGGCAATGTAAAGAAATCGGCCAGTCTTTGCCCTCAGCCTCACCCACATATACCTGGCCTGCTCATCTCTGCGAACAATGTGTATGAGTGGTTGGAGCTCCTCCTTGAATAAGACAGCTACTCCTCCAGATCCCCGTCCTCTGAGCTCAGATCTAGTTTCTGCTTTGCATGTCGTCTCCCACCTATATCCAGATACATGTGGCATAAGCTGTCCCGGAGCCTGGTGTGTCTCTGAGTAAAAAACAATGTCTCTCCCAAAATAGCTGTCCTGAAATGCCCCCACATCCAACCGAAATGATCCATTGCAGTTCCATGTTGCCATATGAAGAGTGGTCCCATAGGTCTCGCACCGTCATGCGGAGCGGCGCTCTAAAATCACCACTCTCCCATCTCTATAGAAAGCAATCTTCCCCTTCTCTCTTGCCGCTTTAATCTCTGGCATGACCTCCTTCATGTGTGCGAGTTGTGCTAGCGTGAGGTCATCTCCAAGGAAGATACCTGTCTTCTTGAGAGTGGGTCTCTTCTTCAAAAATTCTTTCTTTGCCTCCATAGTTGGGAAGCGTAAAATGAGTGCTCTTTCCCTTGAAGATTCTCCCCCTCCTTCACTTCTTTTGCCCACTCTCCAAGCTCGCGTATGCAAAGGGCTTGTGATTCCCATCATGAGCAAGAGCTCCTTTGTTTCCTCCTCCACCTTGTCTCCATCTCTGAGCCCGGTTACACCTACATGTAGAGCTCTTGTCTTTCTTTTTTGTTCTTCTTCTAATGTCATGTTGATGATGGTGGATGGGGCTGTGAGACTATGTACTCCCCCTTTTCCTTTCTTTGCCACTTCAATCCACTTTTCTGCTTCCTCATCCTTCTTTTGTGTTCTAGTGAGAATATCAGCCCATGATGCAGCTTCCTTTGTCTTTTGATGCTCTTCTTCCTGGAGGGTTTTAATCTGCTCTTTAATTCTTTTCAGCTCCTCCACCATGCATGGCTGATTTTCTCCCTCATTTGTAGGTTTGCTTTTACAAAATGCGATTTCCTTGCGTAGTTCTTCAATCATTGCATCCTTCTCACCAATTGACTTTTGCATCTCGGTTTTCCATGTTTCCCAAGTGGCTTTTGCTTTATCCAGTTTCGCTTGCCAAGAAATCTCTACTGTTTGTACTTCAGCTCTCACAAAGTGTTGCATTTAAGCTTTGAAAGCATTGGACAAATCGACCTTGTGTTCTTCAATAGCACTGTAAACCTCCTTCTCGAAATTTGCTCTCATAGCACTCATCTCCGCTCTAATCATGATCTGAACCTTCCCGTACATGTGTTCGTCTTTGAACTTGGCGGCCTTTTTTGCTCTCAGCAGGCTTGGTGACAGGATACCTTCTCGTTGCCTTGTTCGTTGGAAGGTATGCTTTGCCTTTGGTGGAGTGGTGAAGAGGTCACCCTCCTCCTGTGTACCTGGCGTTGGACTAGACATAGGGAAGTTCTCAGGTTGTATGGAAGAGAGAGAGAGAGGAGGGGGGGGGGGATTAGAAGAGATGCCTGCGCTGCATACCCTGAAACCTGCGCTGCCGCTGAGAGAGAGAGAGAGAGAGAGAGAGAGAGAGAGAGAGAGAGAGAGAGAGAGAGAGCTAATAATTTCATTTGCTTCAGGAAATATTTTGCAAAGTACGCAGACACTTGCTTTGCTGCTTTTGGAGATCGAGTCAAGTTCTGGATTACATTAAATGAGCCTCTTCAGTTTGCATACAGTGGCCATGGTACTGGTGAACATGCACCTGGAAGGTGTTCAGACAGGTCTTGGTCTCCAGTAGGAGATTCACATACAGAACCCTATATTGCAGCCCATAATGCTCTGCTAGCGCATGCTGCAGCTGTTGACATTTACAACAAAAAGTACAAGGTAATCTTGCTTGTAGGTTTCAGCATTTGAATTCTTTTTAACTGTTTTATGGGCTTGCCTTCTAGATGGCCCAAAAGTCCTTTAGTCTTGCTGTTTTTAAACATTTTGATCCCATCTTGCAAGTATTCTGGCAAGTTCACAAAGAGGCTGATTCCATTTTTAAAGAATTCTTTGTAGCCTAGCTAGGCTTGAGTAAAAGGGAAAACTGTTTGATAATTGGCGTTGAAGAAGTCATACAAGGTGAAAGGGAAAAGATGATAATCAGCTTGTGAAACAAATTCTGTATTTGACGAAAATGGATGTGAACCTGGTTTTCTCCGTAACGCAAATTTTACCCAAGTTATACGGCCTTATACTGGTGGACGAGCTGTAAGCAGCTACCATTGTGTAAACTCAGGACTACCACAATATAGTCACACATCCTAACCAATTGGTCTACACATGCTCAGTATTCAATAAAATGTGTCCTTCACAAGGAGAGTTGTTTTTGATGCTCAGTGATGAATAGGCGAGAGGACCCAGTGAGCGAACAATGGGAGGAAGTTAGTTTGCAGGCTACACAGTAAGGGTGTAAAGACTGCACCACTTCTCTGCTGAATTTGTAGGTCACTGCAACTGCCCCCTACCATGCGGCCTGCTCTGCCAGCTTCTGTAACTCCCCTGCCATTTCCCTGAAATTCAACCGCATTGCATAGCATGCAACTTTACAACCTTCCTCCTTTCACGTTTTCATCATGTTGACATAATTAGTTATGTCTCAGAGGCCATGTAGGCCCTCTAAAGATGTTTTTAAAGTCTGTGACGGGAGGCTAAGTCAGCCTCTCACTTCAAAACCTCGGTGTCAAGAGGAGGAGGGACCACAAACACGATCACCATATCCAATGCTCTCTGATGACATTCTCTAGTATGTTGAGTGGGTGGGGTGTTCTTATTAGGGAGTCTCAACATGGGAAATGTATGAAATTGATGACTTTTAAAGCTGGCAGTAGTGTTTTATAGTAGTTGCACATGGTGAGAGTCCAACGAAAAGGTGGTTCTAAGTGTCCATGAGCAATTGAAAAGGTGTTCTGGATGGCACATGGGCAGTTGGAAAGATGTTCCAGGTGGCTATATGGACCAGAGTACGAGAGCAGTACACAAGGACTTGACTTCCAATGGGGGTGATAAGACTTTGGCATGTGAAGATACACATCGCTTCTACATTTTGTTAGGCTTGCCAAACAAAGCAACCGTAACTCCTTGAGAAACAACCCTCTCAGTGCTTGACCACGTGTGGACAAGTGGCCTAGTATAAAAAAGTTGTAGGCGAATCTGGTCTCGGAATACTTGAGGAGGGAGAGGCTGCTTCTCTTACTGAGCTCATGCCAAAGCTGCACATTTTGGTGTTTGAACACGAAGGAGACCGATTGATTGGTGTCCTCAATGGTGGGTGGGTGCAATCCATGAAAAGATGCCTATATCCTTTAATGGTTTATTGAGGCAATGGGCCATGCAAAATGAGAAGGTGATGGACAAGTACCTGCTCTCAATGATAGCCCTTGCTGCTCTATAGGTTGCCTCGCCATGTGCAACCATACCGGCCACGTTCTCCAGTCAAATGATATCTTTAGTGGTTGCACAATTGGCGGAAAGCACACCAGTGGACTTCACACTTCCGAATGCATCATGAGATTTGACGAAGTACATCTCTCCCCTAGAATAGGTGACCATTTCGTGGATAGGCCTTTTGGTGTGTTTCTCTAGCCATGGATGAGGAGAGAGACTCCATGAATCTCCCATAGAGCCCTTGTACCTCCATCAAGCGAGAGGTGAAAAGAAGTGCACCTAAAACTTTCCAGGAGGAAGCAATTAAATTCGCACAAATTTATGAAGATAATACTCGCTTGACAACCTCTAATTCCACTCAGACTGAGCCCAGGTCCACAGATAAAGGGGTATCACAACCTTTTTTAAAAGGAAAAAGGAAATTTCCATTTAATAAGGAGGGTAAACCACCGCTTGAAAAGAGGCTAGTAACAGGAGCTAGGTTGAACCAAGAGGACTTTGCAGAGGCTAAATATGAAAACTGATGCTTCACTTGTCTGTCACCCGCAAAGGAATTGTCCAAAGAAAAAAAGAAAAAAGGACGATGAAAGGGGTAAGGTCTTGACAAGAACCATAAAGATAGGCTAATCCATGTGGTCTAAACACTTTCGATAAATGGTAATGAAAAGTATAAATTTATAAAAGTGTTGCATGAGGACAAAGAGCATCATTGTTGTTTGTCAACTAGCATGTGGAAATCAAGTTTTGGTCCACATGAACCGGTGGAAATGCATTGATTTGTAAATGGGAAAAGGGTTAGAGTCTTCATAGATGACTCTGCCATACGTAATTTTGTGGACTTTGCTCTTATCAAGAAATTAAAACTTTCTCAACAACCAAGTGCTCACCGATATGTCGTTTCCATGATGCACAAAAGATATGGGATACACTGGTATCCAATTTGGAACTTGAGATACAAGGATATAAATACATGCTTGACTTTCAAATTATGAATATGGATCGTGTGGACTTGGTTTTGGGAAGGGAATGGTTGTGGGGACTAGGACCTTTTGTGAACTTTGCTCTTATCAAGAAATTAAAACTTTCTCAACAACCAAGTGCTCATTGATATGTCGTTTCCATCATGCACAAAAGATATGGGATACACTGGTATCCAATTTTGAAGTTGAGATACAAGGATATAAATACATGCTAGGCTTTCAAATTATGAATATGGATCGTGTGGACTTGGTTTTGGGAAGGGAATGGTTGTGGGGACTAGGACCTTTTAGAAGGAGGTACCAACAAAACTCACTAGAATTTGAAAAAGAAGGTAAAAAGTTTGTTATATAAGGTGAGCATTATGTACAGAATAGTCCTTTGATATGTTCTCTTGAGTTGCAAAAGCTTGTAAATAAAAGTTTTTGTGATGTATTTATGCTTTGTGTCTATCTATTGTAAATAAGAACTCCGATGTGGAAATGAAAGATGAGGTTTCTTACTCGTCTTTTCTTCTCATAGCGATTATGAAAGTCTTGCTAGAAGAGTTTGAAGATGTTTTTCCTATTGATTTGCCGAACGGTTTTACCTCCTGAAAGAGGTAAAGTAGATCATGCTATTGATTTAGTTAGAGATGCAAAACTTGTCTAAACCACCTTATAGACTAGGCCAAGCACAACACTCATAAGTAGAAAAACAATTGCCAGACTATGTAGATAAAGCTTTTATTAAAGCAAACAATTCTCCATGGGCCTCACTAATCTTATTGGTAATTCACCAATGTCGACTTTTGAGCATTAAACAATCTCACAATCAAGAATAGGTTCCCTGTGCCTAGAATGGAAGATCTTTTTGATCAATTAGAGGGAGTCGAATATTTTACCAAACTCGACTTGCGATCGGGTTATGATCAACTTAAAATGAAGGCTGAAGATGTTGCAAAAACAGCCTTAAAGACTAGATATGGGCATTATGAGTTTTTGGTTATGCATTTTGGGCTTACCAATGCAACAGCTGTCACAAGTCTGTGGCAACTAACTTTACTTGTTGATTTCTTTTTTTTTTTTCCGAGAAAAAGATCCTTCTATTAGTTAATGGAAACTGCCCATAGGGCTACATCCACCTCTGCAAGAGAGGGCTACAACAAGCATGATGGGGAGACTCTCCCAATGAAAAAACAGCATATATACAATGAGGCTAAATTAAGAGATGGGAGGAGGGAACAGCCACACAGGTGGACAGTAGTGCCATCTGAGCACCCCCTGGACTATGGTGTAGAGAGGCCCAGGGTGCCAGAATCCAAGGAAAGCCTCGCGGCGCTCCCGCATGCGGTCGGAGCTACCCTGTAGTTCCTCAAGTTGTCCTCTGAGAGTATGGATCAGCTCTAGCCAAAAGTCACGAACAGTCTCTGCTGGTGGCACAGGGCGAGCCTCAAAGATGCGGAAACAGCGGGCCCGCCAGATGAACCAAAGTGTCAGGCCACTGATGAGCTCCCAACACTCCTCTCTCTCACTGCACCACTCCTGTGGAGTAAGCTCTGTAGCAAGTTGAAGTGTAGGTCGCCCCCCCTGCATCACTATCATCCTGCTGGTGGAAGATAGCTCAAACTGAAGTGTTGGGCCCGTGAGTGTGGACCAAGCCGCTGCCCCCCAAGTGTATTGTCGAGCCGTGGATAGAGCAGGCATCAGCTGAAGAACTCGTAGCCACACCTGCTTGGCCGAGGGACAGTCCCAAAGACAATGACGCTGACTCTCCACCAACTGGTCATAGGCTGCACATGCGGCCGAGAGACCACTATGCACAAGCCAACTCCCTACTGCTGTAGCTTTGTGTGCAACCAGCCACTGAAACAAAGTGACGCGCCTCGGCTGTCTGCAGTCCCACAGCCTCTGCCAAAAGGTTGCCAAGAAATCGACTGTGAGGCCCTCCTCCTGCCAATGACGTGCTGCAACGTGGCGGGCCTCTCTCTGTGCTGCAAGTATATGACGTCCAAGCCGAACAGTGTACTGAAAGAAGGGGACTCCTGGGCGGTCTGCAGAAGAGAAGGGGTCCCTCCATAGCCACTCACCAAGATCCAACTGTACTCGTGCCAGTGGACAACACTCCCAAGCCCATAGCCTCCAGTGTCCAGTCTCAAGAGCTGCTGGGTCAGGGTCTATGACGCAAGTCCTCCCACAGATGCCCACAACTCAGATCCTTTGGAAACAACACTTTGCTACCTGCGGGGCCTCTACTGCAACTCGTTGTAATCGTCCCCCACCCTGAAGCTCGAAGAATTGGGCTGGGACAGTCTCTGAGCAGTCCCTGACTGAAAGGAGAACCTCCATTGTGAAGGCTGAGGGCTCCCATCCACCGGGGTGCTACTGGCTCGAGAGGCGTGAGCCACTGAGCTCGAACTGACTCTGAGATGTCCTGACACATGCTCTGCACCCCTCTCATGCCCTGTAGAGCTGGAAACCCTGCACCTCCTCTGACAAACCTGTGAACTCTAGCCAGTCACCTAGAGAGCGCGCTGGACCTGCTGCCATGGGACCCCAAGAAACATGAGGCCGACTCCCAACCAAGTGGCCTCTCTGAGTGCTAACCATGGGGTTCTAGACGAGGGGCTGCCGTAGGCGCTCCTCCGTGCACGTCGACTGTCTCTGCTCTAGGCCACGCCGTAAGAGCTCCCAAGATCGAAGCAAACTCACAGCGAAGCGATCCTCCAGTCTCCTGCTCAAACCAACTCGGCGCAACTCTGTAAAGATCCATCTGGTCGAAGGTTGCCAAGGGCCTCCTGATTGAGGCACCCTCGCACGAAGCCTCTGTAGCAAGAACTCCTTCCAGGGCTCCTCGCCTGGAAGAAGTCCTCTGACGACGAACTTTCCAAGAAGGGCTCTGCTCTGCTGTGCTGGATCAATGATCCCAAGCCCTCCCTGAGAACAAGGAAGTGTGATGACCGACCAAGCCACCTTGGCTCGGGCAATCTGAGTGTCACGACCTGACCAAAGGAAGTTCCCGATCAGCCTCTCTACCTGGCTAATAGAAGAACTCGAGAAGATCCAGCAAGAAGTGATGTACCACATAGTCGCCAACAACACCTCGTTGGCAACTACTACTCTACCAGCGAGCGAAAGTCGCGCTGAGCTCCAATATAACAGCTTTCTCCTGATGGACAGGAGAAGAGGAGCAATCTGCTGCTCGGGGGACAAGTCCAAACCAACGTGACAACCGAAGTACCGAACTGCAGTCCCTGGGGGAATCCACCTGAAACCCTCTCCTGGCATCCAATCTGGCATAGGAGCACTGCCAACCGAGAAAGCCACTGTCTTTCTCCAGTTGATCAGTGCGCCCGATGCACAACAGAAGGTTTCCAAAGCCTGCTCACATCTGTGTAGATTGGCCTCCTGGCCCTCTAAGTACAAGGCTGAGTCGTCGGCAAACCCAGCGTCCAGAAGCTCATCTCCCCGAATAGGGAGTGCTAAGCCCCTCAGACCAACCTGTTGTGACACCAAAAATCTGCTCATCGCCTCCGCATAGAACAGAAAGAGAAAGGGGGCAAGAGGACAACCCTTTCTGACCGATCGTGTGAGCATGAAGCGCTCACCTCTACCTCCTGCCAAAAGCAATTGACTGTGAGCCTGTCTGTACAAAGCTGACACCCCTTTGATCCAAGCATCTGAGAAGCCCGTCCTGCGCAGAGTGCCCTCTAGAAAGTTCCAGTCAACTCTGTCGTATGCCTTCTCAAAATCGAGAAGAAGAATCACAAGGTCCTCCCCACGGAGCCATGCCAGGGCAGAAGCCTCCCAGAAAGTGAAGATGTTGTCAAGGATACTGCGTTCCTTGACAAAACCTGTCTGAGTCCCATGTATAAGGCTCTCCAAAAGTGGCTGAATCCTCAAACTCAGAGCCTTGGCAAGAATTTTGTAGGCTGAGTTGAGGATGGTGATGGGGCGCCACTGTCGAATCTCATCCAAGGAGCCACCCTCCTTTGGAATGAGGTAAATCAGGCCCTCACTCATGCTATCCGGCATCACTCTTGTGTGCAGAATGTACTGAAAGGCACTACAAAGATCTGGGCCAAGTCGATCCCAGTACTCCAAGAAGAAGCTGGGAGTCAGCCCATCCTCACCTGGACAGCTACCACGAGGGAGGGCCCTATGAGCCGTGTGCAGCTCCTCAAGCTGAAGAGGCATCTCTAGCCTCTGGCGCATCTCCTCAGTCACAAGACAAGGCATCTGTGCCCAAACCTGCTCCCTTCATGCATCCTGCCGCTCTGACTGGGGCTCAGCCGACAGTAACTCACGGTAAAAGTCAGTAGCAAGTGCACGCATATCCTCGGGCTCACAAACAACTGACCCATGGGGTCTCCTCAACTGATTGACCTTGGCATGCGAGTGCCGAGGTTCCACTGTCTCAAAAAAGCACCTGTCACTCTGTCACCCACTTGAGTCCATTGAGATGCCTGTCGGTGAAAGGCAAACTCATGACGCCTCTCCTCTGTGCAAGCAAGCTCCTGTCGAGTCTGCTGTAACTGCTCCTCCAACCATGGACTGTCTGGATGCTGCTCTTGCATCCTCTGTAGTGAAGCAATGCGTCGTCTGAGACGCTGCTCCTCCTCTCTCGCTCTGCAGCCCGTCGAGCCAGAGACTCCAGGAGAAAAAAGTGGCTAAGCTGAGCTAGGCCTAAGGCCACTCTATCTGCAGGTAGAGCCTGGCTGTCCATGCCCTCTGTCCAGAGAGCCTCTACCCTCTCTCTGAGTGCTGAGTCCAACAAGACCCGCTCTGGGATGCGAAGCATCGTGCTCCCACTCCTCTGCCTGTCTGCCACTGTGAGGATCACTGGTGCATGGTTCGAGAAGGATGTCCCTGCCAGGATGTCCACTGATCCCCCCAAGTCACTGAAGTGGTCACTAGTGTAGTAGCGATCTATCCGCGATAGATTCACTCCTCCCACTCTGCGGTCCGACACTCTGCGGTCCGATCTAGAGAAGGCAAGACTCGCTGGAGGCCTCACAAAGCCAAAGTGCTGCCATGTATCCGAGACCCTCAAAGTCATACACAACCTCTCCCAAGCTGCTAACTCGACTCCATGCACAGTAGCATGGCTGCCTCCAATCCTGTTAGAAGGGTCCTCCAACATGTTGAAGTCCCCTCCTACACACCAATGGTCAGCCTGTGGCAAAGACTCAACAATCTGTGACCAAAACTCTGCACGAGCACTCGCCACGTTGGGCGCATAGATGTTCAGGAAGCCCACAAGGCCACCCTGAGCCTGCATAGTAATCCACTGAGCTCTGCCTGACACAATAATCCCTCTGCCCACAATGGCCTGCTGCAATGAGTCCGCAATAGTCATACATACCCCACCCTGGATGCCTCAAGGTCCAAAAGCAGCTGACCAAAAGGTATCATATCGTCCACTCAAAATTTGACCACATCGCCGAATGCGGCTCTCAGACAGATGGTGCTCCTGAAGCATAAGGAGATCAATCTCTCCTCCCACAAGGCAACGCTGAAGCTCTTGACGCAATCGACCCCGCTGTCGTTGAAACTTGGGCCCACCTAGTCGCTGCACTCTGCACGAGACGATCCTCATGGGGAGCGAGAGAGAACAGATGCTGCCGCAGCAGCAAGACGTGCTATGTTCGAGGCTGGCTTGGATGGGGAGTAATCCGCATCTGAGCGTCCTCTAGATAGGCGAGACCGGAGTGAGTGCCTAGCCCAAGCCCAAGCAGAGCGAGCCGTGCGTACAGCAATCTCCTCTGTCCAGGAGTCCTCATGAATGTATACATAGCAAGGCAAACACTGCGTATCAGCAAAAAAGTACACCACAATGTGCCTACATCCTGCTGAGTCTGGGGGTGTCACCACAAACTTGGCCAGTGGCCACAAAGTCTGCAGCAAATCTGTAACTCCAAGTTCTCCCATGTGGTGAGAGAACTCGAGAACCTATGTATGCAACCATCCCACCACTGTGTCGAGGGACCACTTTGTCTCGGCCCTACCACAGAGGAGGAAGGAGAAACCAACTGCTGAGTCCAAGGCCTCTCTCCTCCTAGCGGCGAGGAACAAAGCATGGACCCTGAAGCAGGCTGCCTCGTGGTCTTCTGCGGAATCGCCGAGAAAGCGAGTGAACCCGTAGTCGAAGAAATCCCAGCGGCGTCGGAGGTCAATGCTCGTCAGACCACGAGGGAAAGCTGCAAGGGAAGATGTCTGAATCTGCAAAGGGGGCCGCAAGAAGGGCTGACCCTCTCTCGCTAGGCGACCCCTGGCAAAGGCACTGCCAAGAGATCTCCTAGCCGCCGGCGAGGGACCAGTCTCCTGAGTCGACTGTGGAACTGGAGCAGGAGGAGGGGGAGAAGGAGCTGGGGGGGCGAGGGGAAGAGGAGCGGGGTGGCGCGACAGAGGTAGAGAGGCGAGGAGGGGAGTGGACGGGAGCAGAGGGCGGGGGGGAGGATGAGGAGGAGGAGGGGAACTCTGAAGGGGGGGCGGCTAGCGAGGGTGAAGCGCAGGTGGAGGCTGGCGTAGGGGGCTCCTCCTGCTCAAGAGGACCAAAGCGGTTCCCCGTGGGAACCCACTGCTGCTGAGTAGGCACCTGAGGGCCACTCTGAGTGCCAAGCTGTCGTTGTGGTCCCTGGCGTCGACGGCCACGGGCCTGCTGCCATCCCTCCTCCGCTGGAGCCCCAGGCTCGGAAGGTGGCTCTGAATCTGTGCGCTGTGCCGCTGGCTGTGGCTGCGGCCCAGCCTTGGCAGGCTGGGGCTGAGGCTGAGGCGCAGGTCGTGGCCTCCTCCGTGGATAGGCCTTCGCTAGGTGGCCCATCTGTCTGCGAATGAAGCACTGGTTCGGGAGACCCGAGTACTCCACACTTTGTCTAAACCAACCCCTACTCACCCGAGGCAGAAGGATGACCTTCGGGAGCGTGTGGGTATCTCTGACCAAAACTCGAACTGAGGGGATGCCAGCCGCCTTGGCAGCTAATGATGCTGCCGTACGAGGTGTCTCCAAGACAGTCGCGATGGCGGAGCCAATCCTGGAAAGAAGTGGTAGGTACTCCCTCCGTAAACCCGGAAAGGAGACTGAGATGGGGATGTCTGCCTCCTCTACTAGCACATCTGAAGTCGGGTCAAAACCATGTCGCCACTGTCGAAAGTGGGCGCGTGATGCTCAGATGGCCAGTGGACTCATAGCTCCGCTCTACCTGTGCATCCGTAGACGCAACCTGCACAACAAGGTCACTGCTATGCACTCCATGCAAAGCATTCTGCAACCCACAAGCAAAAGAGACTCGCCTGCTCTCTCGCTGTCTACCTGATTGCATGATCACAGAGACAACACCGTCTCTCGCGTGATCCACATGCAATGGGTAACCTGTACCACTCCTGGCACCTCTCGCAATCACTAGCGAACCCAAATGCATCACAAAATCTCGCTCTTGTAGCAAAATCTGACATCCACTATCCCGTAACTGTCTGACTGAGATCAAATCCCGTCTCAGATCTGGCACATAACGCACTATAACCTTGGAAGCCATCTCGGAGGTCTCGAACTCGATCTGGTAGTACCCCCGTCCGAGAATCTGGACATCCAAGATCTTGCCCACCTCTGCGAGAAGGCGGGCTTGGAGAAGGTCTCGCAGCTCTCCTCTGCTAGGACGGGTGCCGAGAATTTTGCAAATGACCGAAGTCGCCTGCAAACGCTGTACCTCAGCGGCTAGGCTCGCTTGCTCTGTCGGTGATAGAGTAAGTCGAATGGTGGGCTCAGCAGGGTCGGGCGAGGGGGCTCTAGCGAGTCGCTCTGTCGCGACGCTGGAGACTCCATCTGTGTCTACTGCTGTGTCGTAAGAAGAGGTCGACGGGCGGACGCTGCAATCAGGCGCAGGAGAAACTGCCCCAAAAACGAAGCAATGCCAAGGAGGCCGAACTGCAGCGGATGACGAGGAGAAACCGAGGCGGGGGGGGGAGAGGAGGGGAGGTGGGGGGGGTGGGGCTGGCGGCAGCAAGAGGAGGGGGTGGGGTAGGGGAAGGTTGGTGGACAGCGTGCGGGACGCGCTGGGCAGGTGGGGGGGCAGGAGGGCAGGCTGCGCACAGCTCAGGACGGGGCTGCGCACAGCAGGGAGCGGGTGGGGGTGTGTGGAAGCTGGAACGCGATGGCGAGGGAGAGGACAGCAATAGCGAGCCTTGCAAACCGTAACTCTTACTTGTTGATTTCTTTTTGGGGGAAATTTTATTCGACTTGTTTTAAGGCACCCCTCTGGAAATGCCAATGCCCGAGTTGCATGGTGTGAGGCGGACAGTAAGAGTCTAGGCAGGACGGCCAGTGAGCACTAAAGTTGGACAAATGGATGAAGGTTAGCCACGGTGGGGCTCTGAGTGTAAATCACCTGATAGCTGGCCGACATTGCATTTTTAGATATGGTTCCAGTGGTGATTGATGGTCAGATGACGAGTGTGAGTGCCATGGAAGCATCTCCTAAAATTTAAGAAACTGCTATTTTGGACCTGAAAATGTGTTCGCGTCATTAGCTTTGGAATGACAAGGGGAACATTTTACTGCTCTGCTGCTAAGTCAACTAACGCACCAGTTGGGATATTTTTAGCCAAGTTGGCCAAAGTCGGAAACTGGGCGAGGTGTCACTTTGTGAGTGATTTGCCACTTTGGGAGAGCTGGTTATAAGCAAAAGGGGCGCCATTTTCAGCCTTCAGGTGGATTGCAACAGGTGCAAGAGCTATGGAGTGCTTCCTTTCCCTCTTATGTACAGTGCGGTGCCAGGAGTGATGCGTTGCATGCTACGCACTGTTCTCTCTCTCTCTCTCTCTCTCTCTCCCCTACGAGCAGTTATGTTATGCCCCTCAAGTTGGCTTCTCATTTGACCAATGTACAGCTGTGTGGATTTATGCTTCTGTGCCAAGGCAAGAGCCTCTCTTAACAAGAACGGGTGTAGCTAACTGCTACACCAAAGCAGGCACCGGTGAGGGTGATAACCTCACCACACAGGTGCGTTTTCAGGGCAGGAAACAAGGGGTCTATGCTATTGGAAACGAGTCAGAGCTTGGGAAACTGTCGAGGGCAAGTTTTGGGGCCGTTATGTTGCGAAAATTTTGCCTGCACAGGTGCCATCTAGCTGGATTCACATGAAAGTCTGAAGGACTTGGGTTTTGTAGCTTATTCCTCATTCCTGAAGAGTAATAAAGAAATACCCAAAGGGGCGCCAACCTTTGGGGCCTACAGGTGTCACTGTCTGCTTGGGAGTTCTAGCTTCCTTGCTGTGCTTTTGTTTTGAAGTTTAATTCCAATCTCAGTCACAGGTTCCTTTTAAGTCATTGCTTTGTGTCGTAAAGTTCAAGAGTTAAAGGTCGGGTGAGAGCTAAAGTCTACTGCCCCACGGGCCGGTTTCATGGTTCCGTCGCTGGGACAAGATCACTTTTTCCTTAAGAAGTGAGCCTTGGTTGGTTTGCGGCAGAGACACAAAGCACAGGAACTTGGAATTACACTATGGCTGACAGGACAAACGATGCTAGAGAAGAGGGTTCCTCTTCCCAGGGTAGACATGCTATTCCTATACAGCATGAAGTTGGCGAGAGTTCAAGACCGCCATTGTCTACGTCTTTTGTTCGTGTGAATGCACATCGATAACAGGTTCAAGGGTTCATGGCTGGGCAGCTTCAATGCATTCAGGACACAATGAGTTGCTGCTGTGAATGTCTTCACTTAGTTGGTGCAGAATCCCATGTTTATGGATTATCTGCAAGCACCATCAAAGTCACAGCAGGCAAGGGAATGCCCTCAACGTACAGAGCCCGTTGAGGCTCAAGCCCAGGTCCCCCATGCGA
The DNA here is from genome assembly GCF_014529385.1 of Adiantum capillus-veneris. Lineage (NCBI taxonomy): Eukaryota > Viridiplantae > Streptophyta > Polypodiopsida > Polypodiales > Pteridaceae > Adiantum > Adiantum capillus-veneris. The sequence continues at coordinate 92,785,277 of NC_140935.1, read as the reverse complement.
CTCAGCAAGATATGGAACACTCGCATGTTGCAGAGTCAGGGGCTCCAAAACAGGTTCCTCTCGTGCTCGAATAGGTGGCTAGAACGCCTATTCCACAGGCTATGCCAGTTCAGCCCGCCACTTTTCAAAGCCCGCATGTTGTCTTGAACGGACAGGGAACTGGTTACCAAGCGATGCACCCAGTTTTTCCACCACCCATGGTACATCCTGGGTATTTTGGGGCTGGTTATGTGCATGGAAGTCAGCCGTACATGCCAGGAACAATGTTTGGGGTAATGCAATGCATCATGCCAAACACCATGTATGGTAGTATCGGCATGCAATAGGGTTTTCAGTGCAACCAAGCCCAGTTTGGGGTGCCACAGGGTCAATTTGGCATGGCTGGTTTTTCTAGACAGCAGCCAGATATGTTAATGGCGAAGATGCGCCGATCATGCCTACTACAGTGGCCATGTTGCAGACCATTCCTTATGACAACTTGGGGGCACTGGAGAAGCCGAAAGCTTACAAAGAAGGTGGTGCAGCTGTGAAGTTTAGCACCTCTAGTGGCTTCGAGGATAAAGCAAAGGCTCTCACTTTCCTCCAGCAGTTTGATACAGCTTATGCAGGAGGGAATTTTACAGAGGCCTCTATAAAGTAAGAAAAGTTGCCACTTTCTTGTAGGACCATGCGCTTACATGGTGGACGACACTTCTAATTCAAGGACAGGCACCCGCCACTTGGGTTTACTTCAAGCAAATGTTTGCATCTGCTTGGCTGTCAAATGAATTTGAAGCAGACGTCATGACAGATTGGTACCAGCTTACTTCGGCTACATGCAAGAGCTTGCTGGAGTACAATAGGAGGTTTTGTAAAGCGTTACTCTTAGTGACCTCCTATATATTTGTGCCATTGAGAGAGCAGATAGAGAAGTACTGTTGTGGGCTGCCTAAAGGGCTTCGTGATTACTGTACCAAGAACAGAGTGGCTACCCTCATTTAGCTTATTGAAGTTGCTAACATTGGTCTTGCCTTGTTGAAAGGACAAGACAATTCCGAGCAACGAGAAAGGAGGGCAGCAAAAGGAAAGTTCAGCAAAGCAGCCCTTTACGAAAGTTGCTCTTGAAACGTCCCAGTGGCTAGCAAAGTTTAATAAAGGCAAGGGTTCAGCCGAGACTTCTGGAGCGCAGGCAAAGAAGCAAAAAGGAAGCCTTTTATGCGTAAGACGCCCGAGGAAAAGAAGGTCTTGATGAATGAAAACAAGTGCTTTATATGCGAGCAGACTGATCATTTTGCAACCAACTGTCCACAAAAGAAAAGGCTCGTTGACTCAGATGACAAAGAGGACAAGAAAGGAAAGAAGCCTATGCCCTCGGCAGGTTTAGTGCCAGACATGTTAGGCGACAAGCGTAGTACAGATGCCAGTGAGTTATGCAGAGCGTGGGGTAAAGTTAGAGACCAGATGGCACTTCTCTTCTTTGATCCAGGTGCCAAAGCGAGCTTTATTACGCCAGAATTAGCTATGAAGCTGGGCATCAGAGCTGAAGAGATGGGGTATACCGCAGAGGCAAGATTGGCATGTCCTGGCCACTCGGAGTGCGTTACTCCCATCATTGGAAAGTTGCGTCTGCATATTCAGTCGTATGTGGACGCAGAAGAGTTCTACATCATGCCGTTGGAAGGATGTGATGTCTTGTTGGGGATCCCGTGGATGTTTCGAGTGCATGGAGTCTTGGATGCCTACAACAAAAAGATCACTGTACAACATAGGCGCAAAACTCACATCTTGGATGTAAAGCTAAAAGGAGAGTCAGTCCCTATTGTATCTGCTTCTGCTATTACTTCTGTAATAAAGAATCATCTTCCTACGTACTTGGTTTTTGCACGTGATGTTTCAGATAGTTGTCAGTCAAATTTATGTGTTAGATAAAGACAGGTTAGCATTTTTGCAAAAGTTTAATGGCTGTTTTTCTGATTCATTACTGTCTCAACTACCGTCGGAGAGGCCCGAGGATCATGGGATTGATTTGGTGCCAGGTTGTAGCCCACCAAATAGGCCTCAAAAGTGGGTACCATCAGATTCGAATTAGGCCTGAGGATGTGCACAAGACTGCGTTTAGAACGACTTTTGGTCTCTACGAGTTTTTAGTAATGCCATTTGGTCTTACGAATGCTCCTGCTACGTTCAATAGGATGATGGATAGGATCTTTTGTCCATATCAGAACTTTGTTGGCACATTCTTTGATGACATGATAGTCTACTCGAAGAATGAAGAGGAGCATAGGCATCACTTGACCATTGTGTTCGAAGAGCTGCGCATGAACAAATTGCTCATCAATGGCAAGAAAAGCGAGTTCATCTTGGAAGAGATCCACTTTCTCGGACACATTGTGTTGGAGGATGGTGTCCGAATGGATCCTGCTAAGGTGGAAGCAATCAAGACATGGCCAGCTTTAAGGACTGTGCACGATGTCCGTAGCTTCTTAGGGCTATCTTCTTACTACAGAAGATGCATTCGCAACTTTGCGGAGATTGCTTTCACCTTTACATGCTTTGCAAAAGAAAGGTCACTTTGAGATGGACCCAAAAAGAGATTTCAGCCTTTAATCTCTTAAACGAAAAGATGACACTTCAGATCCAGTCATTGTTTTGCCAGATTTCAGGAAGTCATTTGTGGTCCAATGTGACACTTGGTAGTAGCATTGGTGTAGTGCTAATGCAAGATGGCAGGGTAGTAGCCTATGAGAGCAGAATCTTGCGAGGGCCAGAGATGACCATGCAGGTCTATGAAAAAGAGTTACTGGTTGTGATTCATGCGCTCTTAAGTTGGAAACACTACCTACTAGGTGCTTATTTTGTTGTCCAAACGGATCATCAGACCTTGCGATACTTTCTGACACTGTCAAAGCTATCGAAAAAGCATATGCGATGGGCAAATATTCTTTCCATGTTTCACTTCCAGATTGTGCATGTGGAAGGCAAGAAGAATGTTGTGGCTGATGCGTTATCAAGAAAGCCACAAATTGCAGTCGTGTCAATTCCTTATCGTCATGAGCATGATGACATGAAGGAACAGAATGTGAATGACGAAGATTTTGCAAGGATCTACAAACAGTTATAGGAAGGACAACGTCATGAGCACTACCTCCTCAGAGATGGTTTTATGATGATGCATGGCAGACTCTGTCACTAGGCCATTGCAACATAAGGTCATGGTAGAGAGTCATGTCCCACCTTATGCGGGTCATCGTGGTATAGATGCTACAGTGAAAGCGGTTGAGACATTCTTTTATTGGCCTACCTTGAGGAGAGTTGTGGATGCCTTTGTGTGAGGATGCGTGATTTGTCAAAAGGTCAAGTTTTACAGGCAAAAGGCACCAGGGTTGTTACAGCCATTGCCGATTCCAGATAAACCACGGGAAAGCATAGCTATGGATTTTATCTTTGATCTTCCAAGAACACAGACAGGGAGTGATGGAATCTGGACCATTATTTGCAGATTCAGCAAGCACGCTCATTTCATTCCTGTTAGGAAGAAGATAAAACCGGACCAAATGGCACGTCTCTTTATGTGCAATAATTTTAAGTACCATGGTATGCCACAGTCAATTGTCAGTGACCGTGATCCACGGATGACAAGTCTATTCTGGAGAGGCATATTTGAGAATATGGGCACTACGCTTAAGTTCTCATCGTTGGTTCATCCACAGACAGATGAGCAGTCAGAAGAGGCAAATTCTACTGTCTTGGATCTGCTTAAGTGCTATGTGTCAGAGCATAAGGCGAAGTGGGAGTAATATTTGCCATTGGTTGAGTATGCGTACAATAATACAGTGCATTCTTCAACAGATAAAGCACCTTTTGAAATTGTCGAAGGTCATGTGAAAGTTCCTCCCATTTTGCATACCAAGGAAAAGATCTTTAAGGCAGATCAATATGTGCAGAATATGGATGAAATGTACCAGAAGATAAAGCATGCCCTTGAAAGGACACAGGCAAAGCAAAAGAAAGCTGGTGATCTCCAGCGTCGTGAATTGCTGTTTTCACTTGGTGCTTGGATACTGTTGCGGTTTGAAAATGCACGCTTAAAGAAGCGAAAAGGTAAAGAAAGTCTCTCTACAAAGCTTAGTATGCGTTACTACGGGACTTTTCAAGTAACAGAGAAGAGCAGTGACGTCAGTTATAGGCTGAAATTGCCTGAGAATTGAAAGATTCACAATGCCTTTCACGTGAGTCTTCTGAGACCATTTATTGGTGATGTGCCAGAGGATATGCTAGTTGAAGAGCAGCGAAGAGCTTGATGAAATTTTGGTCCCAGAACAGATCATGGCACGTAAGGAAAGAAAAGTCAAAGCAAGGTTATAAGGCGATATTTGGTGAAGTTCAAGAACTATCCACCTATGGATGCAAAGTGGATGGAAGAGAGTGAACTGTTAGAGTCACCAAATGTATGGCAACTTTACCTTGAAGCCTTTGGTTTACCACCTACGTATTCTCCAATTCAACAAGAGCAAAGGTCAAAAGGAGAAAGACCTGCGCTAGAGGGGGGTGAGCTAGGAGCTAGCACTTCTCATGTATCTATGGACTTAGTGCAATAGAAGTGTACCCTGCTTGGCAATTGCCCTTGGGGAATAGAAGTAAGTATGTCTTGTCAGTTGTCAAGAGTACAATAATTGCTTCTAATGAGTACATGTTGATGCATTTTTAAACTGTTGGTTTATTATGCTTGAAAGGATTCGAAGGGTACTAAAAGTTATGGACTCTATTAAAGCCAGTGGCACAATGTGAAAGCTATCCACTATGTCAATGGAATAGTCTCACAGGTAGACAATACACTAGACAATACATGAGTTTACAAGTGTTGAATACACAAGAGTGTTAACTATGAGCATGTATGTCTCGTACCATGTTGACCAAGTGTGTACACTCGAAAAGGTTGACAGCCGTGATACGGTGTCCATGAAGTGCTGTACACACTACTGGATTGATATTCATGCAAACGAGGACGTTCGCGATTTCAAGAGGGGGGTATGTCACGAGTCTGTGGCAACTAACTTTACTTGTTGATTTCTTTTCGGGGGAAATTTTATTTGACTCGTTTTAAGGCACCCCTCTGGAAATGCCAATGCCCAAGCTGCATGGTGTGAGGCGGATAGTAAGAGTCTAGGCCGGACAGCCAGTGAGCACTAAAGTTGGACAAATGGATTAAGGTTAGCCACGGTGGGGCTACGAGTGTAAATCACCTGATAGCTGGCCGACATTGCATTTTTAGATATGGTTCCAGTGGTGATTGATGGTCAGACGACGAGTGTGAGTGCCATGGAAGCATCTCCTAAAATTTAGGGAACTGCTATTTTGGACCTGAAAATGTGTTCGCGTCATTAGCTTTGGAATGACAAGGGGAACATTCTACTGCTCTGTTGCTAAGTCAACTGACGCACCAGCTGGGATATTTTTTAGCGAAGTTGGCCAAAGTCGGAAACTGGGTGAGGTGTCACTTTGTGAGTGATTTGCCACTTTGGGAGAGCTGGTTATAAGCAAAAGGGGCGCCATTTTCAGCCTTCAGGTGGATTGCAATAGGTGCAAGAGTTATGGAGTGCTTCCTTTCCCTCTTATGTACAATACGGTGCCAGGAGTGTTGCGCTGCACGCTACGCACTGCTCTCTCTCTCTCCCCTACGAGCAGTTATGTTATGCCCCTCAAGTGGGCTTCTCATTTGACCAATGTACAGCTGTGTGGATTTATGCTTCTGTGCGAGGGCAAGAGCCTCTCTGAACAAGAAGGGGTGTAGCTAACTGCTACACCAAAGCTAGCACCGGTGAGGGTGATAACTTCACCACACCGGTGCGTTTTCAGCGCTGCGTATTCGCTGAAATTGGACTGTTTTGCAGCCGTCATGATGGCGGGAGCATTGGGAACTGTGCCCCACTGTTAGACGACAGTTCAGGGGCTGTTTAGGGCTGAAAGCAGAGGGAAAACCAGTAATTACAGCGTACCGTAATTACTGTTTTTGCGCAGGAAACAGGGGGTCTATGCTATTGGAAATGAGTCTGAGCTTGGGAAACTGTCCAGGGCAAGTTTTGGGGCCGTTATGCTGCCAAAATTTTGCCTGCACAGGTGCCATCTAGCTGGATGCACATGAAAGTCTCAAGGACTTGGGTTTTGTAGCTTATTCCTCATTCCTTAAGAGTAATAAAGAAATACCGAAAGGGGCGCCAACCTTTGGGGCGTACAGGTGTCACTGGGTGCTTGGGAGCATTCTAGCTTCCTGGCCGTGCTTTTGTTTTGAAGTGTAATTCTAGTCTCAGTCACAGGTTCCTTTTAAGTCATTGCTTTGTGTCGTAAAGTTCAAGTGTTAAAGATCGGGTGAAAGCTAAAGTCTACCGCCCCACGGGCCCGTTTCACCAGCTACTTTTATGAAGCTGATGAATAGTGTTCTACAGCCCTATCTAAGCAAATGTGTAGTAGTCTTTGTTGATGATATCCTCATCTATAGTCATACTTGAGAGAAGCATTAGAACACCTGAGAAAAGTGTTCCAATTGCTTAGAGAAAATTCCCTTTATGCAAAGGAATCCAAGTGTGAATTCTTTGCCGAAGAAGGAAAATATTTCTAAAGATGATATTAGGATGGATCTAGAAAAGGTCCAAGCCATTTTGCAATGGCTTGAACCTGAGAACCTAGAAGTGTTGCAAATCTTTTTAGAAATGTCTAGATTTTATCGTAGATTCATTAAAGATTATGCCAAGATAGCAATTCCTATGACTGACGAGCTCAAAAGAAAGGAAAAAACCTTTGAGTTGGGGGAAAACCAAAAGAAAAGTATGCAAAAATTAAAGGTAGCAATAGCTACAACTCCAATTTTATACATAGTGGATCCAATAAACCTTTTGTGGTTGAGGCAAATGCTAGTAACTGTGCTATAGGTGCAGTTCTAACTCAAGAGGGTCGACCAATAGCATTTGAAAGCAAAAAGTTAGATCATGCACAACAAAATTACTCAATATATTAGAGGGAGTTGTGTGCTATTTTCCATGCATTGAAGAAATGGAAGCACTATTTAGATGGTGCTTAGTTATGATAGTGTTTGATTAGGAAAGCGTAAAGTGGCTTTTCAATTAAACAAATTTGAAAGGTCGTAAGGAAAGTTGGGCTGAACTCTTACAAGAGTTTGATTATGAGCTTAGGTATTGTAAAGGAAAATATAATGTGGTAGCAGATCCCCTTAGTAGGATGCAGGTTATAAATGAATTGAGTTTTATTCGATTCAATAGTGATATGCTTGAAACATTAAAGAGGGAAATGTCAGGTTGATCGTGCATATTCCAAGATATGGGATGTCATTTAGAAAGGGGCTCTAGAACAAGAAGTTTCCACTGAGAATGAAGCATAGCGGGTGGTTTAGAAGGATTCAAGTGGAAGAATTTTTCCATAGATGATGCAATTTACTCTACAAAGGTAGAGTATGTGTCCCAAAAAATGAAAAAATTAGGTTCGAGATACTCTATGATTTCATGATAGTCCAAGTGTGGGACACCCAGGTGTAAACAAGACTTGTAGTCTTGCTAAGAGGCAATTTTATTGGTCTGGAATGTTTAAGGATGTGCTAGAATATGTGGTGAATGTAGTAATTGCAAGATCAATAAGGCTGAAAGGCTTAAGATGGGAGGACTACTCCATCCATTAGATATTCCTTCAGGAAATGTGAGAGTATCTCCTTGGATTTTATAGTTTGACTATCTAGAACACAGAGGGGGCACGACTCTCTCCGGGTAATCCTGAATTGGCTAGTTTATTTGTAGAAAATCTCTATCGACTATATGGTTTATCAGTAGACATTGTGTCAGATAGAGACAGGATATTTAATAGCCATTTTTGGAGAGCTGTGTTTAAGAGGTTGGATACTAAATTAAGCATGAGTACAAATGAGCATCCTCAAACACATGGTCAAACGGAAAAGGTTAATGAAATCCTAGTGTCACGGATGTTGGAGAATCAGTCTTCTTGAGCTGCTACAAGAAGAAGGTTTTGGAGGATTCTAGAAGATTGAAGAAAGTTCTAGAAGCTTCTAAAAGATCGCTTGCATCATCGCCTACATCATTGCTTATGTCATCAACTATATCATCGCTTGTGTCATCGACTACATCATCGCTTATGTCACCACACTTGCATCATCGCTTATGTCATTGCTTGCATCATCACCAGAATGCTCTAGAAGGAAGAACCTAGAAGGTTCTAACCTCCTTAGAAGGAAGAACTTAGAAGGCTCTAATCTCCTTGGAAGGAAGAACCCAGAAGGTTCTAATCTCCTTAGAAGGAAGAACCCAAAAGGTTCTAACCTCCTTAGAAAGAACCTAGAAGGATCTAACCTCCTTAGAAGGAAGAACCTAGCTTATTCACCGGGGAACACCCGTCGGGGGGGGGGGGGGGGATTGCCGGAACAACGTTCCAGGCCTTAGGAAATCTGTAGAAGGTTTCGGAATGGCCAACCGTTTCGGACAAGCAGTTGAAACTGGAACGGACGGCCCGAAACGACCAAATTTTCAAATTTTGGGTTTTTATCTTGTGAGCCAGATTTTCAGATTTTGGTTTTCTATCTTGTGAGCCTCCCTCTTATAAAATGCCCCTCCCCCCTTACCTTGTACACAAGCTTTTAAGGGCCAAGGCTCAAGCTTTACCCTCTCGAGTCTCGACTCTCAAGCTCTAGCCTCTTTCAAGCTCTCAGGTCTACAAGGCTACATAGTACAAGCTCTCTCTCTATCTCTCTCAATCTCCCTCCCTTTGTCTCTCTCCCCCTCTCCGTCTACACGACACACGTGTCATGTTTTCCATAGTAATGTTGAATGGTCTTCAATTCAAGGTTTTTGCGGGTATTAGAGTCAAAGGACTGTTTTCAATCACACCAAGCTAAAAATTGTATTATTTGGATGTTTTTAATGCCTCTTGTTCAGCGCAGTTCCCGTTTCGGAGACCCTTGCCGTTCCCCCGTTCCGCGTTCCGAGTAACTCTAGAACCTAGAAAGATCTCAACCTCCTTAGCCCTTAGTATAAATAGAGGTCTTGGGCTACAAGCCCCTCAAGTCTTCTCAACACCTGTTAAGAGGCTCTTGTGAGGTAAGTCCTCTTCTAGTTCTTGTCTTGTTATTAAGTCTTGTTCTTGTAATCACGTCTTGCCTTGTAAGTCAAGCTTTGTAATCAAGTTTGTTGATCAAGTGTTACGTCTTATAATCAAGATTTAGAGTTGCAATCAAGTTTAAAGCTCTTATATATTGTGAGCGCCCTGAGAGCATTCACTGGAGTCAAGTGCTCCCTCTTGCTTTGGCTCATCGCTCTCCTCAACAAGCATACTTTCTCTCGCAAAAAGGGATATGCCGGGTTGATCATGTGGTGGATGACTCCGGGCAGGTTTTCTTCTTTCTTGCTACTGCTTTTCGATATGGGATGGGGCCACAATATCGGCAATTGTGGCAGCAAATTAAGCAGTTTCTTGCTGATGTTTCCCCAGTGCCTCCTTTGCTTGTGCAGTTCGGACCTTTAGATTGGAATCTCGCCCATTACAGGTTGGACTATATATCGGCTGGGTCGGTTTATACTTTGCTGCAATGTGGTGCATGGATTGTGTCTCATGGCAATAAGCTGTGGTCACTCTCAAAGTCCCAATTGTGGTGGCAAAGAACGCTTTCTCGCATTTGGAAGAATCATCTACCACTCAAAGAGCGCATTTTCTTATGGCAGTGCATGGTTACTGGTTGGTACTTTGTTGCGTGTGCGAGGCATTGCCTCCTCTTGTGTTCGATGTCATGGGGCTGACAAGACTGTGCCGCATCTGCTCTGGGAGTTTCTTTAGGTAGGTGTCCTCTACTTTGCGCCTTCGTTTCCCCTTTGGGATCTTTCATAGACGGTTCTGGCTTTTTGGAGTCCCCCAACAACCATAGTCTCGTTTTGAGGTCTTCTTGAGTTGGGTTAGATTTTGGGTTATGTGGACCATATGGCACCAACGTAATTCTTAGATGTTTCATGCCACAAAAATTGACCCTTTTCCTTGAATAAGAACAACCTTGGTGATGTAAACCTTCAGGCTATACTATGCTTTCTTAATTCTCTTTTCTCATTATTAGCTTCGACCAAATCCTATTTTTATCTCTTAAGAGGTCTTTCATGCTACAATCCACACAGGTACGACATCTATGTATCATCAACAAAGAATTTATAGAGTTGTTTTGTAATCGGCATGTGAAACGGGAGGGCAAACGGAAAGGAATAGACGAGACAGCTCTAAGCACTTCAAAACGACAGAACGGAGTGGTGGAGTTCTACCCCAAGAGAGCACTTTCCCCAAACCTTGGCGCCCCTTTATTGCTTCAACTCAGTAGATCACCTGTGGCTCTACTCTGCCCCTACACGCGGTAGAATGCCAGAAAACGAGCCCACAGTCCGCATTTAAAGGCCCTTGACCATCCAAAAGCAGTTACATTAAAAGCTTACAAGACTAAAAGCATCTGATCGCCCAAAAGTTGTTAGCGTAATTTCAGGGAATCCGTACAACTGCCACGTCAGCAAGCATCAACACAAAACGTGGAACTGTCCATATAGTGCCATGTCAGTATGTCAACACAAAATCTGGGTCGTCCGTACAGTTTGCCACGTCATCAACCAGTGTGATTTGTAGTCGTTCGTATTGTTGCCACATCATCAGGTCTTTGTGCCGGTCTTGTGTGTGTGTGTGGGGGGTTGCTTTATTTTTGGGCCCTGTTGGATGGGGTCCCATAAGTTGTTTGGGGTTTGGATTTTCAATGCTAACCCTTTAAAAATTAGGCCACTTGTCGAGGATCTATAAGTTAGTTAGACTTCTTCTTTTGCCACTGCTAGGGTTTAGGCCCCTCGGCCGAGATTTGCAGGTTGGCTAGGGTTAGGCTCGGGAAGCCCTGACCCATTGGGTCTTCAGTGGCTTGACACGTAATCAATTTGTGACAGCATGAGATCTTGAGTTCTTAAACACTAATTCCTCATCGACCAAAGCCCTCTATTGAATTACCAGTTTCTTTACACTCGAAATTTCTTATCCAATCTCAACAGAAAATTTGATTTTGGCTACGACATTTTGGCGAATCAAGAAATTATGCCAAGAGATCGAGGATGAGATTTTAATACAACCACTACTTTGATCGAGCTATATTCTTGGTACATCGGCTTCTTTGACAAACTTGTTTGTTATCTCCTTCGGCTTTAGAAATGTTTTTGGAGATTTACTTTCTGCAGCTCAGTATTGTTCAACAAGTTTCTACGAAATTTTCAAATTTGTGAATCTTCATTTTTCTCCTTTGAAATTCTAATGGCAATGTCAAGTTGAATTATTTCCTTGAAGCTCGACAAATTCGACGGAACTAACTTCCATACTTAGCAAGTAAAATAGAAATTTCATCTTACATGCGATAATGCTTGCACTTAACGACGACTTTATATATCATATTGCGGGGATGAATACGTCAGTGCTAGCATGGCATGAGTTGAACAAGTTATTTGGTGCCGAAATGAAGAATGCAAAATTGTTTTGAGAGGTGTAGTTTTTTTCTCTCGTCATGAAGAAAGATACAAGTCTTACGACGCATTAATAGATGCACAGTCTCATGTTGCAATTGGATGGAATCAATGCTAAAGTTGAAGGAGATAACGCTAACGTAGTACTTCTCAAGACTATACCAAATTTATCCGAATACAGGAACATAGTCACTACCTTGCAGAATCTTAATGCGCTTACATTTGCAAGTGTGGTTGCTTCATTATAGGATCAAGAATAGGTGAATTCCATGTAATAGGCTTGGACACTCTAAGCGAGAAATCAATAGCAACACACGAACAGAAACTTCAAAATCATTGAACTTTGAGAGAGAGAGAGAGAGAGAGAGAGAGAGAGAGAGAGAGAGAGAGAGAGAGAGAGAGAGAGAGAGAGAGAGAGAGAGAGAGAGAGAGACGACATGGCACGACGGAGTTCTGCGTCTAGAAGTATTGGCCCCAAAGACTGGCACCCCTTTTGACATTTCTCATTGCAAAGTACAACTCCGGAGGGACCTTTGCTCTCAGACTCTGCATCCAAATGCTCTGCAGAGTGAGGCCCCAAGGGCTCTTTTATTCTTACAAGGGATGCCCGAAAAACAGAGCCCCTAAAAGCAAAACATGAAAAGCGTCAAGTTTCAAAAGCATCTGGTATCTCCAGCTAGCGCCAAAAGCTGTCAGTGAAAATTGCGGCTCAATGTACAAGCATCCATACAACGTGCCACGTCAGCAGCCAGCGTGATTTACGGCCGTCTATACAACTTGCCACGTCAGCAGTCCCCATGCAAAATCTTTATTTTAAAAGTCTTAAGTGTCCTCTGGGCCCTATCGGACGGGACCCCAGAAGTTGGGACAACTTATGACATTTTATCTGTCAATTTCTCGGGTGAACATGCCACGTCATCATTTTGTGACATACCCCCCTCTTGAAAGTATTGTAATCGCCCTCGATTACGCTTGCAAAATCAAACATGAGCCAGGAACCATTGCAGTAGACACTGACTCTAAGCACTAAGGCACTAGACAACACATATCTAGCACTTGCACAATGACGACAATCATTGAATATTCAAATCACATCACACAAAGTCCATTGAGATATTGGATCATGATCTATCGGCAACGTGTTTAACAATCACATCTAGATCTATTCCAGATCTCCGCAGATGTCTCGATTGACTCATTCTTATTGCTATCATGTCCTTCTTATTAGGAATCACAAGACCGAAATGCTGCATTCATTTCGTCTTTCAATCATGCACTCAAACACTACTCACATGAGAGAGCACATATATATTAGATTCATTTTGGGAATTCCCAGTTCGGAATACTTCTTTCATAAAGTCATCCAACAAAATCCTGTCAGCCCAATCAGTGATTTTATTCCATCTGGTAACCTGTGACAAAGAAGTAGAGTAACTCACCTGCACCAGATTCAACCCTATTGATCTCCAGGATTTCTCAGAACAGTCGAAGGTAGACCGAAAGCCTCAATGTAAAGCTCCACTATCTGAGGAGTATCTGCTAGGTCCTCCTCCATCCGCTTCACATCCAATGACTGAGAGTTCTCGACTAAGTAAGAACCGCCATTCACTTTACCTTTCACTTTCCTTTCCTATTGAGGCAGTATCTGTTCTTGAAGGAAAATCTCCTCGCTCTGTTTCACTTCAAGTTGCTCCTCATGCTCCTTGTCGACTGGCACCTCACCCTTGAAAGGTTTCAATAGACTCACATGAAAAGCATTGTGAATCTTCCAAGTATCTGGCAACTTGAGTCTGAAGGATGTATCATTTATCTTTTCTTGAATCTGGAAAGCGCCATGATATCTCATACTTAGCTTTGGAAAAAGCCGCTCCTTTCCCTTTCGTTTCCTTAGGTGTGCCTTCTCAAACCGTATGAGCACCCAATCATCTTTCTTCAGCTGCAAGTCGCATCGATGTTTATCGGCTCCCTTCTTATGCCGTGCTTGAGACTTCTCAAGAGCCTCGCGAACCTTGGCAAAAGCAGTGTCTAGATCTCTCGTATACTGATCCGCTTCAAAAAATCTCACCTCTGGTGCTTAGAAATTGAGGAACCTCTTGGCACCCTCGATTATCTCAAATGGTGCCTTCCTCCTCGATGAGTGAACTGTGTTGTTGTAGGCAAACTCCACCAAGGGCAAGTACTTTTCCCAATGAGTCTTCTGATCCAAAATATAAGACTTCAATAAATCCAAAACCACTGAATTGGCTATCTCAGATTGCCTGTCTTTTTGTGGGTGGAACGAGGACAAGAAATGCAACCACGTGCCAATGTTCTTCTAGATTGCCCTCCAAAACAAACTAGTGAATCTGGGATTGCTGTCCTAAACAATGGACTTAGGCATACCATGTAATCGGAAAATTTGTGAGACAAACAGTGCTGCCAAATGATCAGGCTTAACTGTCTTCTTTCGTGGAATGAAGTGGGCCTGCTTACTGAATCTATTGATGATTGTCCAAATGCCATCATGCCGACACTGAGTCTTGGGAAGATCAAAATAAAATCCACGGCGATGCTTTCCCAAGCACGGGAGGGTATCGATAAAGTCTGTAGGAGTCCTGGTGTCTTATGCCTGTCAAACTTGACCTTTTGGCATACTAAGCAACTGCAAACAAAGTCGTCACATCCTATTTGAGCCTCGGCTAGTAGAAGTATTGCTGAACACCCTTCAAAGTGGTATCTATGCCGCGGTGGCCCGAAAAAAAAAAGCGGACAATGGCACTCTATCCAAAATCTTTTCCCTCAGAGGCTGTGTAACACACTACATCGTTTTCCGCATCAAATAGCCGTCCCGTATAAAATAGTCCGCAACTGTCTCCCCACTATGTAATCGGGTAAAGATATTTGCAAAATCAGGATCGGTGGCGTACTGATCTATCATACCCTCGAAGCTTCTATAATGAATCGCGGAAATAGCTAGAACAAGGGGCTTGCGAGAAAACGCATCTGCCACTAAATTCTTTTGTCCCTGAACATGGACTATCTGGAAATGAAACTGTGACAGAATGTGAGCCCATCTCATCACCTTTCCTGAAAGCTGCTTCTGAGACAAGAAGTAGTGTAAACTCTGATGGTCCGTAAAGACAGTAAAATCGGCTCTGAGTAGAAAATGTCGCCGCTGCCAAAAGCTCTTTCTCATAAATCTGTGCAACTTGTTTTGTACGTGAAAACATCCTGCTCCTGTAAGCTATGACTTGGCCTTCTTGCATTAAGACTGCTCCCAAACTGCGACCACATGCATCACAGTAAACTTCAAAGGGTATTTGCAAGTGTGGTAAAGCCAATACTGGTCCGGTTGTCAACTTTTCCTTAAGACTCTGAAAGGTTGCAATCTCAAACGGTCCTCAAGTAAAGGGAAACCCTTTCCGAGTAAGCACATGCAAAGGAGAAGCTATCTCTGCAAATTTTCGAATGAACGGCCGATAGTATGAGCACAAGCCCAAAAGCTTCGAACTTCATGAACATTCTTCAAATCGGGCCAATCATGAATGGTCTCAACATTGGCTGGGTCCATCTCCATCTTTACACCTTCCGTTGAGACGACGTGTCCCAAAATGTGTATCTCTCCCAAGAAAAACTCGCTCTTTTTCGCATTTACAACCAGTTTATGTTCCCGCATGTGTGGAAAACTTGTAATTGATGGTGTTTGTGCTCTACCTCACTCTTGGAGAAGACGACGATGTCGTCAAAAAAAGTGCCCACAAATGATCGGTACTCTCTGAAAATCCTATCCACCATGCGGTTGAATATAGCCGGAGCATTCGTAAGGCCAAATGGCATCACCAAACATTCATACAAACCAAAAGTAGTCTTGAAAGCTGTCTTGTAGACGTCTCCAGGAGCAACTCGGATATGATGATATCCACTCTTCATGTTGATTCCCCTAAAGCAAGTAGACCCCTGAAGTCTGTCGAGTATATCATCGATCCTTGGGATAGGGAATCTGTTCTTGATGGTGATTTTATTGAGAGCTCTATAATCAATGCACATTCTCCAAGATCCATCTTTCTTCAAAACCAACATCATTGGTGACAATAAGGTGGTGTACTGGGTTGAGTGAGACTCTTCTTAGAAGCTCTGTCATAATTTTCCTCTTTTTTTTCTGAAATCCTCAGATGATCTTGCATCAGGTTCGCTTAGTTCATCGGAACCCTCGGATGCACTACCATCAGATTCTCGTACTGCTCCAGAGTCCGGTGATGATATGTTATCCGGCTTCTTCGTTTCGTTCTCTTAATTGGAAGACTCTTGCCCTAATAAGATGGTGTCACAGGTTTGGACACAGAGAATCACTTAAAATACTTCACAAATTTCAAATCACCGTTCGACACGGCCCGGCGTAGTTCCATGCCCAAAGAGATTGGCCCCAAAGATTGGCACCCCTTTTGGTATTTCTTTATTATATTAATGCTTGAGAAAAGTAAAACACCTGAGGGGTCCTTTGCTCTCTCACTCTCCGTCCAGATGCCCCTAGAGAGTGAGGCCCCAATGGGCTTATTTATTCTTACAAGGGATGTCCCAAAAGCAGAGCCCCAAAAGCTTCTCTCAAAAGCAAAAAGTCCTGAAAGCAATGGGCTCCAAAATCTGCCAGAAAAGCAGTCCGTGTATTTGCGAAAATCCATACAGGCTACCAGGTCACCATCTGTCAGTGCAAATTGCAGAAGGCCGTACAGACTGCCACGTGAGCATGTTAGTGCGTTTTTTGAGATTCTTCCACGTCATCATCTGTTTGTCTGGGTGGTATCATGCCACATCATCTTTTTGTGACAGATGGATACTGTCCTGTCCATGAGCCGACATGCATCCGAAATCCTTGCTTAGCATGTCCCATAGTTCTCTGAATGGAGTCAGACTTTTGTTACAGACGATGCTTTCGAATCTCTTTTGGCAAACCGCAACAAAAACCACTCCATTTGGTCTATCAAATAATCTTCCGTAACGAAGACACTGGCAAATAAGTATCCCAAAAACCCTCTAGAAGTAGTCATCAATGTATCTTTCTCAGTCATTTTCAAGTGATGCCAAGCCGTGATGAATCTCTTTCATATTCATCCGATATCCAAGTTGACGTGAAAATTTTCTTGAATTTTAACCACGTCACCAATGGGTGCTTCTCTGCGTAACAACAGATTAGACGACAATGTCTGTGCAATTCCTTGCAAGTAAGATGTCGCCCTTCGCATCTTGGAGTGTTCCGTGAACCATCTTCCAAAGAAAGCGAGTCAAACTGTTGTACAAACTCAAGGGCTCGGCGAACTTGGTAGGGTGGCCGGTTCGGTGGTGTACTGCTTGGAAAAATCATATGATCTTTCGGACGTGTAGGAGGTAACTCTCTTGATAAGCCTTCAGTCAGCCTGAGCTTGCAAAAATTCTTGTCGTTCCTTTCCGAGGTCCGACATATTTGACCTTTGATCATCATTCAGTTCTTTCAAGAAGATTGAATAAACAAAAAGATTGGATTTCATCAAGTGGGACGGACTTGCCTTTCAGTTTTACATCAAGTACAATCTCTTTGGCCTTCTCATTCTTAAAGCTGGCCTTCCTTGTCCTATAATTGACCACGACGGTGTTCTTGTGGAACCAAGGGATCCCTGGGAGGACATGACACCCTTCCAAAGCCATGATGTAAAGCGCCCTAAATACCCCTGACAATGCAAACGTAGTTTGCCAATGACAGGTGTAATGGCAACATCACACCCGAGTGCCGCTAGAGCAGCCTCGGCCGATGGCCCCATTTCCTCGGGCGTAATTCCAAGTTGAGCCGCCACTTCGGTTGAAATGAAGTTGGCCTTGGCTCCTCCATCAAAGAAGATAAGGGCTTCCTGGTCTCGCACTTTGCTCCATGCGCTGCAAAGCTCGGTACTTTTGTCCATTTGATCAAGATCAGTGGTCCCCACAAAATCTGGTTCTTGTCCAGCTTTCGTCTTTCCTTTTCTTCCACGCTCGTTTGCTGCTTTGGAATTCTCTTGCTTATCTTCTGGTGGTCCTCTGGTTCATCTTTAATTCAAGAAATCTGTCCAGCTCTTTCTGCGAGTACAGGTTCCGCTTTTCTGCCCTGGTCTGTCCTTTTAGCTTTCCTCCCGACTTGAGAGGTGAATCAATGGCCTCTCGCCATCAAGAGTGAATCTCATTAGTCGGGTAATTTTGGTGTGTCTCAAATCTCGGGTCTCTGGAGTACTTCATCAATCATTTCACACACGTGCCAACTTGCAGTTGACGTTTGGACTCCAATCTGGCAAACTTCCCTTGCTGAAAATTTGCCCAATTCTCTTCAATTACCGCGCCGGATTTCAACTTTTCTTTGCTTGCCGACTGAGAGGTGTTATCTCTATCAGATTCTCCGCAAAACCCATTGGGTTCTTTATTGATTATGCCCTTTAAGACAAAGCGATGAATACGGGAGCGCGCTCGATGCATGATGTACGAAGGGTGGGAATGGCTAATATGTCTCGGGTGAACATGCCACATCATCATTTTGTGACATTACAACAGTACCGAAGAAGTGTCTAACAACCCAGCTTCTGCTCTGCAATATTAGAGACCTACTGCAATCAATACATTCAATCATAGTCAAGGTAAGACGCAAGTCAAATGTTCCAATTGTGGCAGAACTAATCATAATGAACATGATTGTTTTTACAAAAACAAGCAAAGGTGAATTGCGTTAAAGCCAGCATGGCATAGAAATTGCTTCCAAAGTACAACCCCATGAAACACACCGTGGACTATGAGCTTGGTAAGCAATGTGCTACTCTACATCTCTCAATCAATAATGCCCAAATCTCCCTCCTCTCGAGGCATGGTAATAGTGTGCCAGCGAACTCGACATAGTGTGTCTTGGGAATCATTGGAACCACCCCATAGGAAGTCGTGCAATAAGTGTTGCAAGAGTGACTATTCTAGGGTGGAGAGTCATGCAAGAAGTAGTAAACTAGGCTGTTGTGAGAAGAACCTTATTTACAATGCGAGCTATGCTAGCGAAAGATAAATTTAAGGAAGCGCAAAGGCCGGCCTTCCTCATAATAGACGGTAGGATTGGCTCAAGCTTTTGCTCATACAACACATCAATGCCAACATGAAATCCCAAATATGTGCAAGTCTTCCCTCTCACTACCCGAGTGAAATAGTCATGTACACTCCATTGATAGTCCTCCTCAACCCCTACGAGAAAACCAAAAGACATTGTGGCAGTTGAAACCGGCCCGTAGGGCTGTAGACTTTGGCTTTCACCCAAAATTCTTTACTTTACTTTAGACACACACACACACACACACTGACATAAACCCTCTGATTTCTGCCCAAAAACAGTAAATTCAGCATGCTGTATTTACTGGTTTTTTCCCTGTTTTCAGCCCTAAACAGTCCCTGAACCGTCCTCTAACAGTGGGGCATTGTTCCCAACGGTGTTGGCATCCGTATGGCTGAAAAACAGTCCAAATGCAGCGCATAACCAGTGCTGAAAACTTGTACGGTGAGGTTATCACCCTCACCAATGCCTGCTTTTGGAGCAGCAGTTAGCTACTCCTGTTCTTGCTTAGAGAGGCTCCTGCCTCAGCAAAAACGTATAAGACCTCACAACTGTACATGAGTCAAATGAAGAGCCCTCTTGTGGGGCATCAAATTACTGCACGTGGGGGAGAGAGAGAGCAGTGTGAGGTGTGTAGGACATGACTTCTTGCACCGCACTGTACATGAGAGGGAAAGCTTGCAGTCAATAGCTCTTAACCTGTGACAAGCTCGCAAATGAAGCCTTCCGAGCTAGAAATCAAGCGCTACCTTCTTCTATATGAGGAAAGTGCACCAGAGAGTGCCACTTGACACATTTACAGGCAATTTCTCGTTTCCTGCTTGCCACTTAAAAATCTCCCGACTGGTTACCCAGTTGACTTTGCAGCAGAGTTCTAAAATGTTCCCCTTGTCATTCCGGAGGTAATGACGCGAACATATTTTGTAGTCCAAAATAGCAATTCCCTAAATTTTAGGGGATGTTGCCGTTGGACTCCCACTAGTATCTGACCATCTATCCTCACTAGGCCCGCATCCAAAAATGCAATGTGGCCCAATTGTCGGGTACTTTCCCTTGGTGACCCAACCTTGGCACTATACCTTTATTGAGTTCACTTCCTAGTATCCACCAACTTGCTAGGTGCGATGGGGGGACCTACATGATCTTGAACTGAGCCTAGACATCCACAGTTCTAGTGCTGACCAACTTCCCGTCTGCGGGTGAAACTACCGTTCACATTGGCCGTACAATGTCTAACCATTTGCAACTTCAAAAAGAGGGTCTCAAAAATTAAACAAAAATCATTGGAAAGAAACCAACAACTAAGGTTAGGAGTTGCCACGTCCTAGTGACATAACCCCCCTCTTGAAATCGCAAACGTCCTCGATTGCATACCATAAATACATGCCACCGATGACCTTGTGTTGTTAGCACTCTTTTTGTCACGATTGTGACTATGTTAACAGTATTCCATCTACTCCTAGTTGCAGATACGCGAAGTGCCATGCCAAGGAGAATCCCTACGCTTGGATGGTCAGACCCCTTCGCCGAAGAGACGTGTCTCTTCGCCAAAAGCCACACTCCTTTGACGATTGGTCACACCCCTTTGCTCTACGGGTGCGTCTCTTCGCCCAATGGTTGGACCTCTTCGCCGAAAGGATGTGTCTTTACGTCTAAAGTCATGTGTCTTCGCCAGGAGACGTGTCTTTTCATTTGTATCTCTTCGTCTCCTATATAAGGAGCCCTTGTATCACACATTCAATCAATCACACACAGAGTCTTCTGAGTCTTGTTTCTGAGTTTAGTTCAAGTTTCTTACGTCTTAATCATGAGTTTAAGTACTTAATTAAGGATTAGTACCTAGAATCCTTACAGTGGTATCAGAGCAAAATTTTTTTCCGGGACCCAAAGGTTGTGAGCCTCTCACCCTTGCCGCTACACTCTACCCTCTCCCGGCGTTGCATGTAAGCAGCAGAAAGATGGTACACATCCATACGATAGTATGAGGGAACTCAAATTTATTCTGTTCCAATTCTATACATAAAGGACAGAGATGCAGATGTGGGCGTGAGGGAGTGTTACGTACCGAGCCTCTTCATCAGATGGTGCCCCCTTGGGATTGCGCTTCCACCTTTTCATGTGACAGGACGGCACCTCTACACCCTTTCGCCTACACCCACCACCATGCAAGCCGGTCCTCGCACCTCTTCCCGGAGAGCCATGCCCCTTTGCGCAATTTGCTGGGCTGAAACGCTCGACTGCTGAATTGCTGGCTGAAGCGTTGCCTTCTTTCACTGGAGTTTTTACGCTAAGACACCAGCAGCGCATGGTTTTTTATTAAACTCAACAAAAAAAACAAAAACCAGCAAGTTCATTAAACCCACTGAGGGCGTCCAACCTGGCCGGCGACTCCTATTAACATTTGAATGTACCTGTTCACTTAAATCAGCCAACGATATCAATTTAAAATGCAGCGCAGAACACAGTTTGACGTTCCTCTCTCCCACGTAGCCAGCACTGTCAGTTTTGGCCCCTTGCAACTCCAATTCCGCGCCGGGTTCATGCACTTGCTATGGCCGACGAGCATCAGTGGATTGCTTTCAAGTACATCTCGTACATAGACAAGATTCCCGACGCAGTCTTGAACCAGATCCAACTGAAGAGGTAGACAATCGTGAACTTCAATTACTTCATACAATTTTTAATGGTGCACAAAAGAAGAAGCTAGATGTTACATTGCCCGAGCCGTATAATCGCTGCTGTGACAAGCGCGTGCTGGACCAATGGCTGTTCAAAATGGAGGTTAACTTATCAAACTCAGACTTGGTCGAGAGTAAAAAAGTTGCACTTGCTAGTTCTCTGCTCAAGGACACAACATTTCTTTGGTGGCAACAACGGGTTGCTCATGGTAAACACACATCTTCTTGGGATAAATTCCGGCGTGCTATTCGCAAGGCGTTCGAACCTTCCAATGCGGATTTTCATGCTAGGTCCTCTCTTCACCGCCTGAGCCAAACAGGTTCCTTGACCTCGTTGTACTAGTCAAACAACATGATACAGTGGATTATGAAGAGAATATGCTTTCCGATGCAAATGCAAAAATTCTAATTGATGAATTTTTGAATACATTAACTTTTTCTGAATCAATTGATGAAGACAAAGATGATTTCAAGCAAGAAGTTTTTCCTAGTGATACTTCATTGCCAGACAAAGATAAGGACATAGTTGTAGATTCTGAGTCTGAAGATGACTATGCTTTCTTTGATTCTTTACCATATGATGATATGGCAATTGCAAGTCATGAAGTCGCAATTTCTGAAGATGATTGTGAAGAATTTTGAGATTCATTATTGGATGATGATTATACTCTCAAGCCAAAATCCTCTCCAATGATTCATAAAGTTGAAGTTACCCCATTTGAAGAGTACCTTGAGAAGATTTCCTCTTCCCCAAATATTTCGCAGTTACTGGAAGATTTTGAACCAGAAATCTTACATCGGATTAAGGATTTTGAAGATCAATCTCTTGTTGCAGTCAACCTGATCATGCAAGATTCCTCTAAAAAGTCTTTGAATAATGCAATGACATGGGATTTAGCAGTCAAAGCAAAAAGGTTTCGCAAGAAGCAAATGTTGAAGACAAATGTTTCAGATAACTCAAAGACTAAAGATTTTCGGAGATTCAATGCTTTTCCAGAGTTCTATCAACATTAGAAGTCATTTCTTTGACATGGGCTCTCATTTTAAATGGGAGGGAATGTCATGATTGTGGCTATGTTACCAGTATTACATCTACTCCTAGTTGTAGATACGCGAAGTGCCATGCCAAGGAGCATCCCTACGCTTGGATATCACACCCCTTCGCCCAAAAGACGTGTCTCTTCGCCAAAAGCCACACTCCTTCGACGACTGGTCACATCCCTTCGCTCTACGGATGCGACTCTTCGCCCAATGGTAGGAGCTCTTCACCGAAAGGATGTCTTTACGTTTAAAGTCATGTCTCTTCACCAAGAGACGTGTCTTTTCATTTGTGTCTCTTCGTCTGTCACAAAGTGATGACGTGGCGGACAACAGAAATCCTAAAATTCTTGCAAACCCTAATTTTTGCCAGAAACCCTAATTTCTGGAAATCGCGGAGGCTATTAAAAAAATAAAATAAAAATTCTCTTTTTTTTAAAATAAAAAAAAGCAAAATTCGTGTCGCTCATCATTTTCAAAAAAAAAAAAAAAGACTCTAAGAGAGAGAGAGAACTGATGCTTTTTATTTTAAAAGCTTTTGGGGCTCTGCTTTTGGGCATCCCTTGTATCTTGAAATAAGTGGTGAGGGCCTCACTTCTCAGAGCATCTGGACGCAGAGTCTGAGAGTAAAACCCTAACCACTCTCTTGTACTTTGAACTGATTAATATAAAAAGAAATACCGAAAGGGGCGCCAGTCTTTGGGGCCAATATCTCTAGGCACGGAACTCCGCCGGGCCAGTGCAAATCTATTGTGATCTGTGAATTGTTTTGAAGTGGTTATTTGGTGCTGTCGCGGTTGATTCTTGACTTGGAGTGTCCAAGTCTGTTACATCGTCTCCTATATAAGGAGCCCTTGTATCACACATTCAATCAATTAAACACAGAGTCTTCTGAGTCTTGTTTCTGAGTTCAATTCAATTTTTTCCAAGTCTTAATCATGAGTTTAAGTACTTAATCAAGGACTAGTATCTATAATCCTTACACTTTTATCATCGCATGTATCCGCAAGAAAGGTCGTAACAGATAGATACAAATGACTTAATGAGACCTTCATACTTTTGTCATTTAGAGCATCTGGACGCAGAGTCTGAGTGTGAGCGCCTGCCCTCAATCTTGTACTTTGAACACAAATTAAGACAAAAAGAAATACCGAAAGGGCGCCAGTCTTTGGTGCCAATATCTCTAGGCACGGAACTCCGCTGGGCCAGTGTCGAATCAATTGTGAATTGTGAAATGTTTTGAAGTGTTTATTTGTGCTGTTGCGGTAGATTCTCGACTTGGAGTGTCCAAGTCTGTTACACTAACAATCGATTCTGGCATACCATGGTACCTAAACACATTGTACACAAACAAGCGTGCCATCTGATCAGATTTTATCTTCTTCCTGACAGGGATAAAATGAGCCTGCTTGCTGAACCTGCAGATAATGATCAATATACCATCATTCCCTATTGGCGTTCTTGGAAGATCAAAGGTAAAGTCCATAGCAATACTTTCCCATGGCTTATACGGAATCGGCACTGGTTGTAACAATTGGTGCCTTTTGCTTGTCAAACTTGACCTTTTGGCAAATCACGCATGCTCACGCAAAGGCATCCACATCTCTCCTCAAAATAGGACAATTGAAGAATGTCTCTACTGCTTTAACTGTCTCATCAATACCACGATGGCCTGCATACGATGGGACATGACTTTCTACCATGACCTTATGTCGCAATGGCCTAGTGACACAAAGTCTGCCATGCATCATCATAAAATCGTCTCTGGAGTCTGAGGAGGTAGTGCTCATGATGTTGCCCCTCTGGTAACTGTTCAAAGATCCTTGCAAAATCTTCATCAGCAGAATACTATTCCTTCATGTCATCCAATTCATGATTATAAGGAATTGACACAGCTGAAATTTGTGCCTTCCTTGATAACGCATCAGCCACAACATTTTTCTTGCCTTCCACATGCATAATCTAGAAGTGGAACATAGAAAGAATGTTTGCCCATCGCATATGCTCTTCAGATAGCTTTGATTGTGTCAAGAAGTCTCGCAAGGTCCGATGGTCTGTTTGGAGAACAAAATCAGCGCCTAAGTGGTAGTGCTTCCAACTAGAAAGCACCACGGCCAAGAGCTCTTTCTCATAGACTTGCATAGTCTTCTCTAGCCCTTGCAAAATTTGGCTTTCATAAGCTACTACCCGTCCATCTTGCATTAGCACTGCTCCGATGCTACTGCCGCACGCGCACACTAGACCACAAATGACTTCCTGAGATCTGGGAAAACAATTACTTGATCTGAAGTTTACTTTTCCTTTAAGAGACTAAAAGTTGAAATCTCTTTTTGGGTCCATCTGAAAGTGACCTCTTTCTTTTGCAAAGCGTGAAGAGGTGATGCTATCTTTGCAAAATTCTTGATAAACCTTCTATAGTAGGAACACAATCCCAAGAAGCTTCTGACATCGTGTACAGTCTTCAAGTTTGGCCATGTCTTAACAGCTTCGACCTTTGCGGGATCCATTCTGACACCATCCTTTGACACTATGTGGCCAAGAAAGTGGATCTCTTCCAAGAAGAATTCACTTTTCTTAGGATTGACAAGTAAGCTGTGACTGTGCAGCTCTTCGAACACAATGGTCAAGTGACGCCTATGCTCCTCTTCATTCTTTCGAATAGACTATCATGTCATCGAAGAATGTCCCAACAAACTGTTGATGCGAGCGGAAAATCCGGTCCATCATCCTGTTGAACATGGCAAGAGCATTTGTTAGACCAAATGGCACTAGGAACTCATAAAGACCAAATGTCATTCTAAACGCAGTCTTGTGCCCATCCTTTGGCCTTATACGAATCTGATGGTACGCACTCTTAAGGTCTATCCTATTGAAAATTGCAGCACCCTCTAAACGATCAATAATATCATCAATCCTTGGAATAAGAAACCTATTCTTGATGGTATTTTTATTCAACGCACGGTAATCAATACACATGCGCCATGAGCCATCCTTTTTCTATACTAGGAGCACTGGGGAGCAAAAGGGTGAAGAACTAGTCTGAATCAACCCCTTCTCTAATAACTCCTCAACCTGCCCATAATCTCTTTTTGCTGCGCCGCGCTAACCCTGTATGGAGGTCTATTTGATGGGCTACACCATGGCACCAAATCTATCCGATGGTCCTCAGGTCTCTCTGGTCTCTGGCGGCAATTGCGACGGTAATGAATCAGAAAAATAGTCACTAAACTCTCGCAAAAATGCTGACCTTTCTTTATCTAACAGAGATAAATTTGATTGACAATTTTCTGAGACATCACATGCAAAAATCAAGTACAAAAAAAGACGATTCTTTATTATAGAAGTGATAGTCGAAGCAGATACAATAGGGATAGATTCCCTTTGAGCTTTACATCCAAAACATGAGTTTTGCCCCTATGTTGAAGGGCGATCGTCTTGCCGAAGGCATCCAACACGCCATGTACTCTGAGCATCCACGGAACTCCAAGTAGCGCATCGCACCCTTCCAATGGCATGATATAAAATTCTTCTGTGTCTTCATATGACTGAATACGCAGACGCAGTTTTCCAATAATGGGAGTAACACACTCTGAGTGGCCAGGACCAGGGCTACATGCCAACCCTACCTCCACCGTGTACCCCATCTCTTCAGCTTTGATGCTCAGTTTCATAGCTAACTCTGGTGAGATAAAATTTGCTTTGGCACCTGGATCATAGAAGATGAGTGCCGTCTGATCTCTAACTTTGCCCCATGCTATGCATAACTCGTTGGCATCTCTACTAGGCTTGTCACCCACCATATTTGGCACCAAACCTGCCGTGGGTTTAGGCTTCTTGCCTTTCGGGTCCTCTTTATCATTTGAGTCAGCTGGTCTTTTCCTTTGTGGACAATTGGTAGCAAAGTGACCAGGCTACTCACATATAAGGTATTTGTTTCAACCATTAAGACCTTCTTTTCTTCCAGCAACATACGCACAAAAGGCTTCCTTTTCTGTTTCTTTGCCTGTGCTGTAGCAGTCTCGGCGGAGTCCTTATCTTTGTTGGCCTTTTCTGACCCGTGTGACGCTTCAGGAGCCGTTTTCACAAAGGGCTTCTTCGATGAATTTTTCTTCTGCTGTCGTTCTTTTTCGTTGCTCGGAAACCCACTGTCCTCTCCTTTCAACAAGGCAAGACGAGTGTTAGCAACTTCCATGAGCTGGGTGAGGGTAGCCATTCTGTTCTTGGTACAGTAGTCCCGAGGCCCTTTAGGCAACCCACAATAGTACTTCTCTATCTGCTCTGTCAATGGCACAAATCTATAGGTCACCGAGAGTAACGCTTTACAAACCTCCGATTGTACTCCAGCAAGATCTTACAAGTAGCCGAAGTAAGCTGGTGCCAATCTGTCATGACGTCGGCTTCAAATTCATTTGACAGCCAAGCAGATGCAAACGTTTGCTTGAAGTAGGCCCAAGTGGCCGGTGCTTGTCCTTGCATTAACAATGTCGTCCACCATGTAAGCGCATTGTCTTTCAAGAAAGTGGCAGCTTTCCTGACCTTAGAGGCCTCTGTAAAATTCCCTCTTGCATAAGCTGTATCAAACTGCTAGAAGAAAGTGAGAGCCTTTGCCTTATCCTTGAAGCCGTTGAAAGTGCTAAACTTTCAACTGCACCACCTTCTTTGTAAGCTTTCGGCGTTTTTAGTGCCTCCAAATTGTCATAAGGAATTGTCTGCAACATGGGCACTGTAGTAGGGATCATCGGCATGTCTTGGCCATTGACATTTTGTGTCATAGGTACCATATCTGGCTGCTGTCCAGAACAACCAGCCATGCCAAAATGACCCTGCGGCACCCCAAACTAGCCCTGGTTGCTCTGAAAGCCTTGCTGCATGCCGAGGCTACCATACACGGGGTTTGGCATCATGCCTTGCATACCCCCAAACATTGTTCCTCGCATGTAGGGCTGGCTTCCAGACGCATAACCAGCCATACTCTGGAACACAGATCCACCCCAGAAATACCCAGGATGTATCGTGGGTGGTGGAAAAACTGGATGCATCGCTTGGTAACCAGTTCCCTGTCCATTCAAGACAACATACGGGCTCTGAAAGGTGGCGGGCTGAACTGGCATAGCCTGTGTAATAGGCGTCCTAACCACTAGTTCAAGGACGGGACGAACCTGTTTTGGAGCCCCTGACTCCGCAACATGCGAGTGTTCCCTATCCTGTTGAGACGCATGAAGCACTTGGGCTTGAGCCTCAACAAGCTCTGTTAGCGGTGTAGGTTGCCTATTTTGCTGTGGCAATGGTGGTGCTTACAAGAACTCCATAAACCTTGGGTTCTGCACGAGTTGCGAAAACACATTCACTGCAACAACTAACTGAGTCCTAAATGCATCATCCTCAAGTTGCCCAGTCATAAAGCCTTGTACCGGAGGAACATTCACATTGGGAAAAGGTGCAGATAGGGGTGGCCGTGAACTCTCGCCAACCTCAAACACCATAGGAATTTCATGCATGTCCTGCGGGGAGGAACCCTCTTCCATAATGCCTTTCCCTTTGTCGGCCATAGTATAATCCCGCGTTCCTCTACTCTGTGTCTTTACCCAAAACAACCGAGGCTCACTTCTTGAGCCCTACAACGGAACCATTGAACCGGCCCGTATGGCGGTAGACTTTGGCTTTCACCCGAAATTCTTTACTTTACTTTAGACACACACACACACGCACACACACACACACAAAACTTTGCAAAGGGAACCTGTGACGGGAATGTACACTTAAAGCACACACACAGCTCAGAAGTTAGAATGCTCCGAGAAGACGTTGACAACCTGTAGGCCCCGAAATTGACGCCCCTTTCGGTATTTCTTTATACTTTAAGAGGGTAAATTACAAGAAGAGTCCTGGGAATTCTTTACCTGTATCCAACTAGATACCACCTGTTTTGGCGAAATTTCGGCAGCATAACAGCCCCAAAACTTGCCCGAAACCAATTCTCCTACTGGAACTCACTTCCATTGACATAAACCCTTTGATTTCTGCCCAAAAACAGTAAATTCTGCACACTGTATTTACTGGTTTTTGCCCTATTTTCAGCCCTAAACAGTCCCTGAACTGTCCTCTAACAGTGGGGCACTGTTCCCAATGGTTCTGGCATCCGTATGGCTAAAAAATAGTCCAAATTCAGCGCATAACCAGCATTGATAACCTGTACGGTGAGGTTATCACCCTCACCGGTGCCTGCTTTTGGAGAGTTGCAGTTAGCTACTCGTGTTTCTGCTCAGAGAGGCTCTTGCCTCAGCAAAAGCGCATAAGACCTCATAGCGTACATGAGTCAAATGAAGAGTCCTCTTGTGGGGCATCACATTACTGCACATAGGGGAGAGAGAGAGCAGTGTGAGGTGTGCAGGACATGACTTCTTGCACCACACTGTACATGATAGGGAAAGCTTGCAGTCAATATCTCTTAACCTGTGACAAGCTTGCAAATGAAACCTTCCTAGCTAGAAATCGAGCGCTACCTTCTTCTGCATGAGGAAAGTGCACCAGAGAGTGCCACTTGGCTCATTTACAGGCAATTTTCCGTTTCGTGCTTGCTGCTCAAAAATCTCCTGATTGGTTGCCCAGTTGACTTTGCAGCAGAGTTTTAAAATGTTCCCCTGGTCATTCCGGAGGTAATGACGCGAACAGATTTTATAGTCCAAAATAGCAGCTCCCTAAATTTTAGGGGATGCTGCTGTTGGATTCCCACTGGTCATCTGACCATCTATCTTCACCAGGACCGCATCCAAAAATGCAATGTGGCCCAGCTGTCGGGTACTTTCTCTCGGTGACCCCACCCTTGCACTATGCCTTTATTGAGTTCACTTCCTATAATCCATCAACTTGCTAGGTGCGACAAGGGGACCTACATAATCATGAACTGAGCCTAGAAATCCTCGCACTATACGAGTTCCAGTGCCGACCAACTTCCCGTCTACGGGTGAAACTACCGTTCACATTAGCCATACAATGTCCGACCATTTGCAACTTCAAAAAGAGGGTCTCAAAAATTAAACAAAAATCATTGGAAAGAAACCAACAACTAAGGTTAGTAGTTGCCATGTCCTCGTGACACCAGTTCACCACTGGCTACTAGACGGTAGTAAGGACTACCTATAAATTGTCCAAATTATGAGTATCATATAGTGTGAATAGCAAATTGTGATCAGCATACTCGTGGTCCAACAAGTAGATAGTTTTGTGTGGCTTCCAAGGCAATGAGAGAGATGGAGAGAAGAAATGTGAAGCACAACGCGCGCGAGAGAGAGAGAGAGAGAGAGAGAGAGAGAGAGAGAGAGAGAGAGAGAGAGAGAGAGAGAGAGAGAGAGAGAGAGATGAAATGATATATTAATGTCTTCAAAAGGCCAAAATGATCTATGAGACCAAGCTGTTACCATGTCCGGTACCAAAAAGAACTGAAACAAAAATACAACTACTATAAGCTGGGGCTATATGGATGTGGTAGCTAATACAAAAGGTGCCCAGTACAATGTTTAGTACAATGAGAAGGGGGGGGGAGATATGGTAGAGATCCATCCCCATCTGCACTCCGGACGTCGAGAAAGTATGGTTCGAATCCTCTGCTGTAGTCTTCGTCGATACTGTGTAGCTACTCTCCTCAATCGCGATCGTCTTTATCTTCCTAGCTCCAATGCTCGGTCTATGAGAATGCCAAGTAGTGGTAGTATGAGTGCGGGCAGAGCTGTGCAATGGTGGTGCTCCTCTGGGTGTCCAATATCTAGTGTAAAGAAATCTATAATCTGTCTTTGGGATTGTCTGTCTCCAGCTCTCCTCAGTAAAGTGTCTCTATGCCTGTGTAACTCAAGTAGATACAGTCCAAGACATCTCTGATCCTCATAACTCATGACCCTAGATAGAGGCCCAAAACCCTCTCTGAATAGACAATGAAAACGGCCTCGTATCTCATAGTACACTGTGCAATGACATATGTAATGTAACTCTGTCTCTGGCTCTAGAAGACATAAGCGGCATATCTTGCTTTGTATTGGTATCCCTCTAAAATCTGCCAATCTCAATCTCGAGCTGATGTGAGGATGTGCGTATTTGACCAATGGCAAAACGCAAACCATGAGAAAGATGTGTGTCCATATAGCTAGGTCGAATCATAAACCCATCCCTTGTGAGGTGGAGAAGATGCTCTCTATAGAAAGCCATCTTCGTGCCCAACTCCTGTACCGGCTCTATCCATGTCCTCCTCTTGTCCAACTGGATTAGATCCTTGACGAATGAGTCTAGTAATCTCCACCCGTGTCAGAGACATCAAGGGTGCCTGTAGAGAGTACTGAAAAGGAGGCAGCCTGTCCTTGGTGAAGCCATGTGTCTGAAGCCATGTGTCTGAAACCATGATGTCATCTATGGATACTAGCATGATGTATCCCCCTCTAGAGCTAATTGCCTTGAGGACTCTAAGGCCAACCTGGCATATCTATCTCTAGTAGTATCCCATAGGTTGTGTACAAAGGAGACTGATCTGGTAAGCGCCTCAATCTCTATAGGGGGGGTAGCTAACTCTGCTCGAATGATATCGTGCGGTACGGAGGCCTTGGCTCTAATCAGCCGAGAGATCATAGATACCAAGGGCCTCTCCATACGTCTCCAACCACCCTTGACCACAGAAGGTCCCCAAACCTGCACCCTATATAGCGTAGTAGAGGCAACCAAAGCATCAAAGAGCCATAACTTTGTCCTAGGTTCCTGTAGCTGAACCTGCGAACACATCCTCTCCAATCCTCCCAAAGCCGCATAAGCTTCAGTCAGTCTAGTGTCTGCTGCTCTTCTCAAAGAAAATCTCGGCCCAGTAAAGACTACCCCCAGGTAAGTGTATGCATCTGTATACTCCACAATCTCCTGACCATATGTGAAAGTAGGTGCCGATCTCATGATCCACTGTGGGGTAGTGTTACACATCATAAACTTGGTTTTACCAAGGTTTACACACAATCCACTATCCTTTGCAAAATTGTGTTGTGCATCCAAACGTTGTTGCATACCCTCTGGTGAGTCAGATATCAACACACTATCATCAGCATATAACAACAATGGGATCCACGTTCCTGCGAGTTGGGCACCTCTGTCACCCTCTTTGTCAATGTAATCAGACACCTCATCAACATACATACCAAATAGAGTAGGAGACAATAGGTAGCCCTGTTTCACCCCAATAGTAGAGTGAACTAAATCAGATACCCCTTCCGGAGTTCGTACATGTCCCATCACTGATCTGTACAAAGCCATAATCCCCCAAATCAACTCTATGGACACCCCCATCTCCTGTAGCACATCAATCGAGCTCTCGGTACCATGTCAAATGCTTTGCGGAAATCCACAAATCTACAATAAATCTGTCTCCCATGTGACCTGCCCTCCTCAATGATGGCTCTAAGTGTGAGGATATGATCAAGAGTGGAGAAACCCCTCCTGAAACCGGCCTGACCCTTTGCTCGTACACCCTCACCCTCTGTCCAATTACTCAAGTGCTGCTCAAGAATGGATGCATACAACTATGCCAATGTGTGTTCAACCATAATAGTGCGGTATCACCTGCCTTGAAGATAGGCACAATAATAGACAACCTCCAAGTCTCAGGTAACCCCTCACACATGGCACAATTGAACAACACTGCAAGAACCTCCATCAACATATCCCTAGCATGTATAAAGTGCTCCGCTACTAGACTGTCATGATCATATGCCCTCCCGGTCCTCATCTTGTCAATGGCCCTCTGTACCATCCCAGTGGTAAAGAAGGTGCTCGTAGCTGGGCATGGCTCTGTAGTGTCTGGAAGGGGTTCCTGTCCAAGAACTGTATATAACGATGTCGCACATTCGCCCCACACATCAGGTGAAGTAATCATGGGGGAGGGGAGTGCTCATGAAAGAGTCGCCATGCCTCTTCTGAGTCCCTACTCGAGAACATATGATGTAAGTCTCGCTCCATCTGAGCCATGTAAGCTCGCTTCTTTCGTCGCACAAGGCGTCGGGAAGCAATCTGAGACTGTCTGTGAGTGATGACTCCTAAAAGAAGATCCCTCTGAAGCTGGGCTCTCATCTCTCTACACTCCTCATCATACCAACTATTCTGGGGCATGCTCCCAGAATGTTGTCTCCTGCCCGGCTGAGTGTGTGGGTAAACGGAATCAGTCTTTGTTGTAAATGTATAACGGGTGTGTGACTGCCTCCTAATGTGTGGGCTGTACTATACTGAAAAGAAACGGACAGTGTCAAGAGAGTATGATCCACTGCTACGCCCGCTGGCTTGGCTCCCACTATGAAATCCTAGATGCAAGGGACAAAGCTCGGCTGTGGCTCCATGTCTGTGTGGAAAGCATGTGAAACCGGCTGCTCCAGGAAATCGCTATATGCCATTAAGTGTGGCTAACCCATGTGTAGTCGTCATCTCCATGAGGCATCTCCCATACTCTGTCTGCTCTTTGTCATGTGAGCGTCTGTCAAGCCCCAACTCACCCACATCCAGCTCTCTAAGCATCTCATCTAAAATGTTGTAGAAGATTGTCTGAGAGTTGCCCGTTCGGGCATTGAAATCCCCTAGGAGAATGATATCACCATCCCTAGAAAACACCCATATGTCATCGTCTAGTATAGAGAAAGGCGACTACCCTCTGGATGCAGCATATACTGACGTACTGGGAGGAAAGTAACATATGGCAATGTATAGAAATTGACCTGTGTCAGCTCTCAATCTCACCCACATGTATCTAGCATGCTCATCTCTCCGTACAATATGTAGTAGTGCTTGTAGCTCCTCTCTAAATAGCACTGCGGCTACTCCTGAACCTCTACTCCCATGCAAAAACGTTAGTTGTCCTTTGGGCTGTCTCCCATCTATATCCCACCATGTGTGGCATCACTTGTCCAGGGGCCTGGTCAGTCTCTGAGAAGAATACAATGTCC
This sequence comes from Adiantum capillus-veneris, assembly GCF_014529385.1. Classification (NCBI taxonomy): domain Eukaryota; kingdom Viridiplantae; phylum Streptophyta; class Polypodiopsida; order Polypodiales; family Pteridaceae; genus Adiantum; species Adiantum capillus-veneris. Next base: position 92,752,027 of record NC_140935.1, on the reverse strand, counting down.
CTGTCTCTGAAACTGTCCTCAAATCCACCAACGTTAGACCCATTACAATTCCAAGTAGCAATCTTCAGTGTGGTCCCATAGGTCTCGCACCGCCATGCAACGAGCCGCTCTACAATCACCACCCAACCATCTCTGTAGAAGTCTATCTTTCTCTTCTCCCTTGCCGCTCTAATCTCTGGCATTACCTCTCTCATATGTGCGAGCTGTGAGAGAGTAAGGTCATTGCCAAGGAAAATACTTGTCTTCTTGAGAGTAGGCTTCTTCCTCAAGAATTCCTTCTTCTCTTCCAAGGAGGGGAAGCGTAGTATGAGAACTCTCTCCTTTGTAGACTCTCCTGGGCCATCACTTTTCTTGCCTACTCTCCATGCCTTTGTGTGCAAAGGTTTCTCCACCCCCATCATGGACGTGAGGCTTGTGACCTCTTTCTCCACATTGTTTATGTCCTTGAGGCCGGTCACTCTCACATGTAGAGCCCGCATCTGCCGTCTTTGTTCCTCTTCGAGGCTCATGTTGATAAGCGTTGGTGTACAAGGAGCTTCCTTACCTTTCCCTTTCTTAGGCGACCTCAATCCATTTTTCGGCCTCGTCCTCCTTCTTCTGTGTCTTTGTTATCATATCCGCCCATGAAGACGTCTTCACCACATTCAATTTCTCTTCCTCTTTGATCATCCGTACCTGCTCGTTGGTTACCTCCATTTCCTCTATCACAGAGGGCTGAAATTCACCTTACTCTAGTGCACTGCTTGCTCTGTTAGCAAGCTCCTGTTTGAGGGCCGAGACTTCTTCTTTGAGTGTCTGTGAGTCCGCCTCAAGTGCTTGTATCTCTGCGTTTAGGTTCTCTTTCTCCTTCTTCCATTTTATTGTGCGCCTTCGTTGAAGACCATCTGAAGGAGGTTGGCCTTCTCCTTGCACCATCCTTCCATCTCTGTTTTCCATTCCTTCATTTCCCTTTCCATTTGTGTCATCCGCTTGTTCGTGAGCATGAAGGTGGCCTTTGCTCGCGGCTTGCATGGTTTCCGTGTCCTGTGAAGGTGGAGCAGGGGAGATGGTTTCCATGTTTTGTGAGGGTGAAGCAATACCCAGCAAGACGATGGACACATAGGCAAAGGGCAGCCCGCTGGTCCTTGCGAGGGGCGGCTGTAGCAACCCCCAGCCCACAAGAGGGAGGTGGCGTGAGAAGCCCCCAGCTCTCTGCCTCAGCAGCTCATAAGGGCTGTGCCGGCTGAGGGTGAACAGGGAGAGCAGCTTGGGAAGAAAGAAAGAGAGCGCGTAGGGGCAGCAGCCCACAGGTAGAGAGAGAGAGAGGGAGCATGCTGTGGAGCAGCCCACGCTGCAACCCACAGCCCATGCAGAGAGAGAGAGAGAGAGAGAGAGAGAGAGAGAGAGAGAGGTAACGTGCAAGAATTAATAAAAAGTGTAAAAACTAAATCACACTAGTGAGGTGATTATACACTAGGTGGTGGTTGTGATTATGTAGCTGTGAATGGATGAAGTGTTGTGAAGGGGGTCTTAGCTCTCATGGAGCCAATGTCTATCCCTTTTAACAATTATTGTGCATAAATAAAAAAGAATCTAAAAACTCCATTCATCAACATACATAAAAGTTGTAGTAACACCAAACAGTGTAGCACCTGGATCATCATCTTCTTCCCAAAAAAGTTGGTATGCCTTAGTGATATGGTGGTCACAAAATTATTAGTGTGACATAGGTATGCTACTTCCCACTCAGTATGATTGGGATGCTTTTCACACTTTTCTCTTGCACAATGAAAACAATAGAGTATTGATACAAGTGCCACAATAGATATATAGAGAGCACCTGGATTACACCACATTTTTTTCTTGGTGCCTGTTGCATTCTTCAACAGTGCATCCTCCACATGCTGGTGATTTTTGCCAGTCTAAAGTGTGATTTCAATGTGAGAGCATGCATTTCTTTCTTTGCAAACTGAAGGCCGTTTTGAGGGTGAGCTAAATGTGAACTGCATTTTGATAATTTGGTTGCAGGCGGAGCAGGGTGGAGTAATAGGCATTACCATTGATGGCGAATGGGCAGAGCCTTTGGCAGACACGGATGCTGACAGGGATGCTTCTCAAAGGCGCATGGAGTTTCAGATAGGCTGGTAAGATGCATCACCTAAAAGAGATGCTCTTGAAGAGAGACTTCCATCTCATGAACCGTTTGTCTTGTCTAGTTTTTTATTTTCCTTATTTGAGGTGTAGAGTTCTCAGCTAAGAAAATGGTACTTTATTGAAAGAGCAAAAAGTTTGTTTCCTCACTCTACCATCAAGGAAGTCGGAGATCCTGAAGGAACAACTTCCTTTTTTATCTCTCAAAACGAAACCTTGTATCACACATTTAAGCAGCCCTGCATTTGGCAACCATGCTACAAAACTATGAGAATACAAGTTTGTGCAGTTACAACCTTTTTGTTTGTAGAGTAGTTCAAGGACTTGGGGACTAGTGCAAAGGAATTCAAAATGGTAGAAAACAGACAATTTTCAGCAGAGAGCTATGAGAGTTATTAACATTCAATAATGTGAAGTCGCAAACAGTCAATAACAAAAGCATTTAATTGTGTGGAATTTGAGCCTTATAAAATACACAATATCCAAGTCCGGTATATACTTGCAAGGATTTACATTTGGAGGCCATCAAACTTTATCACAAACACTCTACATCATAGCATGTGGTTGGTTCTGGAAACCAGACTGCTTTATACCTTTGCATGCTAGTTATCTGCCCACTTTGATTAATCTTTGCTACAAAGGATTGCAATTTTTTTCTCATTCTTTAACATATAGGCATATGTAGAAGGGTCACACAAGTACTACATATGATTGCTTTTTTGTTAAAGAATGAGAAAGTAGGGTATGACCGAAGCAAATCAAAGATGCAAATGCTCTTTCATGGTGATCCCAGCATACTCCAAGATACCAATGAGGGAGATTTCTCAGACTTCCAACATGACTGCCCTCCAGATCTGGAATATAAATGAACATGTTTGGGATGGTGTAGTACGTGGAAAATGACTAGTGAATGATGCTGCAATGACCTACAACTGCCAATTTCGGAAAAACTCTCTCCATAGAACACTATAAATGTACTGTCTCTCTGCAAGAGGGTGGCTTCCATTCAACAAACTTCATTACCTCTTTCCATTAAAGCACCAAGCATGCGAGCAATTGGTTACATTTGAGTGGATCATTCGCATTCATAATATGCCACCATGGTGCCTCTACCAGAGTCTTGCCATGCTAGAGTCCTGCATCCCATATGAAATATTCAGCAGTAGAAACCCATGGCTGCATGGAATCAACACACATATCTTGCTCCAACGCTTGGATATCATATGTGTCCATAATTTCAAAATTGCTACCCCACCCATTCTTTAGGCTTGTCATGAGGTCCAAACCATCTCTAACTTAAGTTTTTTTTCTTCTAAAGCTTGATGAGTTGGGTGATTCTAGAAACTGCTTTGGTGTTCCAAGTTAGCGAAGGCATGAACTATGAAAGAGTAGGAAGCATGATTGCTCGAGCTACTCTTAGCCCCCCATGGAAAGGCCATGCCCACGATTTCCAATAAACTATCTTTTTTTTTTTCCCAAGAAAAAGATCCTTCCATTGGTTAATAAATCTTCACATAGGGCTACAAACCACCTCTACTAGAGAGGGCTACATCAAGAAAATGGGGAGACTCTCCTAGTGAGTAAACAAAATATGTACAATGGGGGCTAGCTCACAAAATGGGAGGAGGAAAAAGCCACACTGGTGGCTAGTAGTGCCATCTAGGTGCACCCCTGGACCTCGGTGAAGAAAGGCCCCGGGCGCCAGAGTTGCAGGAAAGCCTCTCTGCGCTCCCGCATGCGGTCTGAACTGCCTTGAAGTCTCTCCAATGGACAAACTGATCTATGATCTTGCTAGAGATCCATGTCAACAACCAATTGACACTAACATTCACACCCACTGGATAGCCAAGGTGCCTAAACATAATATGTTTGTCTACTACATGTACCTGCCACCCCATGGTCTACAAATACTCCTCCTAGCAGCTAATAAGGGCAGATTTTCACATGTTTATGCATAGACCTGACTCTGTGTGTGTGTGTGTGTGTGTGTGTGTGTGTGTAGTGTGCGCGTGCGGAGAGTATGCGATCTGCCTGCCCTGCGTGCTGTCTGGCTCTGTGCGCCGCCCTATCCTGAGCCCTGCAGCCCTAGCGCGTTGCCCATCCCTGCCCCCTGCAGCCCCTGCGTTGCACTATTCGACGCGCAGTTTGCAGCTAGACCCTTCATCTTGCTTTCGCTGCAGGGTGATCGCTTAGCTCTGTGTGTGGGGTGCGAGTGTGTGAGAGGGACGCGATCTACTGTTGTAGCCAGCAGCACCCTCTGCCCTCCTGCGCGAGACCTAGGACCTGCGCTACCTGCTGCTGCAGTGAGCGCTCTGTGCAGTCCTGCTTGGTGTGTGTGTGTGTGTGTGAAGTACTGAAAGCGTCTTTACAGGCAAAGTACAGCAAGGCACAGAAGTCACGAACGTGCTGGTCAGATTTGCAGTGTGTGGTGTGTGGCATCACAGCCGCCTTGCGTGTGCGTGTGTGTGTCTATGTCGTGTGCGTGTGTGTGTACGCTTGTGGGGGATTTGGGTGTGTGGTGAATCCTTCGGCCTCGTTTGTCGCGCAACTCTGTTCTGCACAACATCTACCCTATGTAGGCCCTTCACAGCGCGCCGGGGGTGGAAGTTTGATTTTGCCTGCACGCGGTCCTTCCATTGTCTTGTGTGCGAGAGAGGGGTGTGTGTTTTTGTACAGCTAGCCGGTGTGTGTGTTTTCCTGTGTATATAGTAGTCATTTATCAAAAACTCCCAAAAGACAAAAGAAGAGAGTGTGTGTGTGAGAGCTTCATATGGATTCGACTGATCAGTGTATATATAAAGCGTCGGAAAGCCATGGAAACTTCGGAAATTGATGCTTTGAGTCTTATCAAAGAATGTTTGCATGAGGACTTCGAGGATGCACGTCAAGCTTGGGAAGGATCCGCTCCTGTTATGGAAGTGCGCATCCCTATACAGGAGCTCATGGATCCTGTTGCTCAATATGCACTTAACGCTGTGATTCTTTTTTTCCCGGGTAGAATGCCTACTGCTCAAGATGTAGGCCAATGGGTTGATTTCCTACTCAAACGGCAAGCAGTCCGAGGGGTTTACTTTGATGCGCGAGGGTTCTACAAAGTCTTGCTGGCTGACATGGATGCTCGGGATGCTCTGCTTGAAATGTCTCCTCTTTTCTTCAATACGCAGATGACTCATGTGCTTCCCTGGGCTCTTACCAAGGACTATTAGAGTCTCATTCGTCACAAGTGTCCCGTTTGGGTTGAGGTGGTCAACTTTCCTCGCACTTGGCGTCATTTTCTTCCTTTGTTGGCTGCTCAGTTAGGCAAAGTCATTTGCCCTCCTAAGCTGGAGGCAAACACAAACCGTTTTTGTATTTTGTGGGACACGGATATCCCCACACCAGCAGGTATTTCGATCGATTCTCGGGATATAGTGGTTGGAAAGCGCCCATTTAAGCTTAAATGGGGCAAGTTTGCAACTTCTTGCTTCCGATGTGGCAAATTTGGTCATATGCAGTCCGAATGTCCGGAACCAAATCTACAACCACCTCCTTCAGCCATCCCTGCTCCTCAACCTCGCTCACCTCGGAAACCTTCTACTGAGGTTCAAACTAAAGGAGTTTCAACCTCCTCCCCCTCAGCTGGGGCGATTAAGGGCAAGGGGAAACAAGTACAATTGTCTGCACTTTCTGCTTCTCCAAATATTAAAGACAAAGGAAAAGAACAGGTTTCGACCTCTCAAACTTGGATAGTGCCCAAGAAACCCATCAAAGCTGCTACACCTCCTGTTCCGGCATCTTCTCGTAATTATGTGCCTCCTTTGAAGAATGTTGGTCAGAAAAATTTCCCTTGTAATGACAACACTTCTTTGGCTGAAGCTTGGGACAAGGCTGTTCGTTCTTACAAGGAGGTTGTTACTAGAGAAGCTTCTTCATTGCAATGTGCATTTCCTTTCAATTATCCAGGTCCAGGTATTGACCCACCTTCTCAGGACCTTCAGTTGGGGAGGATGTGTCGATGGGCACTGGTACTTGAGTTTTATTCCCCTGTTTCTTTCCCTATTTCCTTGTCCACTATATATACCATATAGAATATATAGTTCTGTGAATTGCATCTCCTATAGTGTGCGAGGGTTATGCAATCACGACAAGTGGCGGCTTACCTGGCACTATGTACATACATGTAAAGCAGACATTGTGATTCTTCAAGAGCATAACCAACACCAATTTGCAGGACAGACTTCTTACTTTGCAGGCTACTGGATAGCTTATGCAGGATCAGCTAGCCATTCTGGAGTGCTTATGCTTGTTCGACGTGAACTCTTCCCGGGCTTGGTCTTTAATGACCCGGCTGAGAGATGGATGGGAGGTTTAATTTATGCAAGCATTTTTGCCATTAATTTATATACCACAGGCATAAGTGTAATAGGCCGCCAATGTGAAAATTCTTGACATAATGCATGCTTCGCATTTGGCTTGGGATGGTCGACAATCCCCTGGGGGAAACTCTCTTCGCTTGGAGAGTCTGCATTGGAGCAGGGTTTTGCTTCGACTTTGGTTCAACGGTCTCCTTGCCAATCGTATTTGCTTTCCCAATAAGGAATTTGTCACGTGCATCAGGTGGTTGATGACTCGGGTTATGTTCTTTCTTTCGCTGATGCCGTCTCCCGCTTTCGGTTGGGTCTTCACTATTCTCCTCTCTGGCGGGAGATTCAAAACATGCTTGCTGCTCATTCGCCCATTTCTTCCTTTGGATGAAAACTCTCGCTTCTCTGATTGGAATCTGGCTACTACTAGATTGGACTGTATCTCAGCTGCCAGTGTCTATGCCATTCTTCAGTGTGATGTATGGATTGTGCATCGTGGTAATCAGTCGTGGTCACTTTCCGAGTCATCCTTGTGGTGGCAACACGCATTGTCTCGCATTTGGCAGAGTCATCTGCCTTTGAAGGAACGTGTTTTCTTGTGGCGGTGTTTGGTGGGAGCTCTACCTGTTGGCAGTGTGTTGCATGCTCGGCATATTGCGCCTTCCCGTTGCCCCAGATGCCTTGAAACTGAGGAGACCGTGCCACACTTGCTGTGGTGTTGTTGTCACTCCAGAGCCTTCATTCGGCAAGTGTTGACTGCTCTTCGACTACGTTTTCCTTCCGGCTCTTTTCACAGACGATCTTGGCTTTTTGGGGTGCTTTGGTCACCACAATCTCAGTTTGCGGTCTTCTTCACCTGGGTCAGATTTTGGACTATGTGGGCCATCTGGCATCATAGGAACTCCTTAATGTTCCAGGGCACTTTTGTTGACCCCTTTCCCTATTTCAAATTATCTCTTGGTCAAGCGCTGCATTTTGCCTATGAAGCTGGAGAGACATCACTCTTGATGCCTACAGGATTTACTTTGACTGTTTCTGGCCTTCGGAGCCTCATAGTGCTCCGTCTTTTGTATCGCTTTCTTTTCGTGGGTTTTGCTTGCTTTGAGGTTTCCCACTTGTAAATTAATCAAAGCAGATTTACAAAAAAAAAAATTGGGTGTGTGTGTAACTAATTAGTTTGTCTCAAAAGTTATTTCTACAAATAGAGAGGAAGACAAAGTGCAAGCAAATCGGAAGACTATTAGAATTGGCGGGTTATCCAAGATCTAGCCTCAAACCATAAAAGAGGAAAATGAATACATGACAGAAAAAAACATACGAAATGAGACTCTCAAGAAGGCAATTCCCTTTGTGGATATTGGGGATCCAACATACATTGCAATTATGGAAAATAGGTAGCAGTTTGTAAGGACAGGTTAGAGGAGAAGAGAGCAGTCCTAAAGCAGACATATTACTTGGAAGGAACCAAGGTATGCATAACATATAAACTCACACTCTTATAGCTTAAAATAGAACTAGTGAATTAGCAAAAGTGAGAGCAGCAAGAATAGAAGGGAAACGGGTAGTATACAGAGAAAGAAAAGTGGTCATATGAGAGTTCCAAAACCCCATGCCCAAGGAGGAGACATGAACCATAATGCTTCAAGTAAAGTCTTATGGATCATTTTCACCGGCCTTGGGCTTGGTGAGCCTATAAAGGACCATAGCAGAGGAAAGAAATCTTCTCTGCATGAGTTCACCCAAACCTCAACCCCCTTTGTATACAACTCTCCGACCAAGGCAAAGCTCACCTCTGTGTTTGATGAATTACCCTTCGACAAGCTTCCCCCCAAGGTAAGCATATGCTGATTTCAATATTGATCAGACACCAGCTCATGATGTCTCTATGCTCCAAGAAGCGGTAACTTCTTCATCTATAGAGACATCTTCGACAGTGCCCTCTCCAGTCTTAGTCAACTTGGGCGACTCTGACAACCTCCAACCGATTTTTTTCGTTGCATGGGTGTGGGATCACCCTATGTCGCTAGACCAAGTAATTTTTTTAATGCACTTGTTCGAGGATGTTTTTGCTTGGTCTTACCAAGATTTACAAGGGATACCACCAGAGCTAGGAGTCCACACTTTCCCTTTGGTCAGTGGGGCTTAACTAGTTAGAGGCCGCGCTTACAAGCTCAACCTGAAGTACGATGAAGCTGTCAAACTAGAATTAGAGAAGATGCAAGCAGCAAGTATCATCGTGCAAGTGGAGCATTCAGAATGGCTGTCATTGATGGTCATAGCTCCAAAGAAGCGGTCCAATAAAATCTGTGTCTGTGTTGACTACCGCGCTCTCAACAAGTTGACAATTCCTGATGGCTTTACGATCCCCTGGCTAAAAGAGTCCTAGAAGATGTGGCTGGGCATGTACTTTATAGTTTTATGGATGGATGGGTTCAGTGGCCCCAATCAATTGGGGATCCATTATGATGATGAGATCAAGACTGCTTTTGTGACTTCTCGTGGTATCTTCATCTATAGCAAAATGGCCCCACCGTATTTCAATCATACTGTCTACGTCATCTTTTGTCCTCTATTCACTGATCACTTTCGCATCTTCATGTCAACATTCTCGAGCGAGTAATGTTCCACCCTCGTGGAGAATTTAGAGGAGCACCTAGCTCAACTCTCCGTACTAATCCTCAAATGTTGGGAGGTGCGCCTTGACCTCAATCCTAACAAGTGCCACTTTTTGGTCTCTCAAGGTTCAATTTTAGGTCATGTGGTGCCTGCCAAAGGTTTAGCTGCTGACCCTGATAAGATAGTGGTCATTCTGAGGTTACCTCCCCTAGTCAACCCTAAGGGTGTTCCGAGCTTTGTAGGCCATATTGGTTATCATCAAAGGTTCATTCCCATGTATGTAGATGTTGCTTAGTCCCTAACACGGCTGACTAGTGTTGTTGTCCCATTTCAGTGGTCCAAGCCTGAGGCCCAAGCTTTTGCCTATCTAAAGAAGTGTCTATTGGTCTCTCATTTTTCACGTGCATACTAATACTAGTCAAACTGCTGCATGCGACGTTCTAACTCAGCCTAGCAAAGAATTCAACCTGGATCGGCCCCATCCACTATGCATGCCCCCTCCTCACCAAGACTGAATGCAAGTACAACACAACAGAGAGAGAAGGTTTAGCTATTGTTTATGCACTGCAAAAATTCCGCCATTATTTATTGGGTGTATACTTCAAAATCATTATTGAGCATCATGCTCTACGTTATCTACTGAATAAGCCACAGGCTGGGTTTAGACATGGCTACTTCTATTTCAGGAGTTCGATTTCAAGGTGGTCCTTCGCCACGGCAAGCATCATGTCATGGCCAGCTACCTCTCTTGGGTACACACAGGTGAAGAACCTGCAGGAGTTGAAGATGATTTCCCAGATAGTAGTCTCTTCAAAGTGGGAATAACCTTGGAATGGTATGGCGATGCGTTGCATTTGCTATCCCACTAGCCTATACCGAGAGAATGTCTCTCCGTTGCAAAAGAGAAAACTATTGTTGAAGTCCAAATCATTTACCTTGATTGGAGGCTAGCTTTACAAGTCTGGACTAGATTGTGTGTTGCACAAATGTATCTCGCCTCATCAAGTAGAGAATATTTTAGAAGATGTCCATAGTGGTCCCACTAGTGAGTATTACCACTATCACATTACTACGTAAAAAGTATTACAGAGTGGTTTATGGTGGCTTTATGTGTTTAGGGATGCAATTGTTCATGTCAAGGCATGTGATGTCTGTTAACGTTGTGCGCCTATACCAAATAGGAAGGCCATTCGCCGCCTTTGCAGGTCTCAATTGCATGGTTGCCCTTTGAAAAATGGGGATTGGACTTTGTTGGTCCTTCATCACAACCTGGCAATAAGAAGTATCTTCTAGTAGATGTAGATTATGTCACAAAGTGGGTAGAGGTACTCACCACCACCGATTGCACAGTTAACATAGTGGGAAAGTTCCTATACGAGAATATATTTTGCAAGTTTGGTTGCCCACTTGAGATCACTAGAGATCGAGGTAACCACTTTGTAAACGAGTTAATCTCTACGATATGTCCACTTACGGGATTTTCCATCATAAGTCTTGCTCATACTACCTAAGAGCAAATGGGCAAGCTAAAAGCACTAACATTTCACTCCTTCGGAAAACGTGCCATTTGCATCCAACTTCGTGGGCTCAAGCAATCCTTTGTACTTAGGTGGTTCCAAACCTACTGCACGTGGTGGATCTGTATGTATTGTACGTTGTTCTGTACATAAAATACTTTTATGTATGTAAAAATATATACTCTTGTAAAAAACTCTCAATTTACTAAACTTTCTAGGACATTTCCAATAAAAAACAAGAGAAAAGGCAACCAACTTTTAGAGACATTTAAAGACATGTTTTACATGACATCTACAAACTGTGTAACTATTGCAAGACACTTCAGATGACATTGATGATTGAGCAAGCATATCAAAGCTCAAATAAGCTATGAAATAACACACCATTACTAAAAACACCAATTTGCTCTCTGTTTGTGTGTCCAAAAGTGTACGGAATGGTTCGAAAACCCTCGCGCTACAATTCAGTGATCTTATCTCCCAAATTTTTTAATGAAAGAATTGATCCGTACCGTACGGATATGTACAATACAATTGTACGGTACGGATCAGATCTGTACGTGTTGAAACAACCTTGTTCGATACTCTGTGGCTTACTGCACTTCTTTCAAAGCAATGACCAATCACACTCTCTTTCAGTTGGCTTTCGGCCTAGAAGCCATTGCACCTTTTGAATTCAACTCAAGATCACCTAGGGTGGGCACCTTTCGTGTAGATACTAGTCTTGAGTCCATCTATCTCTGGCGTCTGTCCATGCTGGAGGAAAGCATGATGTTAGCTTCAAGCGCTCTCCAGTCAAACCAACTTCGTCGCAAAGCTTTGCATGATCGTCATCTTCGTAAGCCTAAAATATCCTTGGTGCTACTCTATCAAGCTCATTGTTATAAAAAAGCAAAGAAGCTAGTCCCTATCTGGCAAGGGCCATACAGAGTGCAAGAGATTTTACCACAAGGTGCAGTGCAATTAACCTCCCTTGATGGTCTCCCTTAGCCATTGGTCAATGGATCCAGATTGAGGCCCTACCATTAACCCACTTTGTAAGGTCTATTCATGGAACGATCTGCCATTTCCGCATTAGGTCTGCAGCTTCAATCACCTGATTCCATAGTTTATTTCTCAGCCAGCCATTTTAGATGAGTCCGTTTTTCTCGTCTGTTCCTACCCGCTCTGCTCAAGTATGCCGCTCTTTTCCAGAAATTCTTCCTCTCTGAACCTCTCACCCGTGAGTCCTTATATTCAGTAATCCTCGTACAATGATTTCTGTGCTCATTGTGTCAATGTGTTCAAATGTTCTTACCAAATTTCTTAGTGCTGTTTCTCAGGATTCTTTAAAATTCTGTGTACAATATCATAACTCTTTTTCCCAAGCCGACATTTGGAGATTGATAGAAAAACCATTTAGACTATTGTGGATGTGGTGCTCACATTATGGGGTGCTTGTGGGTTACATCATGTAGTTTATGAAAGCATGCAAAGGGAGGTTCGGAGCAACGCTCAGAGAGTCATGGATAGATATGTATTGATTGCACAGTAGTAGAATGCTGAATAGACAGGTGAAAGATCTCAAAAGTGTAGTTAGAACTTCACATATGCAGCTTAGAGAGGCCGACAAACTGGTATCCATCAAGGAGCTCCCTCCAGTGGTAGCTAATGTATGTCCATCATATTCAATTGCGATTTCGCAGTCTGATGCATTGCCTACTACTGTCGCTACTAGTGTTGCTAATGTGGCGGTACCAGCACAGATAATAATAGATACTTCATTTGTTTCCCATGATGTAGAGAAGCCAATGAGAGCAGGGCATAGTCAAAGGGGACGCCCATTTTTGGGCTTCCCATCCCCACTTGCCGTCCCGCCCTCTTTTTTACACTAAAAATCCATTTGAGCCTGGTCCTTCATCCCCTCTCCTCAGGACGTGTCCCTTGTGACTATGGAGCAGGGTCTCCACATCCGGCTTCAGCTTCATCTCAGTTTGTGGGCTCATCTGTGGCCTCTTTCTCACAACCACCCTCGCCACATTATGCTTCGGGTTTTTCAGGCTGTCAACCACCCGCCTTCCCTGTCCCTCACATTGCCTCCCCTCCACCTGCTGCTCATAGGGCCGGCATGCCATATCAGATGTACTCTCATCCGGGGTATGGCCCCTATCCTCCCCCATATGCGTGGCCCCCATCCCCATACCTGCCTTTCTATCCACCCCCACCATCCTTGGAGCAATAGTTCGATGGTTTGTTCACCATTTTCCAGTGTACACATTACTAGTTTTACTGCAGAGTCACTAGTAAGTTATACCACCACCCTCCAGGACGATGAGTTGTCTTGTGGCGGGCAACTTGTAGCAGACTATAGTATCATCGGACATGGCCATCAGTTGTCTTTGGACAGCAGTCACAGTTAGCCTTGGGTTTTCACACTCGGTGGACTCTCGCCCAAGCAATGCCACGTGGTGAATAGGGAGAGTGGTGGTCTAGAGGACACCGTCGCCAGCTCACGGCCACCACAGTTCGGAGATAGGTGTAGCTGGACTGTTAGAGATATTTGTGTTAGCAGTTGGCTGCCCTTTATGATTGCATATATATGCTTAGTTGGTTGAGGATACCAAGTATACCTACAACACTGTGTGGACCAAGGTGCAACGTGTGGATTCAGCGTACCATCCATGATCCTTTACACCCTAGTGGCCAGCCCTATCTTAATCTCAGCCTCTGGCAGTGGATGCCAATGTAGAGAGCCGCTCACTTAGATATTTCCGCAGTATATATTCAAGGGGTTCTTGGGGGTTCATGAATCTCATGAGTACGTGGAGTCAGTTGTAGTCACTAGTCGCCTAGGGCTAGGTATGGTACCTTTCCAAGGGTGATACTCTGCTCAGGGTGGTACTTGCCTCAGTCTTAGTCTAGAGTCTGCACCTCACTGTACTTGATCATTGCACCTTAGACCTTGCACCCCCATTGTACCTTGTGTCTTGAGTCTTGGTCTGGTGCTAGATGTGTTGACACCCAATTGTGAGTCTTGGTCGTGGTCTTGTAGTCATCTTTGGGGCAATGCACATTCAGTGAGTGTGTTCACTCTCAAGTTCTCAGTGTTCAGATGCAGTGCTATGTGGTTTTCTTGTTTTGTCTACTGTGCTGTGTACCTTTTATTATCTTGCAATGCTTCTTGTCAGTGAGGCATACTGCATAGAGTTGACCCCTCATCACAAAGAGCACAACATTACTCACTTTTGTGCTACAACTTGGTTCTCCAAGTGATCCATATTTCGAGGTACTGGCTCCTGTGGATGCAGGGACACGTGTCCCATTTGCTTCCAAGGTCCCATTTTGCTGCTTGGATCCTACATTAAATTTCTTCAATGAGAAGAGAGGGGAGGCTGACAATGTCAGAACATCAAGTTGTAAAGTTTGAGCTAGTTGAGCAGATCAACTGCTATGTTGTTCATTATGATCATGTACCTGCTGATCAGGCTATTGGAGAGGATAAAGAGTCCTGGTCTGCTGTCCTTGCATGGTTCTCCAAGTGTTCCGTAGTATGAGGTACTGTCTGCTGTGGAGGCAGGGACACTTCCCATTCTCTCTAGAATTCCATTTTTTAGAGGCAGAATTTTGTGCTTGGAATCATTTTATGTTTTAGACTTTTATAATAGAAATGTTGGGCATGGACTTTGTCAAGGCTAAGCGACTTGATGTGGAAGTCTGTTTATTGAGATGATTAATATAAAAAAATCTGTGAATTCTACACTTCAGTGATGTATTATACGAAATAATATACAAGAAAATTTTGATCAAGTAGCTGTACCAGCTTATACAACACAACGGAATTTCTGGTTAAACGAAGCTAATATGGCATTTTTTAAGGTTTCTGGATCCTCTGTTTTTTGGTGACTATCCTACTGTCATGCGAGAAGAGGTTGGCGATCGTCTTCCTCGTTTTACCAAGGATGAGGCGGTATTACTTCAAGGTTCCTCAGACTTCATTGGTGTAAACCATTATTCAACAAGATACGTCACTCCATCGACCAAGGAAAAAGATCCAAATCAATGCGACCATTTCGATGATCAACGGGTCACAACTCTCTGTAAGTATACTTATTTCAAAACTGCAAAATAAAATGAATAGATACGTTTGTTGTTTAAATGCTCAAATCATCTTTAATTTTAAAGTAGCAATAGGTTAGTCTTTGTCACAGGACCTATAGTCATATTCATTGCTAACAGACAATTGTATGCACACAAATTAACTTAAGGTAAACTTTTTAGGGTGTCCAAGCACAAAGAACTCATAGGATGTCAGTATTTGGCTTTATCCTTGTCAGCCGGGAATTAATTGACTTAACATCAGCCATAGTGCAAATACCCACCACCAAGGCTTGATGATATGGTTGAGCTCTAAGAAACATACTAAATGATGTGCGTTGCTGACAAATAATGATGCATGCTGATAATATTATATTGGTTTCTGAGTCTCCAGAAGGTCTACAGTGACAACTGGATACGATAGATGGTTTTTGTACTAAGGGAGGTCTCACAGTGAACCTTCGGAAGACCAAGGTAGTGGTCTTCCATGACCTCTAGTCAGGGTAGGAGCCAGGCTATATTCACATTTGCAGGGGGTCAGGTGGAGGTGGTCACTTCATATGTATACACTTTTTTTATTGCCGGCACTTGAAGGACCAGACTCAAACAGGGATATGCTGCCTTGGCCATGCTAGAGAGTTGGTGTCACTGGCACAGTTTCAGGAGCCTCGGACGAAGGGGTGGCTTTTTGACACTTTTCTCACGCCAGCACCGATGTACGGAGCAGCATGCTGGTGGACACAACTAGAGAGACCATAGATCCTCAGCAAACCCTCATGTGCCCCATGATATTGTTCGAACCGTTTTTATTGCACCACCTATGATGGTGGAGGCCATATTTTAGACCGTATGCCTTCTAGACAGATTCAGAGAGATTGCCACCTAATCAATCATCATATAGAGCTTTCGAGTCTTCAAGATAGTTGGCTGAGGTAGGGCATAGAGGATCTTGGTATGCGGAGCTCACATAGTGGTTCTCACAAGAGGGACTAGAGATGCACCTCCTCCCACCATTCTAGTACGTTAGAGATGCACCACACATCCACCTCTCGCATTGCATAGAGCATGCTTCATAAGCATCTCAAAGAATGGAACAAAGGCGATGTTCCTGCATCATAAGAATATCTATCGTGCCTCCCAGAAGGCATCTCTGAAGCTCTTGTCTTAGTCGACCTCTCTGGCGTAGAAATTGGGGTCCACCAAGCCCTTGCACATTCCATAAGACAATCCTCATGGGGTTAGTGAGAGAAAAATGGGGTTAGTGAGAGAAAACCAATGCTGCCACAACAGCCAACCTCGCATTCTTCGAGGTCAGCTTGGAAGGGGAGAAATCCACATCCGAACGATGTGGACAAAGACGCGTCTAAAGTAATTGTCCCATCCAGGCCCAAGATGAGTGTGAAGTCCGTAGGGCCACATCCTTTGTCCAGGTACCCTTATGTACATATACATAGCAAGGCGCACTCTGGGCGTTGGCAAAGAAGTACACCATAATGTGCCTACAGCCAGCCGTGTCAGGCGGTGTTACAAAGAACTTGGCTAGTGACCAAAGGGTTTTAGCAAGTCTGTCGCCCCCAAGTCTCCGGTGTGGTGTGAGAAATCAAGAGCTTGGACATGGAGCAAGTCTAGCATTGTTGCATGGTTCACTCTGTGTGATCCCCGTCACACAACGGAAAGAGAAACTAACCGTTGTGTGTAAGGCCTCTGCACCCTTGGCTACCAGAAAAAAAACATGTACTCTGAAACAAGCTTGAGGTAAGGAGATTGATCGCCAAGAAACCATGCGAAGCCGCTTCTCAGGGGTATCCTGCTATGGGAGGTCAAACCGGTTCCCTATAGGACCCAGTGGTGCTGGCCTATTACAGGTTGGCTACCAGGGGGCCTGTATGTTGAACTTGTCCCTAACGGCGATGACCGTGAACCTGCTGCCAGCCATCGGATGGCTAGTCACCCATCTCTGAAGAAGTGCCAGTGTGTGTGCCTTGGGATCATGTGTGCCGTGTCGGACCAGCCTTGGGAGGCTGAGTCTATGGTGCAGGTCGGGTTATCCTACGAGGATGGGCCTTTGCAAGATGGCCCATTTGTCTGCAGATGAACCACTAGTTCGGGAGTCCTGAATACTGCATGCTCTGGCAGAACCAGCCACCACTCATCCTAGGCAGAAGGACTACCTTCGGGAGAGTGGGTGTGCCGAACCAGAACGTGTACTGTAGATATACCTGCTGCCTTGGTTGCGACTAAAGCTGTGCGTGGAGACTCCAAGACTATCCCAATGTCAGAGCCAATCCTAAATAAGAGGGGAAAGTACTTTCTCCTTAGGCCGGAGAAGCATACTGAAATGGGCAAATCTGCTTTTTCAACAAGGACATCAGAAGCTGGGTTAAAACCATGGCGCTACTATCGAAAATGATTCCTAACTGCATGGATGGCCAGCGGGCTCATCGAAATTACCTTGGAAGCCATCTTGGGGTTTTTGAACTCGATTTGGTAGTAATCACGCCCAAGGAACTGAACATCGATGATCTTTCCCACCTCCGCAAGAAGGCGGGCGTGGAGGAGATCGCACACCTCACCTTTGCTGGGTCGGGTGCCGCTAATCTTGCAGATGACAGAGGTGGCATGGAGGCGGTCCATCTCTGCTGCAAGGCTCGCTTGCTCTATTGGCAATAGAGCAAGTCGGATGGTGGACTCTATAGGGTGTGGCTAGGGGACTTCGTCTAAGTCCCTCTAGGGTGGAGCAGGAGCCTCCATTTGTGTGAGCTGTTGTGGACGAGGAGGACGAGACAACAACAAAGAAGGCGAGTCAAAACGAAAATGCCTGATTCGACTGTCAACCATGGGGGGCGAGGGGGGGTGGGGGGAGACAATGACAGTGCGAGGGGAGAAGGGGGGCAGCGCGTGGGTGGGGTGAAGGCGAAGCACAACACCAACGAACCAATCCTTTCCACCTTTTATGTGCCATTCTTGGCACACCACCCCCCCCCCCCCCCCCCACACACACACACACACACACACACACTTTTTTTTTTTGTAAATCTGCTTTGATTAATTTACAAGTGGAAAACCTCAAAACGAGGAAAACCCACGAAAAGAAAAGGATACAAAAGACGGAGCACTATGAGGCTCCAAAGGCTAGAAACAGTCAAAGTAAATCCTGTAGGCATCAAGAGTGATGTCTCCAGCTTCATAGGCAAAAATGCAGCGCTTGACCAAGAGATAATTTGAAATAGGGAAAGGGGTCAACAAAAGTGCCCTGGAACATTAAGGAGTTCCTATGATGCCAAATGGCCCACATAGTCCAAAATCTGACCCAGGTGAAGAAGACCGCAAACTAAGATTGTGGTGACCGAAGCACCCCAAAAAGCCAAAATCGTCTGTGAAAAGAGCCGGAAGGAAAACGTAGTCGAAGAGCAGTCGACACTTGCCGAATGAAGGCTCTGGAGTGACGACAACACCAGAGCAAGTGTGGCACGGTCTCCTCAGCTTCAAGGCATCTGGGGCAACGGGAAGGCGCAATATGCCGAGCATGCAACACACTGCCAACAGGTAGAGCTCCCACCAAGCACCGCCACAAGAAAACACGTTCCTTCAAAGGCAGATGACTCTGCCAAATGCGAGACAATGCGTGTTGCCACCAAAAGGATGACTCAAAAAGCGACCACAACTGATTACCCCGATGCGCAATCCATACATCAGACTGAAGAATGGCATAGACATTGGCAGCTGAGATACAGTCCAATCTAGTAGTAGCCAGATTCCAATCTAAGAAGCGAGAGTCTTCATCCAGAGGAGGAATGGGCGAATGAACAGCAAGCATGTTTTGAATCTCTCGCCAGAGAGGAGAATAGTGAAGACCCAACCGAAAACGGGAGACAGCATCAGCGAAAGAAAGAACATAACCCGAGTCATCAACCACCTGATGCACCTGACAAATTCCTTATTGGGAAAGAAAATACGCTTGGCGAGGAGACCGTTGAACCAAATTCGAAGCAAAAACCCTGCTCCAATGCAGACTCTCCAAGCGAAGAGAGTTGCCCCCAGAGGATTGTCGACCATCCCAAGCCAAATGCGAAGTGACAACCTTCCAATCAACAATTAGAGAAGAAGTAAATGGACATCCAGGAATGTGTCCTTCAAGCTTCCCAAAAACAACATCCCAATAAGTCTGTTGCCAATGACCAAAAGAAGGGGTGACAATGTGCGCACACAAATGTGCGACCATGAGAGCCTAGGGTTGCTTCTGCTCCACCAAAACGGGCAACAACATAGCTTTCCGAGCCAGAAGATGACGTCTCAAGTCCAAAATATTCAACCCTTCTAGCCGCTTGGGAGAACACAGCTTGTCCATCGATAGAAGCAGAAGGCCCCTCTTGCTAGACGAGGTCCGCCAAAAATGCTCTAAAATATTGGACATGAGGGATTGCAAGCGCAACCGAGGCCAGGATAACAAAGGCAAGTAAAACTGCACATAAGCCACAAGGATGCATTGGACAATCCTGAGACGCACATGAAGTGGCCACGTGGACAATTTCCAATAATTCAACTTGGAATGTAGACGTTGGAGCACCCAATCCGTTTTCTTGATGGCCGATACATTCCAACCCAGCGGATAACCCAAGTGGCGAACCAGAACATGGGGAGGAACAATCTCCCTAGGCCACAATATCTTATGCCAGTCACACTCTTTCAGAGGCAATAGCTTGGATTTGCAAAAGTTAACTTTGAGACCTGCTGCCAATCCAAACAAGTGAAGAGTATGCATAATTTGTTGCACATCGTCATAGTTATTACGAGGCATGAACAAAGAGTCATCTGCATAAGCTTGACAAGCAAACTGTCGACCAGAAGGTAAAGTAAGGCCATGCAGCCTACCAGTGGAGGTCAAGGAATCCAAATACATAAACAAGGGATGAGTAGCGATCGCATAAAGCAAAGCACTCAAAGGGCAGCCTTGCCGTACCGACCGTCCCAAAGGCCAGGATTCTGTGAGAGAACCATCCAGCAAGCCTGCAGAAGTACTGTTTGCATACAAGAAAAGCACGACACGGGATAGCCTAGGCCCAAAGCCCAAATGTCGCATGGTATCCGCAATGTAATCCCAAAGAACAGTATCAAATGCCTTTTCAATGTCAACCTGCATGACTAATACATCCTGTCAAGTATATTTTGCATATTCCATACCAATAATGACATTTGCGAGGTTATCAGTAATTTGACGTCACGGAATGAAGCCGTATTGAGATTGATGCAAGCCTTCATGCAGAAAGCATTTAAGTCGGTTAGCAAGCATTTTTGCCATTAATTTATATACCACAGGCATAAGTGTAATAGGCCGCCAATGTGAAAATTCTTGACATAATGCATGCTTAGGGATCAGCTTAAGCAAACCTTCTTTCCAAGAGGAGGGTAATTCCTGTTGTTCCCAAGATGTATTCATCATGAATAATAGAGGCAACTTCAAATAGTCCCAGAAAGACAAGAAGAATTCCACAGAGAGACCATCCTAACCAGGAGCTCTCCATCGACCTAAATCAAGCAAGCTGGCATACAATTCTGACTCAGTGAAAACAGCTTCCAAGTCTTGAGCCTGCCCCAACGAGAGAATGGAAGTGACATGCGATAGAAACATGTAACGCGCTTCTCTCATGGGAGAAGAAGGGGCCTCAAAAATCCTTCCATAATGAGAGCGTAGGGCTAGTGCTAGCTCTCGAAAAGTGGAGGTCCACTCCCCTGGCGGTAATTTAACTCTCCGTATAGGTTGAAACTGCCTCGAGTGATTTTAATGCTGAAAAAATTGTTTAGAAGCACATCCTTTATCTGCAAAAGCCTGTTGACGAGCTCGAGTCTGCCATTTGGCCAATTTTCTCTCATCATTGTGCCTTAATATTGCACGAGCAGAAAACAACTCAGTCATTTGAGCATCTGTAAGAGAAGAATGATTAGCCAAGTGCATTAATCGGTTACAAGCATCCTTTGCCTCGTTAACCCGTTGCCTTAATTGTGACAAATAATCCCTGCCATAATCTTGTATAACTGATTGAACACGCATAACAAAACGAATCCATGCTATGTCCATGTTACCATACATCTGGGAGAGCAAAGGCGGGATGATATTCACAATCATAGTGCGAAAAGGCTCATGCTTGAGATAAGTATTATTGACATGCAGAAGTCTTTTTTTGGGTAGGCGATCATTGACATCAAAAGAGCCAAAACGAAGTTTCAAGCATACGGGAAAATGATTCGAGAGACACATAGCATAATCAATCCTCATCTCGCATACAAAGTCATCATATTGTTGCATTTGAAAAAGATACCAACGATCCAGCCGAGCGCGATACATGGATTGAGCATTGTGCTGAAAAGTAAAGCTTGGATCAGTCGCATGCAAAAAGGGCCACAAATCAAGCCCATTACAGGTCGACATAAATTGGTCCCAGGATTGCCGTTCCATATGAAGCATGTGAGAATGGCGAGTAGTATTATCCGCAAGGTTTGGTGCATTATTAAAATCCCCGCAGAGAAAGGCATTGGAACGCCAACAATAAGAAGAGATAGCACTCCACAACCGTGCTCTATCTGCAGAAGTTGTGTATGCATATAATCCTCCAAATTTGAAAACTTCTCCATTAACAATACATTGGATGACCATCCATCTCCCAGCCGGGTCATTAAAGACCAAGGTCGGGAAGAGTTCATGTCGAACAAGCATAAGCACTCCAGAATGGCCAGCTGATGCTGCATAAGCTATCGAGTAGCCCGCAAAGTAAGAAGTTTGTCCTGCAAATTGGTGTTGGTTATGCTCTTGAAGAACCACAATGTCTGTTTTACATGTATGTACATAGAGCCAAGTAAGCCGCCACTTGTCGTGATTGCATAACCCAGGCACATTATAGGAGATGCAATTCAAAGAACTATGCATTCTATATGGTATATATAGTGGAGGAGGAAACAAGGAAAGAAAAGGGGGGGAAATAAAACTCAAGTACCAGTGCCCATCCACACATCCTCCCCAGCTGAAGGTGCCTGAGAAGGTGGGTCAATACCTAGACCTGGATAATTGAAAGGAAAGGCACCTTGCGATGAGGAAGCTTCTCCAGTAACAACCTCCTTGTAAGAACGAACAACCTTGTCCCAAGCTTCAACCAAAGAAGTGTTGTCATTACAAGGAAGTTTTTTCTGAGCAACATTCTTCAAAGGAGGTACATAATTACGAGAAGATGCCGGAACACGAGGTGTAGTAGCTTTGACGGGTTTCTTGGGCACTATCCAAGTTTGAGAGGTCGAAACCTTTTCTTTTCCCTTGTCTTTATTATTTGGAGAAGCAGAAAGTGCAGACAATTGTACTTGTTTCCCCTTGCCTTTAATCGCCCCAGCTAAGGGGGAGGAGGTTAAAACTCCTTTAGTTTGAACCTCAGTAGAAGGTTTTGGAGGCGAGCGAGGTTGAGGAGCAGGTACGGCTGAAGGAGGTGGTTGTAGATTTGGTTCAGGACATTCGGACTGCATATGACCAAATTTGCCACACCGGGAGCAAGAATTTGCAAACTTGCCCCATTTAAGCTTAAATGGGCGCTTTCCAACCACTGTATCCCGAGAATCGATCGAAATACCTGCTGGTGTGGGGATATCCGTGTCCCACAAAGTACAAAAACGGTTCGTGTTTGCCTCCAGCTTAGGAGGGCAAATGCCTTTGCCTAACTGAGCAGCCAACAAAGGAAGAAAATGACGCCAAGTGTGAGGAAAGTCGACCACCTCAACCCAAATGGGACACTTGTGACGAATGAGACTCTGATAGTCCTTGGTGAGAGCCCAGGGCAGCACATGAGTCATTTGCGTATTGAAGAAAAGAGGAGACATTTCAAGCAGAGCATCCCACCCCCTCGCGCATTGCTTAAAGGAGAGCAATGCGCGGGGGGCTTTTTTTTTTGGGGGGGGGGGGGGGTTTGGGGGAGCAAGCATTGGACGGGACGGCGATAACGCGAGGGGAGAAGGGGGGCAAGGCGAGGGCAAGTGGGGAGTTGGAGAAGTAACGCGTGGGTGGGGTGAAGGCGAAGCACAGCACCAACGAACCAATCCTTTCCACCTTCTATGTGCCATTCTTGGCAAATGCAAAGTGGAATATACTGACAGATGTATCCGATTTGTCCTATAGGCTGACTCCAACCTCTTCAAGATGTTAAATACAACGTTCCCTCTCCAATTCACATGGGGGTGTGGTTGCCAAAATGTTGGCAACTGGAAACTAAGGGGTTTATGTTCACATGAGAGGTGGCATTGGCTTTAAAAAGCTAATGAAAAATTGGCTTCATCTTTTAAAATGGGCAAAACGTGACCCACATGCAAACCATTTCATGCAGTTTTCTTTGAAAACTTGTGAGGTTTCCTATGTGCTCCACGCCCTCACCCTAGAGTTGGTTGGCAACCAGTTTCCAACTAGTTGCAAACATTTTTTGGAAAACTCTCTGCGTGAACCAAAGAAGTTTGCAACTAGTTGCAAACCAAGGGCTCACGTGAACTGGCTCTCGTTCAACTCTCCTCGTCGGCTAGATCTTTAAGGTCTCTTGGGATAGTTTCCTACGACGTTAAAACTCTCTTCTTCTTCTTCTCTCTCCCTCCCCCCCCGCCCCCCCCAACCAAAAAAAAAAACAATATTTAGCTACACTTAGCTGCATGATTTAGCACTTGGCGGCAGGGTTTCCATTTTCACTTCTAAGTACACCTTTTTTCCCTAGATTGTTGTGCCACTTATCCTAGGGTTGACCTAGAAATAAATCTTTTGTACCTTGTCTAGAGTGCGCAAGAAGTGCAAGTCTAGAGAGCACTACTTCCACAGTAGCTAGGAAAACATTTGGAGGATCATCATAGCCACTTTGAGAAGAGAGTTAAGACTATTGCATTATCGTCTTGATCAGATTAGGGGAGCAAAGGAGAGAGCACTTTATTGGGACGTGGTTTACACTCTTTGATGTTGTGTTGTATTTTGCACATTCTCATTTACTTTTTTGTAAGAGATTTGTCTCTTGGCCCAAAAGAAAGTAGGGGACTTTGGCAATATACAAAAGAAAATTAGAAATCAACCAAATGAATCAGTACATAGTGGCAGCTTGTGCAACGGTCCAGCAATAACCCTTTAGAATGGAATGCTAAATTTTGAGGCAAGGCTTGTCTGCAAGGCTGCCATTTTAAGCAAAAGAAAAAGTAGTAGATTGAAATAACCCTTGAAGTCAGTTAGCGAAAGTTGGTACAAATGGAAAAACATACCAAAGATTCTAAACTTAAGAGGAAGATCAGTAGAAGGAATGGAACTTGGAAGGGTTCATCAGGATGAAATGGGTTATACTGTTGCCATGTAAGAGCCAAGAGACAAATTTTCACTCTCTGAAGTCATTTGAGGCTTAAGGTTTTGAAGGGCATAGACTTTGTGGGTATTTCTTTATCTTTTGGACTTTCTAGTTCTGAGCAGGAAGTGGCACAACCACATGTGTTGTTCACGAGATGTTCAGTTCATCTTTGCTGATTTGATAACAGTTATGAGCTGTCCTCTTGGCATGTTATAGAGTCTGATTATATCTTACGAGGGACATGATTGTGTGCAGATGAGGTGGATGGAAAACCCATCGGAGAAAGGGTAATGATTCTAATTGCGTTCTTTCTTATTTTCGCGAGCCAGTTTGACCTTTGAAGTTCAGTAGATTTCTAATCCTTTTGTTTTGATGTATTTGTGTATTTTTTTAGGCTGCATCTGAGTGGCTATACATTGTGCCCTGGGGTCTAAAGAAAGAACTCCTGTGGCTATCAGAGCGGTATAACAAGCCCACAATCTATATAACAGAAAATGGTATGTCACACCAAGGAAAAACTGTTCGTGTATGTACAAGGGTGATGGTTGCAAGTAATAGATAGCTTCATGGATTTTGTAATTGGCATGTTTTGTGTGTGTTCTTTTATAGCAGGTCTCATACAAACTGCCATTGTGCTGCATTTTATAATTGCATGTGATGTCTTGGAGATTCTAGAAGCTTAATCTAGTTTCCTTGTTTGTGTTTTGTTTTTGAGAGAATGTTTTATTGGTCTCTTCCCTAGCCCTCTAGCTCCGGCTGTCATCCTCCTGATCTTCACTCCTAAAGTACTACGTCTTTGCAGTGTCTACTGACCTCTCTGGATCAATATCTGTACAGGCTGCCCTACAGTTTACTGGAAAAGGCTAGCCAAGTAATTTATATTCAAGACTCTCAAGATCCACCCTGCTTTCTCTTGTATCCAGCAATTGTGGAGATACTTGGAGCTTTCCACTAGTAATCCTCATACTTTGAGACATATATATTCCAATACACCACGGTAGGCACCAAACCATGGTACTCTTGCTGTGATTCAATCATATACCTAGGATTTGTTCCTAGTGGCAGGCATCTCCTTCTGCAACCTGAAGTTCTGCATGATAGCTTATTTGTCAGCTCCTCTCACTGAGTACAGAAGTCAGTGCCTTGCTCTATCTTCTCTTCAAAGCAATTCATGTGTTATAGTGGATGGAAGCTGCGGAATGCGGCTAGAGTTTACGATGCTTTCCCTTTGACTGCAGCCTACATCTCTTGCCCATTTCACAATCACATTGGCAGGCTAGAGAACAGTTCACCCCTTCGGCATAGTTAACCAAGTTCCTCAATAGGTACAAGATTTACATTTCAATTAGATTTTTTTGTGGTTTGGCCCCCACAGGTAGACAACAACTTCCCTCCGTTGATTGATCGGCCCTCCGCTTACATGACTGGGGTCCATCAAGCTAGAAAGCAGAGTTGAGCGCACCATCCATGTTATGTCCCCATCATAAAAGAGGGGACCTACTCTATGACACTGTCAAGATGGGTGTCCATTGTCCGAGCGGACATAGTGTGAACCAGGCCAATGTGGTCGGAGCAATATATTGTTGGATATTATTTACTTTCATTCAATAAAACCATTTAATTGCTAATTTCTGGATTCTCTCTCTCTTCAATGGACCGGTGTTTTCATTGAGGAGAGCACTAGAGACTAGATTGACGAGAGCTTATGCAGCCTTGGGAGGATTGGAGAAGATGTGTTTGCAGGTTCAATTTCAAGAACCTCGAACAAATCTGTGGCATTTTGACACTCTAGTGGCTTCAACTATGCTTTATGGGGTTCAGATTTGGGGACCCTCAGTGGACCACCGTGGAAGATCTGGTAGCACTGATGGATGGAGATGTATGGGAGAGGCAACAACCATTTCTTTTCATGTTAAATGCAGCATGGGAGAAACAGGATCTGCCACTATCTTGGAAAGAGGGTTTACTCAAATTGTTGCCTAAGCAAGCACTTTGCGAGCAATTCTCTCATTGGCAGCCTATTACTTTGATGCTAGTGGTTTACAAGATATTGGAAAGATGTTGGTGCATCGCATTAAAGACCATCTACTTACAGGACTTCATCAGGCCCAATATGGTTTCATTCCACGTCGCTAGATAATGGACAACTTGGCTAATGCTATGATTGGCATGGAGTATGCTAAGTACACCCAACAAGATGTGTTGGTTATGCAAGTGGATATTGAAAAGGCCTTTGACACTGTGCAGTGCGACTTCATTGCTGCCACGATGAGGTGCCTAGGGTTCGGTCCTAAATTGGCCAATGTGGTTTATTTCTTGTATGCTGGTAGTACATCTTCTAGGATCCTAGAAGGCCAATTGACAGAATCTCGGCCTCTTGGTTGTTCGATTAGGCAAGGCTGCCCCCTTAGTGCTTTATTGTATGCCATTTCCAATTACCCCCCCATTGAAATATCTTGATCACTTGACCGATGCTGAGCATGTTCATGGTTTACAGCTACCCTCGAGTCATACCTTTATTGGGAAGGCTTATGTGGATGACTCACTATTTATGCCTCGCAATCAGCAGGTTGATGTCCAAGTGATTATGGAAGCTTTGAATTGTTTGGGATTGCGGCTTGTCTTAAAGTCAACTTTTGTAAGTCGATGCTTTTGCCTCTTCGTTCTTGTGATTGGCATAGTATATTGTGGCCAAGTGAGATTGTTCCTCCGAATGTAATCACTAGGCAGTTGGAGTATCCAATTGGATGGAATGTCACTCACACTCAAAAAGTGGATTGGGCTATGCGACTATAGCAGGTTGTAGTGTCACTTTCATAGGACACAGTTAGTACAGTTGGTCTGGTCTGGTTCACACTGGATGGACTCTCTGGGCTGGGCAATGACACGTGGCAGGGATACAGACGATGGTCTAGTGGACATCGTGGCTAGGTAACCACCACCACTTAGTTTGGAGATAGACTTAGATGGCTGACATTTATGAGCCGTTGGTGGCTCTTTATGGTTGTACATATGAGTAGTAGTTGTGGGGTCATCCTTATCATCCTCTTCATATATGGTCCAGCGTCGTCGTTTAGAGGAGCAAGTCTATACACAGCACGTCTGCAGCATCCCTGCACACCTAAGCCTCGACACCCCCATCGTACCCGTGAGTTCTGGGGTGGAGCTGAATGTGCTGCCACGCCAGAGTCTGTATAGGTTCTTTGAGATAGTCAAGTCCATATGTTCTGGTCTGCTGCTCTATGTCTGTGTTGATCAGCTGTTATCTATTGTTTCCTTTGTTTTCATTCTGTTTTGAGTGAGATGTCACGCACATTGCACTGAGGAGCAATCCGTGCTACAGGTGCTCTCATTTTTGGCACGCCCGGTGGGACCTCAACGGAAGTCTCACTCTTTGTTGAGTTACAAATCAAGGAGCTAGCTGGGTTTACCTAGCCTCGCCTACTTCACCTTGTGTAGCAGGCTACAGTGTCACTTTCACAGGACACAGTTACAGTTAGTACAGTTGGTCTGGTCTGTTCACACTGGACGGACACTTGGGCAGTGACACGTGGCAGGGATACGGATGGTGGTCTAGTGGACATCGTGGCCAGGTCACCACCACCACTCAGTTTGGAGATAGACTTAGCTGGCTGGACATTTATGGGCCGTTGGCGGCTCTTGTGGTTGTACATATGAGTAGTCGTTTTGGGCCAGTTGGACTATCTTGTAAGTAGTCGTCTATAGAGAGTCTTACACAGAGCACTGCTTCACCATCCTTGCACATCTGAGCCTCGCCACCCCTCTTGTATCTGTGAGTTCTGGGCTGGAGCTGAGTGTGCTGCCACGCCAGAGTCTGTACATGGTTCTTTGAGCTAGTCGAGTCTACATGTTCTGGTTCACTGTTGTATCTCTGTTGTTATCCATTGTTTCTGTGTTTCATTCTGTTTGGGAGAGTTTCCATTTGTTTGAGTGAGATTGTCACGCACATTGCACTGAGGGACACCCACACTGTAGAGAGCACGACACATTATCCGCGCTACAGGTGCTCTCATTTTGGCGACCACGATGGGATGGATTATAAACATACCTATTAACATAAATGAAGTGGATGAAGAACAGGGAACCTCGAAAGGGAAAAGGAAAACCGTGAGCCTGCAGGTTGACTGAAACCGGCCTGTTCAATCCAAAAAGGGCGGTAGACTTTACTTTAAACCTTGATTTAGCTTTCACCCATTATTAGTCGTCTATTTTACCTGTACTTTCAAGACACCACAAAGGGGAGAGGGATACAGGCTGCTAGATTGCACGTGTATGAGTAGACGGACACCAGATTGGCCCCTAACTTAGGCACCCCTTTCGTATTGTTCAAAAGAGGGAATAAACGTTGTGGTTCCCTACAAGCTGCCCCGCACAAACTCGGCTGAATTTCCACTGTTCCAGCCTGATTTCGGCAGCATAACTGTACTAGAACCCTTCACGGTCAGTATTCCCACGCATTAAATGACTTTCCCGATGCATACGGGCACTTTGTAAAACCTGGCGAGAATCTGCAGCACGCTGAATTCTCTGTTTTCAGCCCTGAAAATGCGCCAGATCACCTGTACAGCGGTCCCCTTGCGTCCGCGAACCTCCTGGGGGTATTAGGGTCCGTTTAGGGCCAAAACCCTAAACCTGCAAAAATACACAGTAGGCTGTAATTTACTGTTTCGGGCTCCGTTTCGCATGCCGGTCGCATCCGTAGCAAGTCCTCGAGCTCCCGCACCTGTAGGGCTACTTGCCCTTTGAATCGGACGAGATTTCTGGCGTAAAACCTCTCCGAATTCACCTGTACCTGCGGGGGGATTAGCCGTAGCTAATCCAGTACCTGTGCAAGAGGCTCTTGCCTCGGCAATCGCGCATGAACCCACACAACTGTACATTGGTCAAATGAAGAGCCCACTAGAGGGGCATAACATACTGCCAAAGGGGAGAGAGAGGGCAGTGCGTAGCGTGCAGGGCATCACTCCTGGCACCGCACTGTGCATAAGAGGGAAAGCAAGCACTCCATAGCTCTTAACCTGTGACAAAACTGAAAATGAGGCTCTCCCCCTCCTAAATTCAGCGCCACTTCTTGTTGCAAGAGGCAAGTGCACCAGAATGTGCCACTTGGCACATTTACAAGCATTTTCCCGTTTCGGGGTTGCCGCCTAAAAATCTCCCAACCGGTTGCCCAGTTGACTTCACGGCAGAGTAAGAAAATGTTCCCCTTGTCATTCCGGAGGTAAGGACGCCAACACATTTTCAGGTCCCAAAATAGCAGTTCCCTAAATTTTAGGAGATGCTGCCATTGTATCTTTCTAGGTCATCCGACCCTCTTTGTACACTGCGGCCACATCCAGAACTGAAATGTAGCCTCTGTAGCAAAGGATTCCACTTTGGCTAGTCAATGACCCCACTTGGCTAACCATAGTCCTTGTCCAACCTTAGTGCTCTCTTGCCCTCAGGCCTGGACTCCCTCTGGACAGTTCCACACTAGCTATGCAATGCAGGGCAGTTAGATTTCCCGAGGGGTGTTTCCAAAAAGTGAAAGTAAATAGATAATAAGAAAGAAATCAACAAAAAGGATAGATAGTAGTCACACGCTGGTGACATACCCCCCTCTTGAAATCTCAAACGTCCTCGTTTGCATCTATGTCGTTCATGCTCCTAGTCAACACTGATGTATTCAACAGCTGTTGACACATGTACGACACATACATGCTCATTGTCAACCCTGGTGTATTCAACACCGACTCATGTATTGCCTGCGTGTGAACCCTGGCCCAATGACATAGTGGTAGCTGCGCACTCTGCCATTGCTTTGAGTCACTAACTTTCCAATGACAAAATGGTAGCTGCACATTTTTCCACTGTCTTATAGTACACGTTGGATCCCGTAACACTTTCGAGCATACCCAAACCGACAGTTTAAGAATGCAGTTACACACGTACTCTTCAATAGAAGCAATCACTGTATCCTTGACAAACTGACAAGAAATACTCACTTTTATAGCACTAACCAAACTTTTGGACATTCCATGAGAGCAATTGCCAAACTGACAATCTGTACAGCTCTAACATTCATGTAACAGGTATTTGATTTGAGCTCCCTTTAAATACCATGTACATCATTTGTTTCAGAAGCCATTGTCACACTGACAATCCATTTAGCTTTGAAACTCAAGGGGTCAAGGTAGGTTGCAAATCGAAGGCTTCCAGGTAAAGTGATAACACAATTGGTGACTCTGCAAGTTCACCTTCTTCCATCCACTTAGCATCCATTGGTGGATAGTTTCTGAACTTTACCAAGTAACGCCTAGCAACCTTGCCTTTCACTTTCCTTTCTTTGTGTGCCAAAATCTGTTCCGGGACCAAGATCTCGTCAAGTTCCTCGACTTCCGGCTGATCTTCAGCTGGCATATCTTCTGGCACATCACCCACATAGGGTCTGAGAAGACTCACATGAAATGCATTGTGAATCTTCCAACTGTCAGGCAATTTCAGCCTATATGCAACATCACTGATTATGTCGCACACTTGAAAAGGCCCATAGTAACGCATGCTGAGCTTTGGAAACAGTATTTCCTTGCCCTTCATCTTCTTTAACCTTGCCTTTTCAAAGCGTAAAAGCACCCAATCACCAAGTGAATATACCACTTCACGACGGTGACGATCAGATGCTTTCTTTTGCTTTGCCTGAGTCCTTTCTAAGGCCACTTTGACCTTCTTGTACATTTCATCCATGTCTTGAACATACTTATCTGCTTCAAATATCTTGTCCTTTGTATGCAGTATGGGAGGAACTTTCTTGCCACCTTCAAACTATCTCAAAAGATGCCTTGCCAGTTGATGAATGCACTGTATTATTGCATGCATACTCCACCAATGGCAAATACTGCTCCCACTTTCCTTTATGCTTTGACACATAGCACTTCAGCAGATCTAGGACAGTAGAATTTGCCTCTTCTGACTGCCCATCTGTTTGAGGATGAAATGACGAAGAGAATTTGAGCGTGGTGCCCATATTCTCAAAGAAGCCTCTCCAGAACAAACTTGTCATGCGTGGATCACAGTCGCTAACAATCGACTGTGGCATGCCATGATACTTGAAAATATTGCTCATAAACAAGCGTGCCATCTGATCTGGCTTTATCTTCTTCCTGACAGGAATAAAATGAGCCTGTTTGCTGAATCTGCAAATAATGGTCCAAGTACCATCATTTCCTGTCTGCGTTCTCGGAAGATCAAAGATAAAATCCATAGCAATACTTTCCCATGGTTTATCTGGAATAGGTAGTGGTTGCAATAACCCTGGTGCCTGTTGCCTGTCAAACTTGACCTTTTGGCATATTAGGCATTCTCGCACAAAGGCATCCACATCCCTTCTCAATGTAGGCCAATAGAAGAATGTCTCAACCGCTTTAACTGTAGCATCGATACCACGATGCCCTGCATACGGTGGGACATGACTCTCTTCCATAACTTTGCGTCGCAATGGCTTTGTGACACACAATCTGCCATGCATCATCATGAACCCATCTATGAGAAGATAGTGTTCATGACGTTGTCCATCCATTAGTTGCTCGAAGACCCTTGCAAAATCTTCATCATTTGCATACTGTTCTCTCATATCATCAAGTTCATGATGATAAGGAATCGACACAGCTGAAATTTGTGGCTTCCTTGACAAGGCATCAGCCACAACGTTCTTCTTGCCTTCCACATGCACAATCTGAAAATGGAACATGGACAAGATATTTGCCCATCGCATATGCTTCTCAGATAACTTTGTTTGTGTCAAGAAGTATCGCAAGGTCTGATGATCCGTTTGGACAACGAAATCTGCACCTAGCAGGTAGTGTTTCCAACTTAAGAGCGCATGAATCACAGCCAGTAACTCTTTCTCATAGACCTGCATGGTCATCTCTGGCCCTTGCAAAATTCTGCTCTCATAGGCTACTACCCTGCCATCTTGCATTAGCACTGCACCAATACTACTACCACAGGCGTCACACTGGACCACAAATGACTTCCTAAGATCTGGCAACACAATGACTGGATCCGAAGTCATCTTTTCCTTTAAGAGATTAAAAGCTGAAATCTCTTTTTGTGTCCATCTAAAGGTGACTGCCTTCTTTTGAAGAGCATGTAAAGGTGAAGCAATCCCAGCAAAATTTCGGATAAACCTTCTGTAATAGGAGCATAGTCCCAAAAAGCTTCGGACATCATGCACCGTCTTCAAATTTGGCCATGACTTGATCGCTTCAACTTTTGCAGGATCCATTCTGACACTATCCTTTGAGACAATGTGTCCCAGAAAGTGAATCTCTTCCAGAAAAAACTCACTTTTCTTTGCATTGATGAGCAACCTATGATTGCGTAGCTCTTTGAACACAATGGCCAAGTGATGCCTATGCTCCTCTTCATTCTTTGAGTAGACTATCATGTCATCAAAGAATGTACCAACAAACTGCTGGTGTGGACGGAAAATTCTGTCCATCATCCTATTGAACGTAGCAGGAGCATTTGTGAGACCAAAGGGCATCACTAAAAATTCGTAAAGGCCAAACGTTGTTCTAAAAGTAGTCTTGTGCACATCCTCTGATCTAATGCGGATCTGATGGTACCCACTCTTTAGATCTATCCTGCTAAACATAGCTGCTCCTTCTAATTTGTCCATAATATCATCAATTCTAGGTATAGGGAACCTATTCTTGATGGTATTCTTGTTCAGTGCACGGTAGTCGATGCACATACGCCATGAGCCATCCTTTTTCTGCACCAACAACACTGGAGAACAGAATGGAGATGAACTGGGCTGAATCAGCCCCTTTTCTTACAACTCTTGTACTTGGCCCATTATCTCTTTTTGCTGAGCCGCACTAACCTGTACGGAGGCTTATTTGGTGGGCTACTGCCTGGCACCAAATCTATCGCATGGTCCTCGGGTCTCTCTGTCGGTAATTGAGACGGTAGTGAATCGGAAAAACAGTCACTGTACTGTTGTAAAAACATTGACCTTTCTTTATCTAGCACAGATAAATTTGATTCATCACAATCTGACACTTCACGTGCAAAAACCAAGTACGCAGAAAGATGCTTTTTCATTATAGAAGTAATAGCAGAAGCTGATATAGTAGGAATAGACTCCCCTTTAAGCTTTACATCCAGAATGTGAGTCTTTCCCCTGCTCTGTACAGTGATCTTTTTGTTGTAGGCATCCATGATTCCCTGTACACGAAACAACCAAGGAATACCTAACAACACATCACATCCGTCCAGTGGCATGATGTAAAATTCTTCAGCATCTACATAGGACTGGATATGTAGACGCAACTTTCCAATGATGGGTGTCACAGCCTCTGTATGGCCGGGACATGCCAAACCTGCCTCTGCTGTATACCCCATCTCTTCAGGTTTGATTCCCAACTTTGAAGCCAATTCTGGGGAAATGAAGTTGGCTTTGGCACCTGGATCAAAGAAGATAAGCACTGTTTGATCCTTGACCTTTCCCCATGCTCTGCAAAGCTCACTTGCATCTGAATTTGGCTTGTTGCCCACCATATCTGGCACTAGACCAGCCATGGGCTTCTTTCCTTTCTTGTCTTCCTTGTCATCAGAATCAGCTGGCCTTTTCTTTGTAGGACAATTGTAAGCAATGTGGCCAGGCTGCTCACATATAAAGCATTTGTTCTCTGTCCTCAGGACCTTCTTTTGCTCTTCTGACTTGCGAGGAAAACGTCTTTTCCATTTCTTTGCTGGTCCTTTTTCTGATTTAGCCGTAGCTTTATCTTTCCCTGCGTTGGCTGACTCTTGAGTCCCTTTAGGAGCCTCATTGGGAACGTGCTTCTTGGCTGAATTTTTCTTGCCTGATCCTGCCTTGACGCCAGTGTTAAATTCACAATCTTCTCCCTTGAGCAAACCATTGCCAGTGTTTGCTACCTCGATGAGCTGCGTCAAAGTAGTGACTTTTGTCTTCATACGGTATTTTCTCAATCCTTTGGGTAGGCCACAACAATATTTTTCAATCTGTTCTGTCAATGGCACAAACCTATAGGAAGTTACTGGAAGTAGAGCTTTCCAAAACTTCCGATTGTAATCATCCAGATTTCTGCAAGTGGCAGCATTTAGCCGGTGCCATTCTGTCATGACATCTGCTTCAAAGTCATCAGATAACCATGCTGCTGCAAAAATCTGCTTGAAGTAAATCCATGTGGACGGAGCTTGCCCTTGAAGCAATAAAGTTGTCCACCATTGTCCCGCATTCCCTGTCAAGAAAGTGGCTGCCTTGCGGACCTTTGAAGCCTCTGTAAAGTTTCCCCTTGCATAGGCCTTGTCAAACTGCTGGAGGAATGAGAGAGCCTTCTTCCTGTCATCAAACCCTGTAAAGGTCGTGAATGACACACCTTTGCCACCTTCTTTGTACGGAGTTTGCCTCTCCAGCTGCGTTAAATTGTCATATGGAAGTGACTGAAACATGGGAACACTATTAGGGTTCATCTGTGTTCCTTGGCCGCTATTAATTTGACCTGGAAACGCCATATTTGGTTGCTGATTTGTAATTCCAGCCATACCAAAATTTGCTTGTGGCATCCCAAATTGGCCCTGAGTGCTCTGAAATCCTTGTAGCATACCCGTGACACCATACATGGGGTTAGGCATCATCGTTCGAGCACCCCCAAACACTCTTCCTGGCGTGTAAAACTGATTTCCAGGTGCATGACCAGCCATGATCTGGAATACCAATCGACCTCCAAAATAGCCAGGGTGTACTGAAGGTGGTGGGAAGACTTGTTGCATAGCCTGTAGGTTGCTTCCCTGCCCATTAGAACCAGCTATAGGTTGCTGAAAGGTGGCAGGCTGAACTGGTACAGCTTGAAAGATTGGCATCTCAGCCACCTGTTCTTGCACCTTAGGCATAGGTTGTGGAGACTGCATGTTCTCCGTCAAGTGTACAGGTGTTTCCATTGATTGTGAAGTATGAATCACCTGTGCTCGAGCCTTAACAGGCTTTTGAATATGATCCAGTGACCCAACTTGCTGAGACGGAACAAGAGGTTGCAGAAAGGCTAAAAACCTCGGATTCTGCATTACTTGTGTGAACATAGCCACAGCAGTAGCCAACTGGGTCCTGAATATATCGTCATCTGTCTATGGTGGTCTTGAGGACTCACCCACTTCATGTGTCTGTTGACCCTGTGAAGAGGAAACCTCTTCAGTCACGTCATCTGGTCTGTCAGCCATAATTGCAATTCCCTGTGTCTGGTCTATGATCCCCTGTGTCTTCAAGCCCAAAACTGACCAAGGCTCACTTCTATGGGAAAAAGTGATTTAATCCCGTCGATGGAACCATGAAACCGGCCTGTTCAATCCAAAAAGGGCGGTAGACTTTACTTTAAACCTTGATTTAGCTTTCACCCATTATTAGTCGTCTATTTTACCTGTACTTTCAAGACACCACAAAGGGGAGAGGGATACAGGCTGCTAGATTGCACCTGTATGAGTAGACGGACACCAGATTGGCCCCTAACTTAGGCGCCCCTTTCGGTATTTCTTTATTGTTCAAAAGAGGGAATAAATGTTGTGGTTCCCTACAAGCTGCCCCGCACAAACTCGGCTGAATTTCCACTGTTCCAGCCTAATTTCGGCAGCATAACTGTACTAGAACCCTTCACGGTCAGTATTCCCACGCATTAAATGACTTTCCCGATGCATACGGGCACTTTGTAAAACCTGGCGAGAATCTGCAGCACGCTGAATTCTCTGTTTTCAGCCCTGAAAATGCGCCAGATCACCTGTACAGCGGTCCCCTTGCGTCCCCGAACCTCCTGGGGGTATTAGGGTCCGTTTAGGGCCAAAACCCTAAACCTGCAAAAATACACAGCAGGCTGTAATTTACTGTTTCGGGCTCCGTTTCGCATGCCGGTCGCATCCGTAGCAAGTCCTCGAGCTCCCGCACCTGTAGGGCTACTTGCCCTTTGAATCGGACGAGATTTCTGGCGTAAAACCTCTCCGAATTCACCTGTACCTGCGGGGGGATTAGCCGCTAGCTAATCCAGTACCTGTGCAAGAGGCTCTTGCCTCGGGAATCGTGCATGAACCCACACAACTGTACATTGGTCAAATGAAGAGCCCACTAGAGGGGCATAACATACTGCCAAAGGGGAGAGAGAGGGCAGTGCGTAGCGTGCAGGGCATCACTCCTGGCACCGCACTGTGCATAAGAGGGAAAGCAAGCACTCCATAGCTCTTAACCTGTGACAAAACTGAAAATGAGGCTCTCCCCCTCCTAAATTCAGCGCCACTTCTTGTTGCAAGAGGCAAGTGCACTCGAATGTGCCACTTGGCACATTTACAAGCATTTTCCCGTTTCGGGGTTGCCGCCTAAAAATCTCCCAACCGGTTGTCCAGTTGACTTCACGGCAGAGTAAGAAAATGTTCCCCTTGTCATTCCGGAGGTAAGGACGCCAACACATTTTCAGGTCCCAAAATAGCAGTTCCCTAAATTTTAGGAGATGCTGCCATTGTATCTTTCTAGGTCATCCGACCCTCTTTGTACACTGCGGCCACATCCAGAACTGAAATGTAGCCTCTGTAGCAAAGGATTCCACTTTGGCTAGTCAATGACCCCACTTGGCTAACCATAGTCCTTGTCCAACCTTAGTGCTCTCTTGCCCTCAGGCCTGGACTCCCTCTGGACAGTTCCACACTAGCTATGCAATGCAGGGCAGTTAGATTTCCCGAGGGGTGGTTCCAAAAAGTGAAAGTAAATAGATAATAAGAAAGAAATCAACAAAAAGGATAGATAGTAGTCACGCAGAGTGTTCCTTGATGTGACGGTGTTGCTGGTGCACACCGCCATGGTTGCGTTATTAGACGTCCGGAGTTCACTTCAGGGCAGGTGCTCCCATCCGCTGTGCAGCAGATGGCTGCTACAACCACAGGAAACCAGGTTATGCAGAGCACAGTACAACAACCGCTTAGTTACACAATCGATCTGATGGCTCCTCCCGATCCGGATGCTTCTGGAGCAGCAGTGGCGACGACACTTTCCCTTGGGTGACAGGACTGTACTCTTACCCCACCTTTCATTGTACATATAGTTACTTTTGCAGTTTCATTCAGTTTTGGCTCACCGAGACGGTGACCAATCTTGTGGCGGGCAACCTGTAGCAGGCTACAGTGTCACTTTCACAGGATACAGTTACAGTTAGTACAGTTGGTCTGGTCTGTTCACACTGGACGGACACTTGGACAGTGACACGTGGCAAGGATACGGATGGTGGTCTAGTGGACATCGTGGCCAGGTCACCACCACCACTCAGTTTGGAGATAGACTTAGCTGGCTGGACATTTATGGGCCGTTGGTGGCTCTTGTGGTTGTACATATGAGTAGTCGTTTTGGGCCAGTTGGACTATCTTGTAAGTAGTCGTCTAGAGAGAGTCTTACACAGAGCACTGCTTCACCATCCATGCACATTTGAGCCTCGACACCCCTCTTGTACCTGTGAGTTTTGGGCTGGAGCTGAGTGTGTTGCCACACGAGAGTCTGTACATGGTTCTTTGAGCTAGTCGAGTCTACATGTTTTGGTTCACTGTTGTATCTCTGTTGTTATCCATTGTTTCTGTGTTTCATTCTGTTTGAGAGAGTTTCCATTTGTTTGAGTGAGATTGTCACGCACATTGCACTGAGGGACACCCACACTGTAGAGAGCACGACACATTATCCGCGCTACACCTTGCACAGTGAAGCCTGCTGGTCTGGTCCAGTTTCACCCTAGACAGCTTAGTCTAGTTGACCTAGTCTCGCCCTGCTGGTCTGGTCCTCTCTCGCTCTGGTCCAACCAGCTCTCGTCCTGGTCTAGTCCTTCCTCGTCCCTGGTCCAACCAGGTGGTCTAGTCACTCGCCTTGGTCTAGTAGAGTCTAAACCGATGTTCACGTGTTAAAAGTCTTCTTGCCCAAAGCTTGGTTGGGTTTGTGGTTACTGCATGACACATACAAGGCGGACATTAGAGCGTCAAAGCGCACTACTGAGTCCTCTGAAGCACTACCACAGAAGGCATCAACCCTTGGTACCTAGTAGAAGTCCACCAACCTCATCACCATACCTCCACATACGGCATCATCCATTCCTCCATCCGGTTCTACATCTTCCAGGTCACCTTCCCTAGTAAAGCTCTCTCCCATTTTGTTATAGCAAGCTATTGAGCAACAGGCTCCTGAGCAAGAGGTCATGGAGGCGTTGACCAATGTTTTGGCCAAGGTAAACATCAAGTGTCCTACTTTCAAGGGACTCTCCTGAGAAGATGCAGACTTTTGCAGAACTCATGACCCGAACAAAGTCTCTGGTCGCCAAGCTTCCTCAACCACCAGGTGAGTTCATGGTCAAGAAATGGGTAGAGAAGGCTCTTCCAAAGACTTCTCAGCAAAAACTGAGAGAATCTCCGACCTGATGCCACCTTGGAGGAGTTTGTTGCGGCAGCTACTAGGATAGAGGGGGCAAGGAAGCTGTTTACTGACTCTTCTCAGGTAGAGACTGCCTGTGTACTCTTCGAGAGTCCATCTGACCCTTTGACTTCTTTACATAGGGAACTTGAAGCCCTAAAACTACAACGCGCTCTTCAAGAGGAGAAATCAATCTCTCTTAGACAGGAGAAGCCCCCACATCACGACACTTTGGATCAAATCAAGAGAGAGCTAGAAGAGCTTAGGTCTCAGCAGGAGACTAAGGCTATGGTATGGTGCAACTCATGTCGCTCTCCAGGACACCCTCCACAAGACTGTCCCCTTGGTGCTTATTGCCATTTCTGCAAAAAGTCTTGGGCATGAAGACAAGGATTGCTACTATATCAAGGGATTGCGGCAAATACAACAAAGTCTAGGTCCTTCTCTCCAACAAGGGCTAGCACCAACATCCAATATGGTTTCCCCCTATGGCCATCCAAATTACATGCCACCTTTGCTCAATACCCCTACTGTCCAAGGTATGTCAGGTACTTTTCCGTCTCAAAGTTTTTATCATACTCAGCTCCTCAGAGCTTCTACACCTCAGCTTCCAACTCAATGCAACAAGAACATAGACCACCTCGTCCCCCGTTTCTTCCATCAAATCGGCCCATCTTATGCTATAGATGTGGAGAATATGGGCATTACCAAAGCAAGTGTCCTTTACCTGAAGGGTCTCCTCCTTGCCATCATTGTCCGGAGTCTAAAGACCACTACAGTAAGGATTGTCCCAAGCAAAGGGCATCCTCATCTTAAGGCCCAACTCAGAATCAACAAGAATTCATATTCCCAAAGATCAATCTGATCGTAGTGAACACCACCCCTCAGCCATCACCTGCTACTCATACAATTCGATCACAACAAGTGGGGGAGCCGGGTGGCGTACTCACTCGGGCACAAAGAGCAGTTCTGGGTCTCAGCTTGCCAACAGGTCCATCTCGCCCATCTCCACTTCCACAACATGACCAAACTGACGAGCCCTTCATTGGTGCTAAGAGTAGGCCAGTCTCTATGCTTTCGGACATTGATGGAGCCTTCTTGGAAGCAGTGACTGACTTGGAACATGTCAGAGTTCGAGAGGAAGCCCAGATTAAAGGAGCTAAGCCCACAGCGGAAGCAATCTTGAAGAACACCTTTCAACATGTGTCCCTCTATGACATGCTGCGGTTAGATGCGAGTTTCAGAAGTGACACTCATGCAGTTATTCAATCTCTTTACCCCGGAGCAGGTCCCAGTGGCGGGCACCTCCCAATGCGACCATCAAAGTCCTATATGATATCCAATCCCGCTGCTCCCCTCACTGATTATAGAAGCCCTCGCTTGACAGTGTCCGTTTTGGGTCGGAAATTCTCAGGAGTGATAGTGGATGGTGGATCGGGCATCAACCTGATGCTCGAGTTCACTATGTTAGCTCTAGTTCTACTGCCTACTCGGCCTGCTCCTTTCAAAGTTACATTGGCCGACCAGTGGACAGTCTACCCAGTGAGCATAGTGGACAATGTGCCTCTGCAGGTACAAGACTTTACTATTAACTTGGATTTTGTTGTGGTTCGTCTTCCCCAGGTTGAGGGCGGATTTCCCTTGCTCATCGGTAGACCATGGCTGCGACACACTAAAGCACTTCATGATTGGGGAAACGATGCCATGTGGATACATATTCTTGGCGCCCCGATGCAACCCATTCGCCTAGGAGGCATGGATCCCGTCGTGCAACATAGTTCTATGTCCCTAGCAACCAACCTTGAATTGGAACAGCCTACTCCACGTGACGGGTCAGACGAAGATCTGTTGGAATGGTTGGACGCTACCATCTATGCCTTGTTATGGAGTTTCTATTCGCTCTTTGCCTGAAGGTACACCCTCTTACAATGTTTCCACAGTAACTAAACCTACTAGGCCACCTGAGCAAGCACAAAGCTTGAAGGTCACAAAAGCTACTCCCTGTGCGCCCTTGGTGGTAGCCTTTAGTTCTGGTGAGCCTATGAAGAATCATAGAAGTGGAAAGAAATCTCCTCTACAGGAGTTCACCCCCCTTCAACATCAGCCCCATCGGTGTTTGCCTCTCCAACAAAAACAAAGCTCTACTCTGTGTCTAGCGAACTCCCTTCACAAAGCTTCCTCAAGACGGGATACAACAAAAACAATGTTGATTTCAAGCTTGGTGAATTTCGTGATCATTATATCTCTCTACTTGAGTGCCATCTCCCCTCACTACCCCTCCCTCCCTCCTGGCTCTTACCCACTCCCCAACTCGTCCCCCTACCCCTCCCCCCCTACCCCCTCCCAAACTCGCCCAACCCCCTCCCCAACTCGCCCCTCCCCCTACTCGCCCAACCCGCTCCCAATTCGCCCAACCCTCCCCCCCAACTCCCCCCCCCCCCCCCCCCCCCCCCCACCAGCCCTCGCCCCTAGTCCCTCCCCCTCGCCCCCACCCCTCGCCTCACCACCCAATCCCCTCCTCTCTCGCCCCTATCTAGCCTAACCACCAGCCTACCCACCCCTCCCCTACCTACTCCTTCAGCTCCAACCAACTGCATATAACTGCAATTCAGCAGGTGCCTTGTGGGATTCCTTGTGGGATTACTTAATCTAGGAGTCTTTTGTTTCTACCTTCTGGGTCATTCCTTACATCATTGAGCTGGGTCATTCCTTACCTCATTGAGCCGGGGTCATTACTGCTTCGGCATATCTTGCAAATATCGACATTGCTTCATTGGTACTTCTTCTTGGGAACTCACAATCTTCTCCAAACATCACCCTCTTCAATCAGAGTGTACTGCGCTTTTTTATGGTGTTTCACTGTTCTCTCTAGTTTCGTTGATCCTCTCAACCAAGATGGTGAGCGGTCTTGTGGCGGTCAACCTGTAGCAGGCTACAGTGTCACTTTCACAGGACACAATTAGTATAGCTGGTATGGTCTGTGGACAGACTCTCTGGGCTGGGCAGTGACACGTGGCAGGGATACGGACGGTGGTCTAGTGGACATCGCGGCAAAATCACCACCATCTCTCAGTTTGGAGATAGACTTAGATGGCTGACATTTATGAGCCGTTGGTGGCTCTTTATGGTTGTACATATGAGTAGTAGCTGTGAGGTCATCCTTTTCATATATGGTCCAGCGTCGTCGTCTAGAGGAGTGAGTCTATACACACAGCACGTCTGCACCATCCCTGCACATCTGAGCCTCGACACCCCCATTGTACCCGTGAGTTCTGGGCTGGAGCTGAGTATGCTGCACGCCAGAGTTTGTATAGGTTCTTTGAGATAGTCGAGTCCATATGTTCTGGTCTGCTGCTGTGTCTCTGTGTTGATCAGCTGTTATCTATTGTTTCCTTTGTTTTCATTCTGTTTTGAGTGAGATGTCACGCACATTGCTTTGAGGAGCACCTACTGTAGAGAGCACGACACACTATCCGCGCTACAACGACGCTTGAATGTCAAATTGCATTACTGGAAGCTATCCACTTGGCCATTGCATGTTCGCTTATGAATCGTTCAG
Organism: Adiantum capillus-veneris; assembly: GCF_014529385.1. Lineage (NCBI taxonomy): Eukaryota > Viridiplantae > Streptophyta > Polypodiopsida > Polypodiales > Pteridaceae > Adiantum > Adiantum capillus-veneris. The sequence continues at coordinate 92,710,001 of NC_140935.1, read as the reverse complement.
AGTATCCTGATGGCATATGTTGAGTTCTTTTTTCCACTGATGCATTGGCCTCGCCATTGTCTTGATTCTCTTATGTCAGCCATCTGGTCTCATTTCTAGTGAACTCATGCTCATAAAAAAGGCTTGCGCTTGATGTCGATGGAGAAGCTTTGCACTCCTGAACGTTTTGGTCATCTCAATATCTTGGACTTACGGCATGTTCTTGCTCGGAAAGCTATGCTATTGCCTACACTCGCACGGCAAAGTCAGCCTTAAACTCTTATATTTGTACACCTGAGCCAGCATGTTGTTACGTCCGCATTTGGTCAATGGCAATCATCCGTTTGGGAGGTTGTGTTTGGTAAGATGGAAGGGCATATTCCTAGATGTCCTCTTGCTTCCACTTTGCTCTCTACTTGGAAAGACGTTACGATTCATCTTTCATGGAATGCTTGGCAGGAAGAAAACTCGCTTTGTTTGGAGAGTCTTGATTGCGGCCGGGCGTTCTCCCTTACTTTGGTTGACCACTCACCTCGTCAGGCATATTTCCTCTCTAGCAGTGGCATTCGGGTGGTTGAGGATGTGGTGGATGAGGCTGGATACACCTTTCAGTCTCCCTTTGCCGCTCGCTGTTTTGGATTGGGCATGCATTACCGTCAGTTCTGGAGAGAACTTCAGCTCATGCTCGTTGGTTTTCTGCCTGTTTCACCTTTGCCTCATGGTGATCGCATGTCAGATTGGAATTTTCGAGACACGCCTTTCCAGAATATTTTCGTGACTCGAGTTTATGCCTGATGGTGATCACATGTCGGATTGGAATCTTCGAGACACGCCTTTCCAGAATATTTCCGCCAATCAAGTTTATGTATTTATTCTACCGCAACCTTGGCTTGCTGATCATTGTAATGTCCTTTGGCACATGCACAAATCTGACACCTGCTGGATGAAGCTTCTCTCTGTAACAAACTTGGACACTCTAAGTCAAGAATCTACCGCGACAACACAAATAAATACATCAAAAACAGTTCACAGTTCACAATTGATTCGACACTGGCCCGGCGGAGTTCCGTGCCTAGAGATATTGGCCCCAAAGGCTGGTGCCCCTTTTGGTATTTCTTTTTATATTAATCTGTGTTCAAAGTACAAGAGTGCGGGCAAGCGATCACACTCAGACTCTGCGTCCAGATGCTCTGAGTTGTGAGTGGCCAACCCACTTATTTAAAGAGTACAAGGGATGCCAAAAGCAGAGCCCAAAAGCTGTTAAACTCAAAAGCTTGAGTAGTTTTAAAAGCCTTTAAAAACTTAAAAGTAAAAATTCTCTCTCTCTCTGCCTTACGTAAAAAAAAAAAAAAGCAGGTCCCCAAAAGCTTCAGTGTAGCCTTTGCGTAGCCTAAAGCTGGCCGTACAGCCCAGCCACGTGGCTGCCTATTCCCACGTTGCTGCCCCTCTCTGTCGTATGCTTAGCGCTGTCTCAGTCCATATTTCAGCCTGCCACGTCAGCGGAAACGCAGCCAGTCAGCCACGTGTGTGTACCAAGGGCAGCCACGTGTCCAGATTGTGACATACCCCCCTCTTAAAAGCAGTGTAATCGCATTCGATTACGCCTGCAAAACAAACAGAGGCCACAAACTGTCTTAGCAGACACTGACTGTTAGTACCTTCGCACTAGGAACACACATCTAGCACATATACCAATCGACAGTCACATCACACAACATCACAAGACATCACTAGACATATTAGGACATCACATGACATTCAACATTCATTCGGATCTTAGACCATGATTTATCGGCAATGCAGTTAGCAATCGCATCTAGATCCACTCAGGACCTCAAAGATGCCCGATTGACTAACCCCTATTGCAACCATGTCTATTCGAGATCGTTGAGACCAAATTGCTGCATCCATTTTCTCTATCAGTTCCTGCACTTAAAAACAAGTCAAGAACAAATCAGTTTCATATTCAGGAATTCCATTTCATAAAGTCATACAACAGAATACTGTGAGCTCTCAGTATCCGTGAAGCTCAAAGAGACATCAGTGAGTCTAGTATTCTAAAAATCAAGGCATCTGTTGACAAAGGAGTGGAGTAACTCCCCTCTTGTGCATCCCATTGCACCAGATCTCTGGCCAAGCTGAATTCTGGGTTCCATTTGGAATAGACTATGCTAAACCACAAGCTTCAAGGTAAAGTTTTACAATCTGAGGAGTAATTGCTAGGTCCTCCTCCTCCATCCACTTCGCATCAAATGCAGGATAGTTCTTGAATTTAACCAAGAACCGCCTTCTTATTTTACCCTTATTCTTTGTGTCCTTATGTGCCAAAATCTGTTCAGGAACAAGGATCTCCTCGTTTTCCTCCACTTTGGGTTGCTCATCGGGTTCCCCATCTTAAGGCACATCACCTTTAAAAGGTTTCAAGATACTCACATGAAATGTATTGTGAATCCTCCAAGTGTGAGGCAGTTTCAGTCGGAAGGAGACATCATTGATCTTTTCGAAGATCTAAAAAGGTCCATAGTATCTCATACTAAGCTTTGGAAAAAGCGTCTCCTTTCCCTTCTTCTTTCTCAGGCGTGCCTTCTCACTTTCCTGAGATTTTTGCAAAGCCTCGCGAACCTTGGCAAAAGCCGTGTCTAAGTTGCGCGTGTACTCATCAGCTTCAAAAATCTTATCTTTCATGCTTAGGAAGGGTGGAACCTTCACAGCACCTTCAATAATCTCAAATGGCGCCTTCCTCGTCGAAGAGTGTATCGTGTTATTATAGGCAAATTCCACCAAAGGTAGATACTTTTCCCATTGAGTCTTATGATCCAAGATACAAGACTTCAATAAATCTAAAACCGTTGAATTGGCAATCTTAGATTGCCCGTCAGTCTGCGGGTGGAAAGATGACGAGAACTACAACCGTGTGCCAATGTTCTCCCTAATTGCCTTTCAAAACAAACTCGTAAATTTGGGGTCCGTGTTGGAGACAATCGTCTCAGGCATGCCATGTAATCTGAAAATCTGGGCCACAAACAGTCTCGCTAAGTGATCCGGTTTGATTGTTTTCTTCACTGAATGAAATGAGTCTGTTTGCTAAATCTCTCAATAACAGTCCAGATACCATCATGACCACTCTGTGTTCTCGGGAGATCAAAAATGAAATCCATTGCAATACTTTCCCAGGAGCGGGTGGGTATGGGCAAAGGCTGTAACAATCCCTGTGCTTTATGCCTGTCAAACTTGACCTTATGGTATACCAAGCAACTACGCACAAACTCGTCCGCATCCTTCTTGAGTCTCGGCCAAAAGAAGTATCTCTCTACCTCTGCAAACTTTCGAATGAACAGCATGTAGTACAAACACAATCCCAAGAAGCTTCTAACTTCATGGACATTCTTCAAATCGGGCCAATCACGGATAGTCTCTATCTTGGCTGCTGACACAATGTGTCCCAAAAAGTGTATCTTTGGTAGGAAAAATTCAATTTTTCCTCACATTAATCACTAACTTGTGATCTCGTAATGCCTGAAAGACGTGAAGCAGATGATCTCTATGTTTTTCCTCATTCTTGGAGAAAACAATGATATCGTCATAGAAAGTGCCAACAAATAGCTTGTACTCCTGTTCATCATCCGGTTAAATGTCGCAGGAGCATTGGTTAGGCCAAAAGGCATCACCAAAAACTTAAATAACCCAAAAGTCGTTCGAAAGGCTGTCTTGTAGACGTCTCGCGGCGCGATTTGGATCTGATGATATTCACTCATCAAATCAATCCGCTAAAACACGAGGATCCCTGTAATCTGTTGAGTATATCATCGATCCTAGGAATCGAAAATCTGTTCTTGATGGTGATTTTGTTGAGAGCTCTATAATCGATGCACATTCTCCAAGATCCGTCTTTCTTCAAAACCAACAACACTGGAGAGCAATACGGTGAAGTACTACGTTGGACAAGACCCTTTTCCAAGAGTCTTTCACTTGGTTCATAATCTCTTCGTTTTCGGCTCGTCTCACACGGTAAGGTGGCCGGTTCAGTGGTGTGCTTCCAGGAATCAAATCAATGGTATGATCAGGACGAGCAGGTGGTAACTCGCCTGGCAGGCCATCTGAGAAGCAATCGGCATGAGAGTGGAGAAAATCTTGGCGTTCTTTATCAAGTTTAGACATATTGGTCTTATCTTCATCACTCAACTCTTTAAAAAAGATCGAGTAAACAAACAGATTGGATTTCATTAACTTTGAAATGGCCGAAGCCGATACAAAAGGGACAGACTCGCCCTTAAGTTTAATATCAAGTACAATGGTTCTGCCCTTCTCTGTGGTCAAAGTTGCTTTCCTCGCCCGATAGTCGACCATGGCATTGTTCTTGTGGTACCAGGGAATTCCCAAGAGAACATCACAACCTTCCAAAGGCATTATGTAAAAGTCCTCATGCCCTAAATACCCATGACAATGCAACCGAAGTTTTCCAATGACAGGTGTTATGGCTACGTCCCTGCCGAGTGCCGCTAGAACTGTCCCGCAAGTGGTCCCATCCGATCGGGAGTGATCTCGAGCCGCGCCCCCAATTCCGGTGAAATGAAGTTGGCCTTGGCTCCTCCATCGAAGAAGATCAGGGCTTCTTGGTCTTTCACTTTGCCCCAAGCTCGACAAAGTTCTGTACTCTCGTCCATCGTGCTGGGGTCAGTACCCACGCAGTCTGGAACCAGCCCTATTTTCATCTTGCCTTTTCTTCCACGTTCCTCAGCTGCTCTCGACCTCTCAGGCCTTTCGTCGTCCTTGTCGTTTTGTTCTCTTTATGCCTTTTTAGGGTACTTCGTGGAGATATGTCCAGTTTCCCCGCATCCAAAGCACTTCCCTTCCCTGATGTAGCGAGCTCTCTCGTGAGGAGTGAGTTTGGATCGTGCATCTTTCTTTTCTGGGTTGCTCTTCCTCTTTCTACTTTCATTTGTCGAAGTCTGTTCGGCTCTTTGTGTCATAATCTCATTTGTGGGGTAGGTCAAACTACCAGAGTGAATGGCAAAACCCCGTTTCGCATGACTCATCAACTTCTGAATAGAAGCTGACTTTTGTTCCAAGCAGTGATCTTGGATCTCAGTAGGTAGACCCAAGGTAAACCGCTCAATCTGTTCCTTGAACGAGATCTTCTTAATTGAAGAGGCGGGCAGAAAAGAGTATTAGAATCTCTCGCAATAAGCGTCCATTGTATCCTTCTTCGTCATCCGAAGATGGTTCCAAGTAGTTTGTATATCACGTTCATACTCTCGAGTCAGCCAAGAAGAAATAAAAAGCCTCTTGAATTTCAGCCAATTAACTGGCGCAGTCTTGTTTAATAGAAGCATGGACCACCAAGTTCGAGCATTCCCCTTAAAGTAAGAGGCAGCTCTTCGAATCTTAGAGTGCTCTGAGTAACGCCCTCTCGCGAAAGCGATGTCAGATTGTTGTACAAAAGACAAAGCCTTCGAAGCATCTCTATAACCAGAAAAAGTGTCAAATTTAATTGACTGTCCATCTTCCTTAAACTCTCGGACTTTCTTGCTTTTGTCTTCCAGAAAGTCATACTGATTGGCTTTATAAAAATTCTTCTTCTTTGCATAAAAGTTGTTGTCATCAGAGTCTGAACTATGTGTAGACGAGTCCTCGGTAGAACTGCCACTCACAGGGTGAGATTTAGACTTCTTTGCCTTTTTCTTGCCCTTTCCGAAGCGTTGCTTTTTGCCTTTTCGATCTTCTTCGCTCGAGTCAGATGAGCTAGAAGAATTGTTAGAAGAAGAAGAAGAAGAAGAACTGGGTACTCCTTCAAATCGAACACGCTTCTTCTGTTTCTTTGCCTTTTCAAATGTCGACTGATGACCCAAATAACCCGGGAAGTCAGTGCCTTTCTTTTGCTTTTGTCGTGCTTTTTAGCTTTGTTTTGCGCGTCAAAAAGCTGTAGCAGGGCTACAGTCACTTCACAGGACAGGCAGTTGGACAGTTAGCTACAGTTGGTCTGGTTCACATTGGACGGACCCTTTGGGCTGGGAGGGACACGTGGTAGGGTACCTACGGTGGTCTAGTGGACATCGTGGCCAGGTCACCACCACCACTCAGTTTGGAGATAGACTTAGCTGGCTGGACATTTATGGGCCGTTGGTGGCTCTTATGGGTTGTACATATGAGTAGTCGTGTTTTGGGGCAGTTCTATCTTGTCTTGCACGTAGTTGTCTAGAGGAAGTCTTACACAGAGCACTACTTCACCATCCCTGCACATCTGAGTCTCGACACCCCATTTGTACCTGTGAGTCCTGGGCTGGAGCGGAGTGTGCTGCCACGCCAAAGTCTGTACATGGTTCTTTGAGCTAGTCGAGTCCACATGTTCTGGTCCACTGTTGTGTCTCTGTTGTTATCCATTGTTTCTGTGTTTCATTCTGTTTGAGAGAGTTTTCATTTGTTTGAGTGAGATTGTCACGCACATTGCACTTAGGGGCACCCACACTGTAGAGAGCACGACACATTATCCGCGCTACAGGTGCTCTCATTTTGGCGATCACGGTGGGACCTCAACTGAAGTCTCACTCTGTTGAGTAGCTGGTTTCTTCGCTTAGCCTGTGCAGTCTAAGTCTCTCGCCTTGCTGGTCTGGTCCCCTCTCGCCCTTGTCCAACTTGCCCTCGTCTCTGGTCTAGACCCCCTCGACCCTGGTCTAGCTGGTCTAGTCACTTGTCTGGTCTAGACCCTGGTCTAGTCCTCCTCGTCCCTGGTCCAGCTGGTCTAGACACTCGTATGGTCTAGTAGAGTCTAGACCAGTCTTCAGCCGGTTCAAGGTTTTCTTGCCCAAAGCTTGGTTGGTTTGGAGGTCACTGCATGACACATACAAGGAGGTCAGTTGAGCGTCAAAGCCCACTACTGAGCCCTCTGAAGTACTATCACAGAAGACAACCTTTGACACCTTGTAGAAATCCTTCAACCTCATCACCTATACCTCCACATATCACATCACCCATTCCTTCATCAGGTTCCCCATCTTCCCGATCACCTTCTCCAGAAAAGCTCTCACCAGTTCCTTCGTCATCAGGTTCCCCATCTTCGCGATCACCTTCTCCAGAAAAGCTCTCTCCTATTCTTCTACAGCAAGCTATTGTGCAACGGACTCAGCAAGGAATCATGGAGCCACTAGCTAGTGTTTTGGCCAAGGTGAACATCAAGTTCCCTACCTTCAAAGGGCTGTCTTCAGAAGATGCTGACGACCATGCAAGAAGATTTGTATCGCTCTGTAGGGGACGTGGGCTGAACAGAGAGAAGATGCTTACTTGGTACTATTTCCATCCACCTGGATGGCCTAGCAGAGATAAAATGGTACAGCCAATTTGCAGAGAACCATTTTGCAACTTGGGCAGCCTTAAGACAGCAGTTCTGTGCAGCTTTCAGGCCGGGTGACTACCAGGAGAAGGTGTTGGATGAGTTGGCCAACATGGTGCTCAAGCCTGAGGAGACTTTTGCGGAGCTTATGACGAAAACTAAGTCACTGGTGGCCAAGCTTCCCCAACAACCCGGTGAATTCATGGTTAAAAAGTGGGTGGAGAAGGCGCTTCCCAAAACTTCTCAACAAAAACTCCGAGAGAGTCTCCAGCCCGACGCCACTCTCGACGAGTTCATCACAGTTGCTACTAGAATAGAGGGAGCTAGGAAGCTCTTCAACAACTCTCCTCAAATAGATACTCCCTCTGTGTTCTCGGAAGGTAGTCCTACTAATCCTTTAACTTCTTTACGTAGGGAACTGGAAGCCCTAAAGCTACAACGAGCTCTTCAAGAGGAGAGGTCCTTCTCTCTTAGACAAGAGAAGCCTACACATAATGAGGCATTGGAACAGATTAAGCGCGAGTTAGAAGAGCTCAAGTGTCCGCAAGAGACTAAGGCTATGGTTTGGTGTAGCTCATGCCGCTCTCCAGGGCACCCACCACAGGAATGCCCCCTTCGGTTTTACTGCCACTTCTGTGAAAAAGCTGGACATGAGGATAAGGATTGTTACTACCTCAAGGGATTGCGTCAAATACAACAAAATCTTGGTCCTTCTCTCCAACAAGGGCTAGCACCTGCATCCAACATGGTCTCACCCTACGGCCATCAAAACCAGTTGCCTCCTCTGTTGACAACACCCCCTATGCAGCAAGGTATGCACAACAACTTTGCACCCCACAGTTTTTATCATGCCAATACTCCCTCAGTTCCCCAAAGTTTCTACACCTCAGCCTCAAATTCCATGCAGCAACCACCTCGTCCCCCGTTTCGTCCTTCCAATCGGCCCATACTCTGCTACAGATGCGGAGAATATGGGCATTATCAGAGCAAGTGTCCTTTACCCGAGGGGTCCCCTCCTTGTCGTCATTGCCCTGATTCGAAGGATCACTACAGTAAAGATTGTCCCAAGCAAAGGGCATCCACGTCTTCGGGCTCGACTCAGAACCAACCCGAATTGACCTTTCCGAAGATAAATTTGATTACTGTGAACACCGTGCCTCAACCTTCACCTGCTACTCATGTGGTTAAGCCTCTGCAAGTGGAGGAGCCTGCTGGTGTCCTTACTCGGGCACAAAGATCAGCTCTTGGTCTCAGTCTACCCACAGGTCCACCTCGCCAGTCTCCACTTCCTCACTCTGGTCTACCTGACCCAAAGGACAAGTCCTTCCCAATTGCTCAGAGCAAACCAACTTCCTTGTTATCTGACATTGATGGAGCCTTCTTAGAAGCAGTGGCTGACTTGGAACAGATTAAGGTCACAAAAGGAGCCCAATTCGGAGGTGCCAAGCCCACAGCAGAAGCCATCTTGAAAAATACTTTTCAGCAGGTGTCACTATATGACATGCTAAGGCTCGATGCAACACTTAGAAGTGACACCCTGTCAGTCATTCAGTCTCTGTACCCGGGGGTTGGGCCTAGTGGCGGGCACCTCCCTGTACAGCCCTCAGAGCCCTATTTGATTTCCTATCCATCTGCTCCCCTCACCGATTATAAAAGTCCTCGCCTCACTGTATCTATTCTTGGGCACCAGCTATCCGGCGTCATCGTTGATGGAGGATCTGGAATCAATTTGATGCCCGAATTCACTATGATGGCCTTAGGTCTAAAGCCTACCCGACCTGCTCCTTTCACTGTTACATTGGCTGATCAAAGAACAGTCTACCCAGTGGGCATAGTCGACAAGGTGCCTCTGAAGGTACAAGATTTCACTTTTAACTTGGATTTTGTGGTAGTTAATCTTCCCCAGGTAGAGGGAGGTTATCCCTTGCTGATTGGTAGGCCATGGCTGCGACATACGAAAGCACTTCACGACTGGGGAACCGATGCCATGTGGATACATACTCCTAGCTCTCCAATGCAACAAATTCGTCTCGAAGGAGGTATGGATCCGGTCGTTCAGCATAGCTCTTTGTCAGTAGAGTCCAACCCTGACTTGGAGCAACCGGTCCCTCCCGATGGGTCCGATGAAGACTTACTGCAGTGGTTAGAAGCCACCTCTTCGATGCAATGCTATGTAGTCTCTCTTCAACCTTTGCCAACAGATTCACCCTCTCCCCCTGATCCTACATCTGAAGCTACACCTGAGACCAAGAATCCCAGTCAGCCAAGTGAGTCAGAACCAAGTGGACCAGTCTCAAGTGAGTCAGAACCAAGTGGACCAGTCTCTGGTGCCCATCCTTCAGAGGGTCCCTTGATGGAAACCGTCGGCCTGGGTGAGCCTATAACCCACCATAGAAGGGGAAAAAAGTCTCCCTTGCAAGAGTTGGCCAACACCCCCAGCTCCCTCCTTAGCCTCTACTCCGTCTGACTCTCCACCCATGCCGGAGCACTTTGAGGTATCTGAGGATTTACCATTTGCAGAGCTTCCATCAGGTTGGTTGCAGGAAGAGTATGCTGATTTCAACATTGATCAAACGCCAGCTCATAATGTCCAAAGGCTAACAGAGGCGGCACAGTCTTCTCCACCTGACGCAGCCTCGACCACTGCATCGCCTGACCCAGTCAGAGAGGTCAACCTAGGCGGCCCTGACAACCATCAGCCCATCTTATTAGCCACTTGGTTATGGGATCACCCCGCTCTACTCGACCTGGTAATCTCCTTCGTGCGCTCTTTCAAAGATGTGTTTGCCTAGTCTTACCACGATTTAGAAGGAATCCCAGCAGAGCTAGGAGTCCACACAATTCCTCTGGTTGAGGGGGCTAAGCCGGTCAAAGGACGGGCTTACAAACTGAATCCCAAGTATGCAGAAGCAGTCAAAATCGAGTTGGAAAAAATGCAAGAAGCAGGTATTAGCACTCAGAATGGTTGTCTCCTATGGTTATTGCCCCAAAGAAGCAGTCCAACAAAATTCGAGTTTGTGTCGACTATCGAGCTCTGAATAAGGTCACAATCCCGGATGGATTTCCGACACCTTTTACTGAGAGAGTCCTCGAAGATGTCGCTGGCCATGTACTGTATAGTTTTATGGACGGGTTCAACGGCTACAATCAGTTAGGAATACATCCTGACGACCAAATCAAAACAGCTTTTGTGACTCCCTGGGGTATTTTCATCTACACTAGAATGTCTTTTGGGCTTAAAAATGCACCGCCTTCTTTCAATCGCATAGTATATCTCATCTTTTGTCCTCTGCTTACTGATCACCTTCGCATATTCATGGATGACTTTTCCACCTTCTCGGGTGCTCAATGTTCGACCCAAGTAGAAAATCTAAAGGAGCATCTTGCTCAGCTCTCTGCAGTCTTCCTCAGGTGCAGAGAGGCACGTTTGAAGCTCAATTCGAACAAATGTCATTTTTTGGTCACAGAGGGCACACTGTTGGGCCATGTGGTGTCTGCTCAAGGTTTGGTACCGGACCCAGAGAAGATAGTGGCCATCTTGAAGTTACCTCCTCCCATAAATCCCAAAGGTGTTCAGAGCTTTGTGGGCCACACCGGCTATCATCGCAGGTTTATACGTATGTATGCACAGGTGGCTCAACCATTGACCCGGCTCACCAGTGCTGCTGTTCCCTTCCGGTGGTCAACACCTGAGGCCGAAGCATTTGCATACCTCAAAAAACGTCTCACTGAAGCGCCTATTCTAGTTGCCCCGGATTGGGCCCTACCTTTTCATGTGCATACAGATGCCAGTCTGCTGGCTGTGGGTGATGTGCTGACTCAGCCTAGCAAAGAGTTCAACTTGGATCGCCCTGTACATTATGCAAGTCGCCTGCTCACCAAAGCAGAGGGAAACTATAGCACCACAGAGAGGGAAGGATTGGCTATAGTGTATGCTCTACAAAAATTTCGTCACTATTTGCTAGGGGTCCACTTCACAGTTATCACTGATCACCATGCCTTGCGCTATCTGCTTAATAAGCCACAGGTTGCAGGTCGAGTATGGCGATGGCTCCTCCTATTCCAGGAGTTTGATTTTGAAGTGGTACTCCGTCCTGGTAAGCATCATGTAATGGCTGACCACCTCTCTCGCATTTACACAGGCGAAGAAGCTACCGGGATTGCGGATGACTTTCCAGATAGCAGTCTTTTTAAAATAGATACAACACCGGAATGGTACAGCGAGGTCCTACATTTTCTATCTACTGGGTTTTACCCAGAGAGGGCATCCCCACTACAAAAGAGGAGATTGTTGTTGAAGTCCAAGCCTTTCACTCTGATTGGGGGCCAGCTCTACAAAGCGGGACCAGATGGTGTTCTGAAGCGTTGTGTCTCGCCTCATGAGGTGGAGCATATTCTGGAGGATGCCCACAATGGTCCCACTGGTGGCCATTACCCTGGTCACATCACTGCTCAGAAGATTCTACAGAGTGGTCTGTGGTGGCCCTACATTTTTAAGGATGCAATAGCATATTCTAAGGTTTGTGATGTGTGCCAGAGATGTGGACCGAAGCCGAGTAAGCAATCCAACCGTCCTTTGCAGGTCTCGATGGCGTGGCTACCTTTTGAGAGATGGGGTTTGGACTTTGTGGGACCAATATATCCCCCGGCTCAACCAGGTAATCGCAAATATCTGCTAGTGGCTACAGACTATGCAACAAAGTGGGCAGAGGTACTAGCGACAGTAGATTGCACTGGCAATACAGTGGCCAAATTTTTATATGAAAATATTTTATGCAGATTTGGATGTCCCTTAGAGATCACTAGTGATAGAGGCAGTCATTTTGTCAATGACATGATCTCAAATTTGTTGGCCAATTACAAGATTTTTCATCGCAAGTTGTGCTCTTATTACCCTAGAGCCAATGGACAGGCCGAGAGCACCAACAAGGTTCTGATCGCCCTACTGAGGAAAGCATGTCATCTCCATCCAGCATCGTGGGCTCAGGCTGTGCACGGCACTCTTTGGGCATACCGCACATCTCTCAAAGCAACAACGAATCAAATGCCTTTTCAACTCGCTTTCGGTTTGGAAGCCATAGCTCCATTTGAGTTCAACTCTGGTTCCCCTAGGGTGGGCAGTCTGCGTGCAAGTTGGGGCATGGAATTTGCCTCTATCTCCCGTCTCACCTTATTGGATGAAAGCCGCCTTTTAGCTTCTCATGCTCTGCAAGCGGAACAACTTCGTCGCAAAGCGTGGCATGATCGCCACCTCAGAAAGCCAAAAATAACGCAAGGCACATTGGTGCTACTCTATCAGGCAAAATATTTGAAAAAAGCAAAGAAGCTAGTTCCAGCTTGGCAAGGGCCCTTTAGAGTACAGGAGGTTTTGCCATAGGGGGTTGTCCAGTTAGTCACTTTGGAAGGCATTCCTTTGCCACTGGTAAATGGCTCCAGAATCAAGTGCTATTACTCCTCTAAGTAAAGGGTCTGCAACTATCCCGCCATCTGTAGGTTCTATGTCCCATCTCTCTCCTCCCCACTATCTTTCCATCAGAACAGGTGTTTTGTTACTGTCTCAGTTATGCTCTCCTCACGACTAGCTTTCTACCAGAATGGATGCTCTGTTACTGTCTCAATTTCTGCTATGTCTTGTTATTTGCAGTTAAGTATTAAGGTCCTTCCAGTTAAGCTTTCAGTCAAGCTTCTCGTCGGAGTGGTTTTGTTCAGTTTGACAAGTGGAATCTGCTTGGGGACTCTTGGGGACTCTTCTTAGATGGCAATTGGGATAATGAACAAGGTGTAATCAAGGACTTGACTTGATGAGACTCCCAATGCCATACTGTCTATGGGAAGAATATGGCAGAGTTTATGTCAAAGAACTTTGATTCGAGTAGCAGAAAAAACCTTTGGTGCCATTAAACTTTCAACTTTGCTGTAGGAACCTTAATCTCCTAATGAGTCAAAATTACCCTCCCTTTTATCTGCTCGAGATTTGTAGATGCTCAAAAATTAGCACTTTGTACCTTCTCTTTGCTTCTGCTATCACTTTTATCACTTTGTACCGAGTGTGATCGTTGCGCCCTACCTATCCCAACCCCAAACCCCTCACCCCTAACCTCTCCACTTATTCCCCCTCGCCCTTACCTACCCTCAACCCCCTCGCCCCTATCCACTATTTTCCCCCTCGCCCATACCCACTCTCTCCCCCCTCGCCCCTATCCACTTATTTCCCTCACCCTCATCACCCTCGCCCATACCCACTCTCTCCCCCTCGCCCCTATCCACTATCTCCCCCCTCGCCCCTATCCACTTATTCCCCCTCGCCCTTACCTACCCTCAACCCCCTCGCCCTTATCCTCTAAATATCCCTCGACCCTACCTCCCTTACTCCCTCGCCCCTATCCTATACGCATCCCCTCGCCCAATTCCGCCTGCATCCATCGATTAGCAATCAGAACCCATCGTTTTCAATCCATCGCGTGCTTTAAAACAGCCATAGCTTTTTTAACTCATCATCCGTTGCCTCCATCGCTTTGAAAGGACAAGCTATTCGTTTCTTGCGTATTCAAGCTTTTTCAGAGTTAGCACTGCACACTGCAGATTGACACAACCAGGAATTCTCTTTACAATGGCTGGAACAAGCAAGCAAGGAAAAAAAAAGCTCGTTCTCCAGAGAGGCCAACTGAGACATCCCAAAGTTCTGCAGAGACAGAGGATGTGGATACATCCAGCCATGGCCTCACTGATGTGTCCTCCACTGATCACAGTGATGAAAATTACAAGGAGTCCGAATCAAGCTCTGCTTCCGACTCCGAGTCTTCGAGCAACGAGGAAGAGGAAGAGGATGAAGAAGAAGAAGCTGTAAAGAACCAAAAGAAGAGAAAAGCCATCATGCAGGTGGGTCATCCAATTCCTCGGCCTCCTTCTTCCAAGACCCAAACCAAGTTCACATTGAACTTCCATCTGCAGCAGCCTCATCCGTCGCTTGGAGAAGTCCTATCAAAAGACCAGCTACACAAGCTAGGATTGTCAGCATAGCAGACATCGATCTGCCTTCAGATATTCCCATGGATATGGTGCATGCACTCCTCAAGTTTTTTCCCAAAGTCAGAGGACACCCGCTGACTGCTACACGAATAGGTAACGCCTTGGGGATGACAACTTTTCCTGCAGTGAAATTGGCTACGCGCACCTATTTCCAACTTTCGAAAGATGCGACAATCGAGGCATGCAAAGAACTACTCAGTACGAATCATGCTGGCTATGCAAGGAATAAACAGCTCTGGTCCATTTTCAAGTATTACTTTTTGGTCAGAGATCCTAAAGTCGGCAAGGGCAAGGGCAAGGGCAAGGCCAGATGTGACGTGCCTACTATATTCTCGCACTGCGAAGGCCTATACTGCCTCATCCACACCATCCCATGTGGCTTTCATCAAATTTTATTTACCTCTTTACAGTCTCGGGCTAAAAGATTCAGAGCTCAGGTGCAATCTGTGCAATCTAGCTTTCAATGCTTCGCAGCTCCGATGTTGGCCTGGGTGATTAATATACCTGTTAGTCCTATGGATGTGGATGCGGCGATACAGCGTAAAAGCTCTAAGGGAAAAGGGAAAGATATTGAACAAACAAAGGATCTATCTGAAAAGCCAAAGAAAAAGAGGGCAAAGGTAGTGAAGGACACAGTAGCATCTTTAGTATCCCTGCCAGTCTCCGAAAGCCAACAGCTTCGAGTGAAGCAACCAGTTCGACGTTCCTCGCATACGGTCACTACTGATTCGATGGTAAGTTCAGGTGGTCGAGATCACACTATGCATGTCACAGCTGTGACTTCTACAGTGTGTGTTCCTCTCTCTACTGCTGCTATTTTTACACCTACCACAGTGACTAGCTCCCATGTCCCAGTGGCAATTGCTTCTTCTCCTATGCCTAGTCCTGCGGCAACCACTCCTACCATCTCTACTTCGACAGAGAGGCATGCGCCTAGTCCAGAGAGGCATGCTCCTAGTCCACCGCGAGCAGTGCACTTGTCACACCAGCAGTCCCACCAGCTGTACCACTCTCCAGCTCTCTTCACCCTGACACTATTACAGGACCTTCTACAGGATCGGACTCTACATCATTTTTTCGGCTATCGGAGGATATATTGCAGGAGTCTACGCAAGCCATTGCCACCATTGAGCTGGGAGCAGAGCGTTTAGCAGCCACACATCAGCGTCACACAGCTACTTACGCAACTATGGAGGGAGCTCTGAAGGTTGCTGAGAGCGCCATCGCGGATAGGGATGCCACTATTTTCGCACTCCAGCAGGCCCTGAAGTTAAAGTCTCAAGTGATTAGTGACCTTCAGAATCAACTACAAGGATTTAGAGAATTGCTGTTACAGGAAAATAGGGCAACGCAGCCTACGATGATGGGTATGGGATATGGGTGGACTGGAGTAGGTACACCAGTGCAGCATGCAGCAACGGGTCCTTCTCAACAGTTTATGGGACTTTACTCACAGACTCTAGTTCCCGTTCAGTACTACAACCAACAACAACAGTATCCTCCTCCTCAGGGGTTTCAGTCTTCACCATTGCATTAGATGCAAAATATGACTTGTTGTGATGGAGTTGCTGGAGCACACAGGCATGGCTGTGTTACTCGATGTCCTCAGTACACTACAGGACAGGTGCTACCATCGGCTCAGCAGCAGCTGGCTGGTTATTTCTCAGGAAACACACTTACTGATAGGAGAGCTCGCATACAGCAAGGCCCCACAATCGATTTGATGGCCCCACCTCCAGAGGCTGATCCTTCGGATGCAGCAGTGGCCACCACTCTATCTCTTGGATGACAGATCCAGGAACTCACCATTGTACATACTAGTAGTTTTCTTTCAAAGTTTCAGTCTTCCTCTCACCGAGACGGTGAGCGGTCTTGTGGCGGGCAACCTGTAGCAGGGCTACAGTCACTTCACAGGACAGGCAGTTGGACAGTTAGCTACAGTTGGTCTGGTTCACACTGGACGGACCCTTTGGGCTGGGAGGGACACGTGGTAGGGTACCTACGGTGGTCTAGTGGACATCGTGGCCAGGTCACCACCACCACTCAGTTTGGAGATAGACTTAGTTGGCTGGACATTTATGGGCCGTTGGTGGCTCTTATGCGTTGTACATATGAGTAGTCGTGTTTTGGGGCAGTTCTATCTTATCTTGCACGTAGTTGTCTAGAGGAAGTCTTACACAGAGCACTACTTCACCATCCCTGCACATCTGAGCCTCGACACCCCATTTGTACCTGTGAGTCCTGGGCTGGAGCGGAGTGTGCTGCCACGCCAGAGTCTGTACATGGTTCTTTGAGCTAGTCGAGTCCACATGTTCTGGTCCACTGTTGTGTCTCTATTGTTATCCATTGTTTCTGTGTTGTTATCCGTTGTTTCTGTGTTTCATTCTGTTTGAGAGAGTTTTCATTTGTTTGAGTGAGATTGTCACGCTCATTGCACTGAGGGGCACACTGTAGAGAGCACAACACATTATCCGCGCTACAAAAGCTGAGCAATTCGTGCATCAACCACCTCTTCTAATTCCTTTTCTGTATACTTCTTGGGAGTAGGAGGTTTCTTGAGAGCGGGTTTTCGGGGTGGTTTTGTGGTCTTCAATCACTACGTGTGCACCTCCTCGAAAGAAGTCTCGCTCATATATTTTGCAAATTTTTTGGATCCTTTGCAAAATTGAGCATCATCTTTGTTTCGTCACCAATCAATCGTTGACGCTCCATCTCTCGACGCTCTGCCTGAGTAGGCCGAGGCGGGCCATACTCCTTGCTTGAATCTTCGTTGTGATCCCTTCCCGCATCTCCGGATGCAGAGGGAGTCGACTGATCTTTGCCTGAAGCCATAGGTGCCGCGGAAAAAAAAATAGGGATCGGATTTCCCGTAGAAGAGAAATCGGCTGTGCTCTGATACCACTGTAACAGACTTGGACACTTCAAGTTAAGAATCTACCGCGACAGCACAAATAAATACTTCAAAACAGTTCACAATTCACAATTGATTCGACACTGGCCCGGCGGAGTTCCGTGCCTAGAGATATTGGCCTCAAAGTCTGACGCCCCTTTTGGTATTTCTTTTTATATTAATCTGTGTTCAAAGTAAAAGAGTGCGGGCAAGCGCTCACACTCAGACTCTGCGTCCAGATGCTCTGAGTTGTGAGTGGCCTACCCACTTATTTAAAGAGTAGAAGGGATGCCAAAAGTAGAGACCAAAAGCTGTAAAACTCAAAAGCTTGAGTAGTTTTAAAAGCCTTTAAAAACTTAAAGTAAAAATTCTCTCTCTGCCTTGCGTTAAAAAAAATGAAGTAGGCCCCCAAAAGCTCCAGCGTAGCCTTAAGCTGGCCGTACAGCCCTGCCACGTGGCTCCCTATTCTCACGTTGTTGCCCTTTCTGCCGTACGCTCAGCGTTGCCTCAGTCCAGATGCCCTGCAGAGTGTCCGTACTCAACAGTGCCACGTTTGCCTGCCACGTCAGCGGAAACGCAGCCAGCCAGCCACATGTGTGTGTACCAGGGGCAGCCACATGTCCAGATTGTGACACTCTCCGTCTTATGGAAAAGCCATTTGCCTTTGAAGGAGCGGTGTTTCTTTGGCGTTGTTTGCTTGGAGTGCTCCCGGTGGGAACTTTTCTTAGGGCACGTAATATTCGCTCTTCTTCTTGTGTCCACTGCTCGACTGCGGCAGAAAATGTTCGCCAATTGTTGTGGGATTGCTGCATTACTAGGGATTTTCTTCGCCGTGTATCAGTGTGTATTGCGGCTCCATTTTCCGGCGATGGTTTTCCACAAATGGTTTTGGGCGTTTGGCATTTTCCCACCGACATTACAGAGATTTGCGGTCTTCTTCATGTAGGTCAGATATTGGGCTTACTCGACCCTATGGCGTTAGCGTAATGGCTATATGCTCCATCGCATTCATGATGATCCTTTCCTGTTCTTCAAGCTTTCCCTTAGAAAATCTTACGGTTTGCCTGGGAAGTTGGTGATATCCCCGCAGAGATACATCAGCTCTCTTATGAATGTTTTTAGCCAGATTGTACAGCTGGACACTTCAGTGTCCTCTCCCTCGTATGACCTTTTTGGTGGGTTCTCCTCGCCTTGAGGTTTCCCACTTGTAAATTAATCAAACTGATTTACAAAAAAAAAAAAGTGTGTGTAAGTGATCATGAAGAGAATTTGACGCACTGCTTGGTCCTGTGCGAGCCCTCAGCCTCTGCGTATCTGCGAGTTCCCTTGCCTGCGCGTGGTTCAGTGGCACCTGCACGGGTCTCGTCCCTCTGCTTCTGTGCAAATCAGCCTGCGTGTGCTCTGTCTGCACAGTGATATCAGCGCCGGCTTGTTCAGCCTCGGCACGCCTTGCTGCAGCAGTCTCTTCGACAATCCAGCGTTTCCACAGACCTGTTCGCTATGTGTTCTCTGTTAGGGATTGGTGTTCACTTCTGCAACAAATTGTGGGTGACGATTTCTCCAGGCTAGTTGTAATTTTTTTCTCCAGTAGGCTTGTGCACAACAGGGTTTCTTTGTGTACAGCAGGATTTCTTTGGTACAGTATTGTGGGCAGTGTATATACTTCTGCTTCTCTGGGTTTTTCAGTAGTCGGCAGTTCATAAACGTTAGGTTCTCTGTGTATGTCAGATTTCGGAGTGCCCTTCATTACCGCATATAAAAGAAGAAAACAGATGGCACCTGAGTCTTCGGAAATGGGTGAAATCTGAGCTTGTCTGCTAGAGGATTTTGAGGGTGCACGGAATGCTTGGGAGGGGCACGAACCTGCTATTGAAGTGCTCATTCCTGTTCAAGCATTGATGGACCCAGTGGCGTAATATGCTTTAAATGCGGTTATTCTGTTTTTCCCGGGTAGGATGCCCACTGTGCAAGACGTGGGTCAATGGGTGGACTTCTTGCTTAAATGCCAGGCAGTTCGAGGCATTTACTTTGGTGCCAGAGGATTCTATGAAGTTTTGCTGGCAGATACTGGTGCCCGTAACATGTTGCTTGAGTTGTCTCCTGTGTTTTTTGGTACTCAGATGACACATGTATTGCCATGGGCACTTACCAAGGACTATCAAAGCCAAGGACTATCAAAGCCTGATCTGTCATAAGTGCCCCGTATGGGTGGAAATCCTTGATTTTCCACGCACTTGGTGCCATTTCCTTCCTATGCTCGCCACTTGTTTGGGAAAAGTGATTTGTCCTCCCAAGCTCGATGCCAATACAAATCGTTTCTGTGTGCTTTGGGACACGGATATTCCCACCCCTGAGGGTATTACTGTCAATTCGGGGGGCTCCCTCATTGGGAAACGCCCTTTCAAGCTGAGATGGGGAAAATTTGCAAATTCATGCTTTCGCCGTGGGAAATCTGAATGTTCCGAGCCTGTTTTGCAACCCCCTCTTTCGGCTGTCCCTCAGCTTGCGGTCTCTACTGAGAGAGAAGTCCCTAATACCAGATCTGCCGCTGTTGCAGCTTCTGCATTGCCTAATGTCATACCTTTGGAGAAAGGCAAGGTTAAACCTGTTGCTTCCACAAACCCTCCGGGTAAAGGAAAGTCGCTTTCTTCTTCGGAAACCAAAAATAAGGGGAAAAATGTGGACTCCGGCGGAAGGATCTCCTTAGGTAACCCCCAAGAAGACTGTTAAGATGCACTCGCAGCTTTCTTCTCATGATTATGTACCTCCTGAGGTTAAACCTGCAAGACAAAAACCCCTTCCTTGTAATGGTAATCGCACTCTTGCGGATGCATGGAATAAGGTGGTGCACTCTTACAGGGATGCAGTGGTTCATGGGACTTTTCATGCATCTGAAAGCTTAGTTGCCTCTAAGACAGGCATGCAGAATACTGTGGCTGAGTCGCGGGCTGTTGATGTTGATGTGCTTATGGGCATGTCAACTTAGTCCCTTCCTTATTTTGCCTTTGTACATATCTCCTGAATGCATAGTTGTGTAAAATGCACTTCATATAATGTGCGTGGGTTATGTAACCTTGATAAGTGGAGACTAACCTGGCACTATGTACTTACATGTAAGGTAGACATTGTGGTTTTGCAAGAGCATGTTGGGCAATGCTCGTATTTTGGGGGTCGTTGGATGGTGGTTTAGTGCACGATCAATGGTCAAATTTATGAATTTGGTGGTGTTTATGCGCATACAACCTCGAGACAACGAGCTATTTTGTGGCGTGAGATATCTTCTTATCCATGGCTTTCCAATGCATTGCTTTGTGGTGATTTCAACAATGCCCCGGCTCCATCTGATAACACTACAGGACATTCTCACATGTTGAGCACAGAATTGCAAGCTTGGACAGATCTTGTGGCATGTACAAGGATGTTGGACCTGTGGACCCTCTTGCACCCTGATGTTCGGGGTATACATTTCAACATAATGCCTTTTCTGCATATTGTGCAAGATTAGATCGATGGTATGTCCTTGGCATGCAACAATTTGATGAGTTTGTGTGCGAAATGAGCATAGACCGTTCTTTGCTTTTATCTGATCATGCTCCTGTTGTGATGCTGCCGCGCTTTGGGCAACTACATTATGATCAGCCTCTTTCTAAGAAGCGTCTGTTGCACATCAACAATGCATATCTTTCGTACGAGGCATTTCGTAAGATGATCTATGAGGTTATTCCCCCTTTGGTTGCTCAAATGCATCTTGATCCTGATGTTGCCTGGCTTCACTTTGTTGTGCGTGTACAGAGTGTAATTCAGGACTATGACAAGCATTACATGTTTCAATTACATGGTGATGTTGAGGACGCGAAGCATATGTTTCGACAGCTCCAACTCTTAGCTGACACGTTTGTTGTCAGAAACTGAATCCACTGCCCTTTGTTAAGCCCGGGTGTGTTTGTTGCATAATGACAAACGAAAATTGAATAAATGGCAAACTCGTGCTCGTCATCGAGCGTTTGTAGACAAGGGATGTGCCTCAAAGCAATTTTTTAAGCACTTGCATCATTTGCGGGTCTCTCAAACTATTAAGCGGGTTATGTTTTGACCAGGAGCTTGGACAGCTTCGAAACGTGAGCTTGTAGATGCCATGGTGTCCCATTTTAGGACTGATTCTGCCGCTCCCCCCGTGGTATTTGCTGCGGTTATTCATGCACGTCAGCTTTTGTTATCTACAGTGCATTCAATTGTCTTGCTTGAATGCACTTGCCTCAGGATGCTTTGGCCATGGAGGCAGTTTTTACAAAGAATGAATTGCACTCAACTTTGCTTGCTCTCGAAAGATGGCGTGCGCCTGGTTGGGATGGGCTTACTGTGGAATTTTTTCTCTTGTTTTGGGAGCCTTTGAAAGAACCTTTACTGTATATGATGAACGCGTCGTGGGTGAAACAGGATTTTCCAATGTCTTGGAAAGTGGGTTTATCGAAGTTGCTGCCTAAACAAGCGCTTTGTGAGTAGTTCTTGCATTGGGGGCCAATTTCTCTTATGCCGGTGATCTATAAAATCTTGGCTAAGATCATAGTGAATTGTATCAAGGAACCTCTTATGGCCGGTATCCATTCCGTGCAGTATGGCTTTATCCCTCGTCGCCAGATTTTGGATAATCTGGCTAATGTATTGATTGGCATGGAATATGCCAAATATACCCAGCAGGATGTTCTCGTAATGCAGGTAGACATTGAAAAGGCTTTCGATACGGTTCAATGGGATTTCATTGCTGCTACCATGCGGGCCTTTGGCTTTGGCCCAAAGATGGTTAATGTCGTTTCTTCCTGTATGCTCGCAGTACATGTTCAGGCCTCCTTGATGGAGAGCTCAGAGAACCTTGGCCTCTTGGATGCTCTGTCAAACAGGGTTGCCCGCTTAGCGCTGTTGGGCGCATTTCTGACACCCCGTTTTTTGTAAATTTGTACATACGGACATGACGCCCGATGTCAAAAGGGCGTGTGGGCTTTCTTTTTGTGGGTTTTTTAGCTTGCTTTAGCAAGCACATGTACATGCACTGCAAGTCGCTAGTCTAGTGACAGTTGTCGGACTACTATAAGTGCCCGTGAGTGAGTTTTTTGAAGTGAGCCTTGTATATAACTTAAACTCATGTAAAAACGAAAAAAAGTTCAGCCAAACATCAGAAATTTGCAGGTTTTAGCTCGTTCTGTCTCCTTGGTGCTCTTGGATGTAGTTTTTTGCCCCGACTAGCCTTCTCTATGTGTAGTCGTGCTGGGACAGCTCTCTGTTCGCGTCAATTTTTCTCATGGGGGCGTATGGAATCAATTTTAGTCATCTTCAGCTTTCTCGCCGGTCATTTTTCAAGCTTTCTCTCAAGCTTTAAAGTGCCCCAATTGGAGTTGTGCTCATCAGGTTACGACTAGTTCTCTGCAGGGTTATGGCTATGGCAGCCTAGTGGCAAATTGTGTGTAGACAGAATCGGAGGGCATGTATCTATGAATTGTGGAATTGATGTTTAAGTTGTGGGTTTGTGATGTTTGATGTGAAAGGAGAGGCTCTTGTCTTCATATGCATTGGTCGGCGTGTGCTGTAAATCCATGCTTTGGCAGGGTTTTGCTCTTATGTGACATAGTCTCTTGGGTGGGCGACGGCTAATAAATTCCCAGGGTCTACTCCTATTGGACTTGTGGTGTTTCAAAAGGATTTTGCGAAGCTTTTGGTGTCTTGTAGTTCTCTTTCAACGCTCTTGGGTGACATCACTATAGAGGTGTTTCAGTTTGCTTGTTTTCCAACAGTGTTTTGGTGCCTGCCACCGAGGAATCGCTTCAAGTTACCTTCAGTTTACAGGTTTTGAAGACATGGCGTTTAATTTTCCGGAGTTTAGTGGGAAATCAAATGAAAGTTCCAAAGTTTTCATTGAGAGAATGGAGTTTGCTTGCCTTCTTGCTGACAAGCAAGACCCAGCGTTGGTGCTACGAATCTTCTACTTCTGTTTGAAGGGAGATGCTAGGGAATGGTTGGAAGGCTACGAAAAGGATCTACAATCAGCCCAACCTCCTCAAGTTATGACTTATGAAATGGTAAGGCATGCTTTTCTTACACACTTTCAACAAGTGGAAGACCCACAAAAGGTATGGCAATCTATTCAAGGCTTAGTACAAGATGAAGGCCAAACCATAGAAGACTTTGTCAAGGCATTCAATGCGTTATGGGCAAAGTGGTGTACATCTTTGGGGGCTGAAATTCCTCCAACCATGTTGACAGGTTTCTTGCAAGCTTGAGGAGTAACCTACGCTTGAAGGTAGAGCTTAAGCAGCCAAGGACCTTTGAGGAGGCAGTTGAAATTGCAAAGAATAAAGAGTGGAAAGCAGAGCGTCTTCATCAACTTGGAATCAATGTCGAGCCAAAGCTTGAAGTGAAAGCGGTAGAGCAACCAAGGGTCCTCATCAAGGAGCCAGGTTATGATCAACAAGCTTCTCATGATGTGAATGCCTTTCGCAAGGAGATGCAAGAGGTTGTAGGTCTTATGAAGAATCTTAGTGTGCATATGATGGGAGGTGGAAGAGGTCAAAGTTATGGATATGGACGTAGTTATGGAAGCAATGAGGGTTATACAGGTGGTAGAGGAAGAGGCATGGCTGGAAGAGGGGATATGTTTCAATGCTACAATTGTGGTGAATGGGGTCATAAAAGCCCTCAATGTGATAAGCCAAAGAGAATGGGTGGCGACATGTTTCCTCTTCCTCCACAAATTCCTTCTCGAGCTCAAGATTATGGTATTGAGATTAAAGGGGAAGCAGGACCAAGTGGATTGACAGCAGAAGAGAAGGGCAAAACAAAAGTGGTAAGCATAATCCGTTTGGAGAAGAAAGAGGATGATTTGGGAGCTATGGTCATGCCTGTAGGTAAGAGAGTTACAAGAGATCATGACATGAGTGATGCAAGTCCCAGTCATAAAAGAGGGAAACAGGTTGAAACAGGTACAGGTAAAGAGAAGAAGAAGAGAAACCCCAGGAAACATTACAATGCATCCGACTTTCCTTTGGGAGAAGGGCAACCAAATTATAGTTTAAGGGCTGATTTGGTGGGTAGAAAGGCTGATGTTACCTTTGGGCAACTCATGGAGATGTGTCCCAAGTTAAAGAGGCAATGGAAGCACGTAGTCAATCCCATGAAGAAGGAGCCTGCAAGGGGGTCAGTGAGAGTCTTGTCTTTAAATGAGTTACCTGACATATGTCCTACTATGGATGCATGGCATAAGAGGAAGTGCATTGGAGAGGCTTATATTGATGGAGGTGCACAGGTATGTGTTATTACTCAAGCTTGTGTATCAAAGTTGGGACTCAACATGGTGAAGAATTCAGGTTTTCGCATAAAGCTTGCCAACCAATCAAGGGTGAGGTGCTTGGGAGTTGTAAAGGACTTGGAGGTGGATATATTTGATGTTAAAGTGCTGGTCAATTGCCATGTTATGCCCGCGAGTATTGGTGCTTTCCCTCTCATCCTTGGAAGACCATGGTTACAGGCAACCAAAGCTATACAGGATTGGGGACATGGTACCATCACTCTCTACAATAGAAGGGGTGATAAGAAGAGGTTTGACATGGCTAGCAAGCAATCTTTGGATGCTGATTTTGATGAGAAAAGTGATGAAGAAGAGTACTCAAGTGAAGAAGAAGACAATGGGGATGAAGGCAGTGAAGTGGAAGATAGCAGCGATAGTGATCTAGATGTTTCCTCCTTGTTTCTTGAAGAAGAGCATGATGAGAAACAAAGATTTCTTGGCCTTATGGAGAATGAGGATATCTCTGGTCCTTATGAGAAAATTGAAGAGCTGATGCAACCCAAAGTTCAACCTAATGTCAAACAGGAGCTGATACAAGGTATGTTGTCTTCCGACTTGACTAGTCGTGAGAAGGGTGAGTACCTACATATGATACAACAATTTCCCCATTTATTCATCACTTCTTATGAGGAAATTAGAGGCTTTAAGGGAGAGGAAATCCACATTCCAATCAAGGAAGGAGCTCAGCCCGTACGCCAAAAGCTAAGGAGAATGGGACAGGTACAACTTAATGCTTTAAAGGAAGAGGTAGACAAGCTTCTTGAAGCAGGTTTCATATGTCTTGTGAGCACTGCAGAATGGGTGAGTCCTGTTGTGGTCACACCCAAAAAGGATGGAAAGTGGAGGATATGTGTTGATTTTAAGCCTCTAAACGCAGCCATGAAGAGGGATCCATACCCTCTTCCTTTCATAGATGACATACTTGATTCTATTGCAGGGCATGAGAGGTATAGCGTATGTGATGGATTCTCTGGATATTTTCAGCTCACCTTGGCTTTGGAAGATCGAAAGAAGACCACATTTATCGCGCCATGGGGATGCTTTTGTTATTGTGTACTTCCTTTTGGTCTTATGAATGACTGGGCGTGGTATCAAAAGCGCGTGAACAAGGTGTTCTCTCCCTTTCTTGGCAAGTTTGTGAAGGATCTTATTGATGACTTTTGTGTTTATAGCTCTAGAAAGGATCATTGTGCAAAGCTTGGGATGGCATTGAAGCAATATGATGAAAGTGGAGGTCAACTCAACCCAAAGAAATGTCATCTTGCTCAACCAAGAGTGAAGTTTTTGGGGCATATGATCTCAGAGAATGGGATTGAAGCGGATCCTGACAAAGTGAAGACTTTGGTGCTCCTCCCATCACCTAAAGATACAAAGCAACTTTCTACTTTTATTCAAAAGGTGAAGTATATGGCAAGGTTCATTCCTTTGTCCTCTCAACTTCTTTATCCTCTACAACAAGTAGCAAGGTTGGATCCTCTACAATGGACAAATGAATGTGAAGAGGTTTTTCAAGGTATCAAAGAGGTTCTTGGTTCTCTTCTTGCTATGCAAGCTCCTAATTGGGATAAGGAGTTTTATGTGAACCCATCAGTAGGTGAGGATGCTATTGGAGCTATGCTTCTTCAACGAGGTAACAATTCCCACTACATGAAGCCTATCTATTGTGCTAGCAGGGTGAAGCTAGAGGTAGAGAGAGGCTATACTGAGGTGGAGCTCATTATGGTGAGTGTGATTTATGCATGTAGAAGGTTTAGGCACTACCTTCTTCCTAAACCATTCACATTCCTCACTAGCTACACTCTTCTACCTCAATTGGTGAATAGCCCTACTTTGTCAAAGAGGCTCATGAAGTGGATTGTGGAGCTACAAGAATTCCAATTCTCTTTTCTTGTTGAGGAGAGTACAAGGGCTACATTGGCTGATTTGCTTACCTATAAGGAAAGCCCTCTTCTTCTTAAGGAGGATGCAGTGAAGAAGCAACACATGGAAGCTCCTGACATAGACAATGCCTATCTATTGTTTTTTGATGGCTCTTACAGGAAAGCGTATGGTGAAGCTTCAGGAGGTGTGGTAGTTTATGATCCTCAAGGTGCTTTGGTAACTAAAAGGAGTTTGAAGCTTACATCACAAAGCAACAATGAAGCTGAGTATGCTACTTTGGAGAAAGGTCTCAACCTTTGCCTTGAGCTTGGCATCCGTCGTGTGAGGGTAAGAGGTGATGCTCTTTTGGTGATGAAGCAAGTACTTGGGGTGTGGCAAAGTAAGAATCCAAGGCTGAAAAATATGTGTTTTCAAGTGAAGAATCTGCTTAAGCATTTTGAAGCTTGGAGTTTAAGGCATGTGGACAGGTCTCAAAATGAAGAAGCACATGGTGCAACGCAAGCTTCAATTGGGCAATTGTATATGATAGGGGCTGATTCTCCTCTTTATTTGGGAAGGGAAGCTTTAGAGAGGGAGGAAGAGTTTCTACAAACAGGTATGCTTCCATCAGAGTTGGAAAAGCCAAAAAAGTACGCCTTCCTACGTCGTGCCAAAAGGTATGTGCTACTTGGTGATGCCTTGTATATGAAGGGGGCTGATCTTGTGATGAGAAAAGTGCCTTGGAAAGAGGAAATTTACAAAATTTTAGAGGAGAATCATGAGGGTTCTTGTGGTGGTCACTTTGCTGCAAAGATCACTTTGCATAAAGTCTTGCAGGAGGGTTATGTGTGGCCAAGTGTTCAACGTGATGTTCATCATTGGTGCAAGTCTTGTAAAGAGTGTCAAAGCATGGAAAATAGGGTTCTCAAATCAGAAATAAGAGGCACCATTGTGGCTTATGATGTGTTTGAGAAGTGGGGTATTGATGCAATAGGTCCTCTACCTATGACAGCTAGAGGCAAATGTTACATACTTACTGTTGTTGACTATCTATCCAGGTGGGCCGAAGCCAAAGCTGTTAAGCACATCACGAGTAAAGATGTTTCCTTATTTATATATGAAGATATTTGCTGCAAATTTGGCATGCCATTGGAGTTACTTTCTGACAAGGGTCCAGGTTTCAGGGGAGAGTTGATGGATTATCTATGTGAGAAGCTTCATGTGCATCGCAGGTTTACTACTCCATATTATCCCCAATGCAATGGCATGAATGAAAGGTTTAATGGAGAGCTCATAAGGATGCTTACAAAGATGACAAGAAACAATATGAAGACTTGGGATTTAGAGCTACCTTGTGCTCTATGGGCTTATAGGACTGCCATCAAATCAGGTACTGGTTTTTCTCCCTTCCATCTAGTTTTTGGCAAAGAGGCTTTACTTCCTATTGAGGGGGAGATACCATCCTTGAAGATGATGCTAAAGCTTGAAGAAGAGCCCAAGGATGCATTCAAGGAAAGACTTTTATATTTGCAATGTGTACAATTGGATAGGGTGTTAGCTTTTGAGCATTATGAGCAGGTCTTGAAGAAGAATCAAGCAAAGGCAAATGAGGAGCTAAAGAACAAGGACATCAAGGAGGGTGACATGGTGCTTCGTTACAATAGTAAGCTTGATAGCACTTGTCAAAAGAAATTTCAAATCAAGTGGCAAGGTCCTTTCTTGGTTTTAAACAGGTTCCAAATGGCACATATCAGCTTGCTGACTTGGATGGTACCCCACATAAAGCACGTGTGAATGGCTACAGGTTGAAGAAGTATATTGCAAGGTTGATGACTGTGATTGAGGATGAGCCTTCTTTTGAAGAATTTTCTGATCATGTGGTTAAGGATGAAGATGAAGTGAAGACTCCCTCATGTGGTTTACATGATCTCTTTTGTGCTGCTAATCATGAATGATCTAGCAGGTTGGGGTGTGGCAAACTATGTTGGGCGCATTTCTGACACCCCGTTTTTTGTAAATTTGTACATACGGACATGACGCCCGATGTCAAAAGGGCGTGTGGGCTTTCTTTTTGTGGGTTTTTTAGCTTGCTTTAGCAAGCACATGTACATACACTGCAAGTCGCTAGTCTAGTGACAGCTGTCGGGCTACTATAAGTGCCCGTGAGTGAGTTTTTTGAAGTGAGCCTTGTATATAACTTAAACTCATGTAAAAACGAAAAAAAGTTCAGTCAAACATCAAAAATTTGTAGGTTTTAGCTCGTTCTGTCTCCTTGGTGCTCTTGGATGCAGTTTTTTGCCCCGACTAGCCTTCTCTATGTGTAGTCGTGCTGGGACAGCTCTCTGTTCGCGTCAATTTTTCTCATGGGGGCGTATGGAATCAATTTTAGTCATCTTCAGCTTTCTCGCCGGTCATTTTTCAAGCTTTCTCTCAAGCTTTAAAGTGCCCCAATTGGAGTTGTGCTCATCAGGTTACGACTAGTTCTCTGCAGGGTTATGGCTATGGCAGCCTAGTGGCAAATTGTGTGTAGACAGATTCGGAGGGCATGTATCTATGAATTGTGGAATTGATGTTGAAGTTGTGGGTTTGTGATGTTTGATGTGAAAGGAGAGGCTTTTGTCTTCATATGCATTGGTCGGTGTGTGCTGTAAATCCATGCTTTGGCAGGGTTTTGCTCCTATGTGACATAGTCTCTTGGGTGGGCGACGGCTAATAAATTCCCAAGGGTCTACTCCTATTGGACTTGTGGTGTTTCAAAAGGATTTTGCGAAGCTTTTGGTGTCTTGTAGTTCTCTTTCAACGCTCTTGGGTGACATCACTATAGAGGTGTTTCAATTTGCTTGTTTCCCAACAGCGACTTGTTGTATGCCATTGCCACTCACCCTCTCTTACTGCATTTGGATCACTTGACTTCGCTTGGTCGTCTTCATGGGCTGAAGTTACCCAATGGGAAAGACTTTGCAAGACAGGCCTATGCTGATGATTCGTTGTTCATGCCTCGTAACAACTAGGATGATATGCGTGAAATTATGCAGGCATTGAATACATTTGGCTTGGCAGCAGGGCTTAAGGTTAACTTTCGGAAATCTAAACTCTTACCTCTTGCTGTTTATGACTGGCATCATCTTTTGTGGCCTGGCGAGATTCTCGATTCTCATGTGGTGGTCAGGCATTTAGGATATCCTATCGGTTGGAAAGTTACTAATACGCAACAAATCGATTGGGTCATGCAACGATTGAATGTCAAATTGCACTATTGGAAATTGTCTATATGGCCACTACATGTTCGACTTCGTGTAGTGCAAAGTATCATGATGGCATATGTTCAGTTTTACTTGCCGTTGCTGCACTGGCCTCACTCCCGCCTTTCATTGCTGATGTCTACTTTAGTATCTCACTTGTGGCGCACCAGTTCTCATAAGAAAGGCCTCTGTTTGTTAGCAATGGAGAAACTTTGCACTCCAAAGCGTCTTGGCAGGCTGAATATTTTGGACCTTCGCCGCCATGCATTGGCAACGAAGGCTATGTTATTGTCCACTCTTGCATTGCAATCTCAGCCATGGACAATTATGGTTGCTGATCTATGTCGACATGTTGCCACTCCTGCCTTTGGTCATTGGCAGACTTCCCTTTGGGAGACTGTGTGTGGCAAGATGGTCGGTAATATTCCTGGTTCCTTGATTACCTCGGCCCTGCTCTCCACTTGGAAAGTTGTTACGGATCATCTCTCTTGGCATTGCAGGCAGCAAGCAGATGGGAATTCGTTGCGTTTGGAAAGCATTCATTGGAGCAGGGCCTTTTCTTTTACCCTGGTTGATCAGTCGCCTCGTCAAGCTTACTTCCTCTCTGGTCGTGGTATACGCACGGTGGATGATGTGGTGGATTCATCTGGGAGTTAGCTTACCTTTTCTCAAGCGGCGGCACGCTTTGGGTTGGGCCTACATTATCGTTAGATTTGGAGCTTGCTTGGCATATGCTAGATGTTTTTCTCCCTGTTCCGCCGCTGGCCAGTGGATGTCGTATGCAGGATTGGAAGTTATGGGACTCTTCTTTGAATGCGATTTTTGCTCGCCGTATCTATGCTTCTCTCATGCAAGACTCTTGGCTGGCTGATCATTGTAATGCACTATGGGATTTACACAAATCCGTTCAATGGTGGAGGCAGGCTCTTATTGCAATCTGGAAGTCTCGCTTGCCTCTTAAGGAGTGTTTGTTTCGTTGTTTGTTGGGAGTCCTTCCAGTTGGAACACTCCTTGCGGCGCGTCGTATTAGCTCCTCTCGTTGCGTCGGTTGCTCCGCTGCTGATGAGACTGTCAGACATCTGCTTTGGGAGTGTCGCTACACCAGGGCTTTCCTTCGCCGCGTTTCTGCTTGTTTGCACCTTCGATTTCCCTCAGCGGTCTTCCACAAGCGATTCTGGCTTTTTGGCATTCTTCCGAATTGCCTCCAGTAATTTGCCATTTTCTTCGCATGGGTCAGATTTTGGTCGCTATGGTCCTTGTGGCACCGCCGAAATCTCCTCATGTTTCACCTGCATGATGTAGATCCTTTTCCATCGTTAAAGTTTTCGCTGAGGCAATCGTTACATTTTGCCTATGACATTGGGGACATATCCCTAGAAACTTTGCAGCTCTTCTATGTTTGCTTTTAGCGCTTTTGTATCGCAAAGCACTTCAGTGTTCTTCCCTTTGTATATGATCTTTTTGGTGAGTTTTCCTCGCCTTGAGGTTTCCCACAGGTAAATTAATCAAAACAGATTTACAAAAAAAAAGTGTGTGTGTGTGTGTGTGTGTGTGTGTGTGTGTGAGAGAGAGAGAGAGAGAGAGAGAGAGAGAGAGAGAGAGACCACCTTGATGTTTACATAGCCTAGACTTTGTTCTCTCGCTTTTGTACTTCCTCTAGGTGATAGGCCATTGAGCATCTCTAGAGGTCTCTTTTGTACATAAAGTACAGCCCCTTTTCTTGCACGCGCGTGCGCACACACACACAGAATGAAACGTATTAGTGTTTGCAAAAGACTAAAAGACCTATGAGAACAAAAGAGGTTACATCATGATGATCGTATGATCTATATCCCGCCATGAAAAAGACTAAACAAAATACCAAACAACCACACTACAATGACATCACATGAAGTCTCTCATAGGCCTATGCCTCATGGCCTCCATCTCCTCCTTTGTGAGGAACCTGGTAGGAGTAGTTCTATGCCTCTCAATGATGACCTAGATATGACGATGAAACATATGACGTCGATGTGATCTACCACAGAGTTGTGGTTGTCTGGATCTGGTAATCTTTGTAGCTCTATCTATGAACCCATGTGAACGACGCTCATCCATGCATCTTGGCCGTATGATGAGCGTCTTTCACATGAACTCCGAAGTAAGGTCTCTATGTGTCTGCATATCTTCAATAGGAAAATCCCAAGACACCTCTTATCGGTGTAGTCCATCACTCTAGCAAGAAAATCCTCTCAATAAACAGTGGAAGCGGCTCATGCATGCAGCTTGGCCATATGATGAAGCCATCCTCGATGGTGTGGAGAAAATGGTCTCTATAGAAAGCCATTTTCTTTCCTAGCTCCTCTCCAAGTGATAACTATGTCCTCGTGTCAAGCTGTGTGAGATCCTTAATAGTCCTACTAATCTCTCGTCACGTCGATGCATCCAATGGATACTGAAAAGATGGTAGTCTATCCATATTGAAGCCGTGCATTTGAAAAGAC
The DNA here is from genome assembly GCF_014529385.1 of Adiantum capillus-veneris. Taxonomy (NCBI): domain Eukaryota; kingdom Viridiplantae; phylum Streptophyta; class Polypodiopsida; order Polypodiales; family Pteridaceae; genus Adiantum; species Adiantum capillus-veneris. The sequence continues at coordinate 92,677,855 of NC_140935.1, read as the reverse complement.
AAGTTGCTCAAACTATGCCAGTTAGTGGGCTAGTTTTTTTTTTTAAGAAAAAGATCCTTCTATTAGTTAATGAAAACTGCCCATAGGGCTACAACCACCTCTGCAAGAGAGGGCTACAACAAGCATGATGGGGAGACTCTCCCAATGAAAAAACATCATATATACAATGAGGCTACATCAAGAGATGGGAGGAGGGAAAAGCCACACAGGTGGACGGTAGTGCCATCTGAGCACACCCTGGACAATGGTGTAGAAAGGTCCAAGGTGCCAGAGTCGAAGGAAAGCCTCGCGTCGCTCCCGCATGCGGTGGGAGCTGCCTTGTAGTCCCTCAAGCTGTCCTCTGAGAGTATGGATCAGCTCTAGCCAAAAGTCACGAACAGTCTCTGCTGGTGGCACAGGGCGAGCCTCAAAAATGCGGAAACAGTGGGCCCGCCAGATGAACCAAAGTGTCAGGCCACTGATAAACTCCCAACACTCCTCTCTCTCACTGCACCACTCCTGTGGAGTAAGCTCTGTAGCATGCTCTAGCCTCTGACGCATCTCCTCAGTCACAAGACAAGGCATCTGTGCCCAAACCTGCTCCCTGCATGCATCCTGCCGCCCTGACTGGGGCTATGCAGACAGTAACTCACGGTAGAAGTCAGTAGCAACTGCACGCATATCCTCGGGCTCACAAGCAACTGACCCGTCGGGCCTCCTCAACTGACTGACCTTGGCATGCGAGTGTCGAGGTCCCACTGTCTCAAAGAAAGCACCAGTCACTCTGTCACCCACCTGAGTCCACTGAGATGCCTGTCGGTGGAAAGCAAACTCATGTCGCCTCTCCTATGTGCTAGCAAGCTCCTGTTGAGCCTGCTGTAAGTGCTCCTCCAACCAAGGACTGTCTGGATGCTGCTCCTTGTAGCAGGGCTACAGTGTCACTTCACAGGACAGGCAGACAGTTGGACAGTTAGTACAATTGGTCTAGGCTGTTTCACACTGGACGGACCCTCTGGGTTGGGAGTGACGGACCCTCTGGGCTGGGAGTGACACGTGGCAGTGGCAGGGTACCGACGGTGGTCTAGTGGACATCGTGGCCAGATCACCACATGGCTGACATTTATGAGCCGTTGGTGGCCCTTTATGGTGGTACATATGAGTAGTAGCGGTTGGTCATCGGGATTATCAGCTTCACCTCTGGTCCAGCGACGTAGTTGTCTAGAGCGAGTCTTACACAGAGCACTGCTTCACCATCCCTGCACATCTGAGCCTCGACACCCATTTGTACCTGTGAGTCCTGGGCTGGAGCTGAGTGTGCTGCCACGCCAGAGTCTGTACATGGTTCTTTGAGCTAGTCGAGTCCACATGTTCTGGTCCACTGTTGTTATCCATTGTTCCTGTGTTTCATTCTGTTTGAGAGAGTTTCCATTTGTTTGAGTGAGATTGTCACGCACATTGCACTGAGGGGCACCCACACTGTTGAGAGCACGACACATTATCCGTGCTACACTCCTGCATCCTCTGTAGTAAAGCAATGCCCCGTCTGAGACATTGCTCTGCCTCTCTCGCTGCAGCCCGGCGAGCCAGAGACTCCTGAAGGAAAAAAAGGCTAATATGAGCTAGGCCTGAGGCCACTCTTTCAGCAGGAGAATCCTGTCTGTCCATGCCCTCTGTCCATAGAGCCTCTACCTCGCTCTGAGTGCTGAGTCCAACAAGACCCTCTCTGGGATGCGAAGCATCGTGCTCCCACTCCTCTGTCTGTCTACCACTATGAGGATCACTGGTGCATGGTCCGAGAAGGAGGTCCCTGCCAGGATGCCCACTGATCCTCCCAAGTCACTGAAGTGGTCACTAGTGTAGAAGCGATCTATCCACGATAGATTCACTCCTCCCACTCTGCGGTCCGGCCGAGAGAAGGCAAGACTGTCTGGGGGCCTCACAAAACCAGAGTGCTGCCATGTATCCGAGACCCTCAGAGTCATACAAAACCTCTCCCAAGCTGTCAACTCGATTCCATGCACAGTAGCATGGCTGCCACCAATCCTGTCAGAAGGGTCTTCCAACACGTTGAAGTCCCCTCCTATGCACCAATGATCTGCCTGCGGCGGCAGAGACCCAACAATCTGTGACCAAAACTCTGCACGAGCACTCGCCACATTGGACGCATAAATGTTCAGGAACCCCACAAGGCCACCCTGAACCTGCATAGTAATCCATTGAGTCCTGCCTGGCACAATAATCCCTTTGCCCACAATGGCCTGCTGTAATGAGTCCGCAATAGTCATACATACCCCACCCTGGATGCCTCTAGGTCCAAAAGCAGCTGACCAAAAAGTATCATATCGTCCACGCAAAAGCTGACCACATCGCCGAATGCGGCTCTCACACAGATGGTGCTCCTGAAGCATAAGGAGATCAATCTCTCCTCCCACAAGGCAACGCTGAAGCTCCTGACGCAATCGGCCCCGCTGACGTTGAAACTGGGGCCCACCTAGTCCCTGCACGTTCCATGAGACGATCCTCATGGGGAGCGAGAGAGAACAGATGCTGCCGCAGCAGCTAGACGGGCTATCTTCGAGGCTGGCTTGGATGGGGAGTAATCCGCATCCGAGCGTCCTCTAGATAGGCGTGACTGCAATGAGTGTCTAGCCCAAGCCCAAGCAAAGCGAGCTGTGCGTAAAGCAACCTCCTCTGTCCAGGAGTCCTCATGAATGTAGACATAGCACGGCAAACACCGCGTATCAGCAAAGAAGTAAACCACAATGTGCCTACATCCTGCTGAGTGTGGGGGTGTCACCGCAAACTTGGCCAATGGCCACAAAGTCTGCAGCATCTCTGTAACTCCTAGTTCTCCCATGTGGTGAGAGAACTCTAGGACGTGTGTATGCAACCATCCCAACACTGAGTCGAGAGTCCACTCTGTCTCGGCCCTGCCGTAAAGGGGGAAGGAGAAACCAACTGCCGAGTCCAAGGCCTCTGTCCCCCTAGCGGCAAGGAACAGAGCATGGACTCTGAAGCAGGCTGCCTCATGGTCTGCTGAGGGATCGCCGAGAAAACGAGTGAAGCCGTAGTCGAAGAAGTCCCAGCGGCGCCGGATGTCAATGCTCGTCAGACCACGAGGGATAGCTGCAAGGGAAGGTGTCTGTACCTACAGAGGGGGCCATAAGAAAGGCTGACCCTCTCTCGCTAGGCGACTCGTGGCAAAGGCGCTGCCAAGAGATCTCCTAGCCGCCGAAGAAGGTCCTGCCCCCTGGGTCGACTGTGGAACTGGAGTAGGAGGGGGGGAGAAGGAGTTGGGGGAAGCGGAGGAGAAGAGGGGCGGGAGGGGGCGACAGAGGTAGAGAGGCGAGGTGAAGGGGTGACGGGAGCAGAAGGCGGGTGGGAGGATGAGGAAGAGGGGGGGAACTCGGGGGGGGAGAGGCTGTCGAGGGTGAAACTTGGGTGGGGGCAGGGGCAGGGGCAGGGACCTCCTCCTGCTCAAGAGGACCAAAGCGGTTCCCCGTGGGAACCCACTGCTGCTAAGTAGGCGCCTGAGGGCCACTCTGAGTGCCAGGCTGACACTGTGGCCCCTGTCGGCGTCTACCACGGGCCTGCTGCCATCCCTCCTCCGTTGGCGCCCAAACAGGGGGGGGCAGCGTGCGGGCGAGCAGGGGAGGCGCGAGGGCAGTGGGGGCTGGCGGGCAGCGCTTGGGGGGGGGGGGGGGGGGGGGGGGGGGGGGGGGGGGGGGGGGGGGGGGGGGGGGGGGGGGTTTAGTGCTTTTCTCTTCTTCTTCTTCTTCTCACTGATTCCATGAGCCAGGTCCTCAATACTCTTGGTGCCTAGTATCTTAGTGGGCTAGTTTTAGTACTTGCTAGTGAGGTTTTTTGGTGTTTTTTGGTGATGTAATTTGTATATAAGTGACTTCTTGAAACAAGCAAGCAAAGGGGGTAGCTTATTACCAGAACTTTATAGGATGTTGGTAGTCGTGCCTCCTTCATGCTTATTGATGCAGTTTTTGATTAGCCTTCTTTGTGTGTAGTTGTGCTATGGCAGCTTGTTTGCGCCAATTTTTCACATAGTGGTGCATATAAAATTAAAAAATTGGCGTCTTCCAAACTATTGTTGCATAAAATGCGGAGAATTTTTTGAGGCTTGAAAACATCCTTTTTGGAGTCGTGGTTTAAAAGATAGAGTTTATTTCCCATAAGGTAGAGGATATGGTAGCCCGTAGGCAGTTTGATGTAGAGTAAGTTGTGAAAGCTTACATGTCTTGTGGCATATGTACATTTTGAAATTGTGGTCTTAAAGAAGCAATCGGTGAAGGGAGAAGCTCTTTTTCTCAAGTGCATTGGTTGGAGTGTGTTATAATTTCATGCTAGGGCAGGTGCTTCCTAGTTTCCATGGTGGTCTGTTGGGTCGGCATGTGCTTGTAAATTCCCGAGGGATCGTTTGCTTTTGAGTTGTGGTTTAGTGGGAGTTCATTTGATATGGTTTGCGGTGCCGATTTCATGTGTTGGGCACTATTGGGAGACATTGCTACGGAGGTGTCTTGTGCCCCTTGTTCTTGTTTTCGTGCCGTTTCCATGCACGTCGCGACACCGTCATTTCATATGGAGGAGGGGAATCTTTGAATTACCATGTCAGTGGCAATTTCCGAGTTTTCCACGAGTTTCATTCATCTATGGTGACCTTATGTCAAAGTCGGGTTGGATGTATGATGGATGGAGAAACATGAAGAGACGACCAGTCAATATGATCGCTAGGTAAGGCCGCACCAAATGAGATCGTTAGACGGGAATGGCGAGCTAGCCCAACGGTGATTGAGACACTAACTAGATCAGTATCTTACATACATGGCTTATGGGAGCTTCCAGGTCATCGTTATTATTAATTGGCCCTTGAGTTGCCTCGAGAGCTCGCCATGGGGGGAGACTATAGATATTGGTATGCACGGATGTCAGCATGGTCTCAATTTCATGGCTTTACTCTCTCTCTCTCTCTCTCTCTCTCTCTCTCTCTCTCTCTCTCTCTCTCTCTCTCATGCCATTTCCCTCTTTGAATAATAGGTCTCGAGTTCAACTCTCGTCGGATAGATCTTTGAGGTCTCTTTATAACAGGTGGTAGATTGGTTATGCCATTTCCCTCTTGAATAAGAGGTCTTGAGTTCAACTCTTGTCAGCGGATAGATCTTTGAGGTTTCTTGGGATAGTTTCCTATGACGTTAAAATTCTCTTCTCGTCTTCTTCTTCTTCTTCTCTCTCTCTCTCTCTCTCTCTCTCTCTCTCTCTCTCTCTCTCTCTCTCTCTCTCTCTCTCTCTCTCTCTCTCTGGTCTATCGTGTGTCATCTCAGTTGTCTGCTGTGGTCCGTTTTCAGTTGCTGTCTATTATGGGCAGTGGCATACTATGGTCAATGGTGGTTGGCCTTTTTAACATGTAATAGATGGCCTACTGCTGAGTGTCACTATGTTGCTCTAGTCTTGAGTGAGACTTCCCTACTTTTTGCACTTTTCGGTTTTACGCTTTACAAAGAGTGGGGACTGGTAAAATTTTTACAATCTCACAGAGCACAAGGCAGATACATGGTTTGTTGCTACAATATGAAAGTGGGGGGGTGAAAAGAAGAAGCTGGAGCTTGAAAAAGATGCATTTTCACATTTTTGTGTTTAATTGATACTATGGCTGCATAGTCAGTATCTTCTCCTTTATTTTATTTTTTCAGAATAGGGTGCAGAAGACAATTTCTAACAACTTGCTTGGGTTCAGGAATGGATCAAGAAGATTCTGACCCTTTGGAGGAACAATTGAATGATAAGTTGAGAATCCGCTTTTACCAAGAGTATCTGTCAGCTGTAGCAAGTGCAATAAGGTGAGGCTCAGTGCTTGCTGTCTAAAGACTTGATCTATGAGAGAAGGGACTCGAATGCTTTTTTGAAATGCAATTTGTGCTTGTTTCCTTTCTCTCAGCTATTTTAATCACACAACCCTAATAGATGTCATTATCTGCTTGTAGGGAAGGGGCAGATGTTCGGGGTTATTTCGCCTGGTCTTTCTTGGACAATTTTGAATGGGGTAAGGGATATACAAAGCGTTTTGGCCTTGTTTATGTTGATTATGAGAACGATTTTAAGCGGATTCCCAGAGCATCAGCTACCTGGTTTTCCTCCTTCCTCAAATCGAAGGATGAGCAGAGCAGCTAGGTGATTATTACAAAGTTTCCCAATTCACACTATTAAGAGCTGGAGCAGACAAGCACGTAAATCCAGCCTCACCTCAGGTTGGGGAGACTTTGGTCTTTCCTTCAACAACATGGCTGCATTATTCATTACACCCAGATTTATACTTGCAATTATTAAAAATGAGAAAAACCCCATTGTTTACAGCAGCTCCATCAACATGGATGGAGTCTGCAACTTGCAGAGAAACGTACTCAAAAGCGATTGTTTAGGTTTAAAAATTGTATCAATTTCATGTCTTAACATAACAAGGTGAAGAGTCACATTGGCACCCCCTTAAAAAAAGGGACCCATATGAGGCTCTTAAATGAAAAGAAGGCCAAAAATTGATTTCCTTCTACACTTTACACAAGTTGGTGTGGATGCACATGGACCGATGCTCACTCAAAGCATAACAATTGCTTTCCAGATGAGTGTAATCTCTCATTTGACTCATTTCCATTTTTCGTATTGCTCACACCATTTTGTTTCGAGTACCCACGCAATTAGCCTCATGTTGGAGTGTGATCTCTTCTGTTTCATGTAAAAAGGAACAAGAGTCGGAGGTGCAAACCCCTGCCATGGAGGCTTAGAGAGGGGATACTGATTTGAAATCTCTTTGTGCTAGAAGCCATATTTTGTTTTTGTCTATATTTATTTAAAAACCCAAAAAAGCACCAAAATTCAAGCAAGCCAATGAAAGAAATATTTTCTGTCGTGAATCTAGTACTGGCATTTTGGCTATCCATCCAAAGTGAGTCGGATTTGTCGACAAGACAGATTGTATCTATGCATGTATCATAGCTTTTTGGCCTGCTTAAGCTGGACATGGAGGAGAAGTGGGAGAGGCACACAGAATTGGTGACTATCAGCCCCAAGAGTTCCTCTTCAGGAGCGAGCTTTGAGCGGAGTTGATGACAACTTAGAAGCTGCAAGGATTGCTATAAAGAGTCGAAATTGGGATTGTCCAATCCTAGATGCGCCAATTATGAAAGATATTGTGAAGCTTGCCATAGCTTGGGATGGCGCCTATATGTTGGACAGGGAGCTTTCTGTAGGCAATGTAGTGGCTTGTGCGGAATCCCATGGTAGATGCAAAGTGTAAATGACAATGACAGCTTCAAAGGTCTACAGGAGCATAGGAGTGAAGAAAGCAATGCATTTTGTGGGTTCATCCACTCCACATAAGAATCAATTCACATTCTAACATTAGTCCTTTCTGTATGTACCAATGCATAGGCCCACTCTCTTAGATATCCATTGGAACATAGTTCTCTACCATCATCTCATATGCTCTCCCATGTACGCTACCCATTATGTTCGTCATGCTGTAATTTCTTCCCTTTCATCACCTCCACTAAACGTGTAGCATCCATGCACTAAGAAAAGGTCTTAGAATAGATTTTTCAACCACCAATGCATGCAAAACCCATGAGTCTACAATACTTGTAAGTTGTAGTCCATCTTAAAACCTCCTTTAGCTTAAAATTGCTTGGGTCACTGTTTGAACGAAGGTAGAACATTAGACCCCTTAAAGAAATTGTCAGAGTAAATCATAGTAGCCAAGGTTTTGGGAGGTTCCGGTCCATGTTTGAAATGCCACCCTAGAGGTTTCGAAAAAAACTCCCAAGATGATTGTTGACATATACACATGGCTACTAAATGGTTATGCACATTGCACAACATACCAGAGTAAGACAAGAATGAAATGCATGATGTGCTAGTGAACTCATGGCTTAATTGAAACTCCTAATAGATTCCATGGGAACCACATAAGCTAAAATTTTGGGCTTCCAAAAAGCGCGCAAGTCTCAGAAACACGAAGTTTCAGAAACAATTTCCCAACATCTTTTGTGAAAGAAACAGGTTTCTTGGCAACTATGGTATAGAATGGCTTGCTAATATATCTCATCCATAAACCTAAAAATATAGGATTTGAGGCAAATCTTTTCAAGTTTTCGACAAAAGACACCATAATGCATTCTTCGCGACTGTCTATGAAAATATAAAAAATGTGGAGAATTTGGGCTAATCTTTTCACATATTATTCTTGTAAAATATGCCAAATGATCTTGAGGACCCTTTAAAAGTAGCCATTGGGATATTAAGAAAAGCCTGTAACCAATGGTAAAGGCTTGTGCAATTTCTGCCATGGCAGTTTTTTGTTAATATAGCTCCAGTTTTATGACCTATCATTGCAGCAAGGTTCAATCCCCAAGCATAAAGCTAGCCATATGGCACTGTGCAAATGATCTGAAGGAGGTTCAAACCAAGGAAAAATATAGGGGTTACAACCAAGTGACATCACAATGAAGATTGGATCCTTTCACTTTGACTAGGAACTCAAAACATTCAAAAGCAATGATGAGAGAATAGGTGTCGATTCAAATTGCGGTGATTGTCAGACATTCAAAACTGCATCGTGGCTGGTTCTAATATGTACTGTAACTTAAAAATTTTCTCTCTCCAGAGAAGGACACGCTTATAACTTTCCTGGCTTTTAGGACAAAATTTGTTAAATTTACTTGTTTTTAAACTTAAATGTAAACTTTTACTTCAAGACAAGCTCGAAATCTTGCCGGGATTTTGCAATTTTAGCCTGTTCAAAATATACTAAAGGCCGGTCCTGTGCCAAAATCCGGAGTGTTAACCCAAGAGGCAAAACATCTAGAGTTTTCCACCTTTGCACAGATTTGGCATCAGAAACTCCAAATACTAAGAAGAAAATTTGATTTCAACCCCTCACAATGTACTCTTGACCAACAGAAAGATGACTAAAAGGGAGATAACATTCAATTATCAACACACAATCACAAGACCTCTGATGCATAGCTCAACAGCCAAAAACTAGCTCATTACTCTCCCTTTGCCCCTCTTAGCAAAGGTACTCTCCCTTTGCCCCTCTTAGCAAAGGCATCGGTGTTAAATGACAGATACCATCCTTCACAAGTCAAAAGCATTTTAGAAGTCTTGACAGAAACAAAAAAATTGTAATCATGGCTGATACTTACAAAGAGCTGCCAAAGTCATAAATGCTATCTACACCCATATGAGTATATCAGCTCCACAAACCTATGCCAACTGCCACAGTGATAAGAGCTTGCAATAAGAAAGTCCTCCGAGTCACTAGCCAAATACCACACTCATCCACGACTATTTGCAGGCGACGACATCTTCATGCCATTCAGATAGACCCGGCATTTGAGTAAAACATCCTCTCCAATCCGAAATCCAGGCATGATGGTGAAGGCCACCTTTGGCACGAGATTGTGGGTGTCAGATGCCAATTCCAGGTTAGGGATATGGCTAACCATGATTGTGGCCACAAAGTCGGCACCTTTCTCAGCTTGGAATATGCTCAATCGCTGTTCCAAGGAGAAGGCAAGCTTATGCACTGTCCATATAGCCTTTGCCATTCGCACAAAGGCTTGATAGAAGCGGCTCCAGTGCGGGTGTCCCGCCTCTTGTAAGAGGCAGTCCCGGTGTCGAAGGTCCCCCAACAGAGCCTCCTCCATGGAGGCTGGAATTATTTGCAAGAATTTCTTGCGACAGAATTGGCCGAATGCGGAACCAGGCGCCATGCCTGCTAGCAAATCCAGTGGCTCTTCCACCATCTGCACCATAGCTTCAAACTGTTGCCGACACTCTTCTCTGTGCTTTGCAGGAGCTAGGAGCCAGCTCAAGCGCCCGGTCATGTAGAAATCCTCATTCTCGAAACCACGAAACATCCGCATGCATATGTATGACTGCACTGCAAGTGCCTTGTGGCTCTCCATCACCCATTGCACACCACCCTCTTCAACATCCCACTTTGCCCTTTTCATTAGCACAACCAATGCCTTGGAAAAGTCTGATACCATGTCAGTAACTTCTGCGATGGAAACATCGAACATTTTCTTAAGCTCTGACAACCGCCCTGGCTTTTCTACTGGCGACTCCACAATTTCTCGTCGGCGCCTCTGCTTGTCAAAGTTTGCATCATTGAGCTTCTCAATGTTAATTGAACCAATTTTCATGAAATTTTTGGGGGAGTCCATACCTCCATGTCTACTAGGGACACCATTTCCAGTAGCATTGGGGGCAGTTGCGCCCAGCACGTCTCTTCCTGTTCTAGCAGACTTCTTGGACATTTTATCTTGCTGCATGACGCTATCGCTGTTACCCATTAGATGAACCGCCATGGTAAGATCCTCTTCACTAAGTCGGTCCCAGCTCTTATCAGGTGTTGTCGATGCAACTCCACTTCCTGCATGACAAGAAGCCTTCAACCTCTCTGCAAGCTTTCGCACCCTCCTCTCAAGTTTATCTTTCTTTGCGACAAGTCTCTCGACAGTTGCATTCAAGTTCTGAATTTCAGCATCTTTTCTCTGCAGCTCCATCTTCAAGCTTGCTGTGCTATTTCCAGCTCCCTCAAAGTGCTGTGCAGCGGTGACTGCCCCCTCGGACTCAGATGACCATTCATCCGAAAATGCAAGGGGTGTCGTCGTCGCAGTTTGAATATTATGATTCTCTGTGAACAGGCCATCACATTGCCATCTACACCTGTGTCTGAGCTCAGAGAGCTTCTTTAGTTCTCTCAGAATTGCTTTCTTCTGAGATGTCCCTGTAACCATGTAAGGGCCTTTGTCGTTGTCGCCCCCGCTGCTGCCCGAATTCTCACACAATTGCAACGCATCTCTCAGAGAAGAGACTGATGAGAATGTCTCATGCAGAATAGACTCTAAGCTTCTGCATTTCAAGGCAAGCTTGGAAGAGATGGCAGGGGTGTTGGGCTCACCCATATTGCTGAGTATTCGATGCAATGCCTGAAGCGAAGTCACGAAGGTCAGGCCAACAATTAACGGTGGCAGGGGTGCGGGGTGCAGAGCTAAGTGTAGCTGGGAGGCCGGAGCTGGTAGAGAGGAGCGAGCCCGTGCGTGGGTGCGAGGTCAGGCATTATATGCACAGGGCAGAGGGGCAACGTACTTGTGGAAGAGCGGTGTGTGTGTGTGTGAGAGAGAGAGAGAGAGAGAGAGAGACGATTGTGAATGTGTGCGCAGCACTGCGCACTACGAACTTAACGTGGTCAAGAATGCAACTGTGCTGTGTGTACATTGGTGAGTTATGCCTTGAAGGGAGCGTTGCTGAAGAGGGTGCTGCGGTGCAGAGAGAGAGAGAGAGAGAGAGAGAGAGAGAGAGAGAGAGCTCATTCGGACACAGCCGTGGCCCAATATTCAATTCATCTTGTTATCACAATTGTGGGCTCCAAGGACCAAAAAGATGTCCTCCCATAAATGAGGCATGATTAAGGCTCAAAAGAGAATTATCAGTCTTTTATTACAACAGTTTTATAATAAGGTCTGGTTCAGACCAGCCAGGCCGCAACCTGCACTCTTCGCACCTGCCTCCATGTTGGTTGTTCACAAGAACCGGCCCGGGAAAAACTAGTCATAAAGTAATGAGCTGCAAAGCATCCAATGGTTTCAAGGTAGTGTAAGCTTTTCTCCGTGAGCCCTTTGATCTGAGCTTGAGTTGATCTATCCGCACATCATGCTAAAGAGCGCCCGATAGAGGCTGGTTATTTCGAAGGGGGGGGGGGTTCGCCCAAGGTAGATGGTCTCAAACCATAATGGATACAATTGGATCCAACAAACCATACCAGCATGGAATCAACACTAACGTTGTTAGAGGATATCCTTCTAGCAGATTGTGGAACTAATTTTATGTATATGTGAGCATCGATTTTGATGCGTTTGATCATGGATTTCATGATTGTGTAGTGGTCGAGTGATTCACTCTCCCACTTTGTTGCTAGTTTGGCATGGTTTATGGTAGAGATTGTACTTGAGTTTTGTGCTCAGTTTACAGGGGAGACTCTGCCAGTTTTCTCCCAGGTTTTCTCGCCATAATTTCTTGACATTCACTTATGGTTGCAGATATGTGTGACAATTTAGAGTCTACAGTGATGACTCGTGAGAGACGATGGTCTTGTAGTTGTCGAGACATGAGATATTGGCATTGTGGTCACACAGGGCACATTAGACGCCGTTGTTTCAGATGTATGAGGCATAAACAGAGATCTATGTGTAATACACATGAGGTTTTGACACATGATAGAGTGGTGGCTTCATATGCCAGTGACGGTGATGTCACGTTCGCCTTTAGCATTCCTCCTGATCACATGTCTTTGAGAGGTGACACCTCTCCCTGTTGGTTGTTAGATGAGGATGCAGTCTTCCACATCACACCACATCGTGACTAGTTACACCTCCTCTAGTGGGAGCTTTAGTTGTGTGCACTTGGCCGATGGTTCGACGTTTGACATAGAGGGTGCAGGAGATGTTTGTTTGTCATTGCCCAGTGGTGCATCATATACGCTACGACATGTGCGTTATGTTCCTCAGCTGAGACAGAGCTTGATCTCAGTGAGACAGTTAGCAGATTGTGGGTGTCAGACACTGCTTAGAGAGTAGTCTTTTCAGATGCATTGTGGTTCCTTACTAATTGCTAGAGGAGCCCGCACTGGCTTGGTATATCCTATGCATGTGTGAGGTTTGAGATAGCATGGTCTCAATTTTTTTGATGGCACGGGAGACGAGTCATGTCTCCTTCGCGAGTTAGCTCCACCATGCTCACGAGATAGAGCATTTAGATGTGCAGGATGTGCCAATAGACTCTGTAGAGATAGAGGCCGAGGTAGAGTGACAGTGCTCTAGTGAGACACAGCAGCAGGTGTTGTCAGGGTCTCTGCAGACAAAGGTAGAGCGAGTCTACTCCCTAGAGACATAAGCTAAGATCACAAACATGGAGTTTTTTTATATGCTCATGCTAGAGGCTGATGAGTTGATGCCAAGATGCACAGTTCCGCCTATGGGTGAGAGGGACGTAGTCGTCCAAGTGTCGACGTTGACACATCCATACGCGATGAGTAGTCCTGATGATGCAGTACATGCAAATAGCACACGAGAGGCTAGGATAGCCAGGTTTGTGCAGCTTTCGTCAACGTTCGGGAGTCTCATGTACGACCTAATGTGTCGAGGCCCGACCTAGTAGTTGCAGTAGGAGCATTTGCAACAGGGATTTTCAGTTGTATGATGACTGACACTAACATGATGCACTGTGGGCCCCCACTTATCGGCACATTCGCATTTAAGTGGGAGATTGTTGAGGTAAAGGTATATGTGCCTTGCCCGATTGCCCAGGCTATGGGCGCGCATCCACTGAAAACTTTATTAGTTGTACATATATACAACAATAAGGAGTAGCTCATTTAAGCCTTGCTTCACCCACACAACGGTCTACTATCTCCCTCTCCCCTTCTCGCACGCACACTACACCGCACGCACACACATCCATGCACACACACTCTTCAGCCAAGACTATGTACATAGAGACCGAGATTGAGAGAGGATGGTGAGAGAATAGAGGAATACACACTTGAGTGGGGATAGATCTCCTATAGGTGTAATCTGTGCAACTCCATATTCTCTATTATGTTTAGATAAGAAAAAAATGGTTAGTATTATGGGTTAGTAGGCAGTCGAACACGACCACTAGGTTGTACAAGGTACGTAGAATCTGGATCTCTACCCAATTCCCATTTGCTAGCACTTGACAACGTGAAAACTTGCTGGAGGGTAGACCTTTCATTAGTAGATTAGTAGGGTTATCATCTATGTGAATCTTGACGAGGTTTTCCTCAAGCACCTCACGAATGAAGTGATACCTCACATCAATGTGCTTTGTCTTGGCATAAAACATTGGATTTTGTGCTAGGTGGATTGTACTCAAATGATTGCAATGCAAAATTGGAACCTCTACATTGATGTTCAATTTTCCCACTAGACGAGTAAGCCATATAGCTTCTTTGTTGTTATCTAATCACACAACATACTCTACTTTTGTGTGATAGATTGAGACATACAAAATTGCCAGTAGGATCACCATGAAATTGTGCCACCAGTGAAAAAGCATAACTCGTTGTAGACCTTCTATTGTTGGCACCGTGTAGCCAGCTACACATGTGTCTTTGCCTCAAAAGCAAATGTACAGCTCTTTCATAACAATTAAGTATCTCATAACACCCTTCACTAGCTCCCAATGCTTCTTGCCATGATTCTCCAGAAATCTACTCACAAATCCCACTACAAATGCAATGTCTAGACGAGTCCCATTCATGGTGTACATTAAAAACCAATCACAAATGCATAAGGAATATTAGCCATCTCAGCCCTTTCCTCACCGAATTTGGGACAATCCTCATTAGATTTGGAACAATCCTCTTGGCTCAATTTCACATATGTAGACAAAGAGTAGATAACGACTTCGCCCCCCCCCCCTCCCCCCCATAGTGAAACGCTTCAGAATACGGAAAATGTACTCACGATGTGACAAGAATCCTCTTTAACTCGTCTCACTCTATGCACATGTCAAGAATATAGTTTGCTTCACCTGATTCCTTCATATCATAATTTTCATGCAACTTCGACTTCCCTCGAGACTATTCTTTCTAGCGATAATCATATCATTCACATAGAGGATCAAAATCAAGATATTACCATCTTTAGCTTCTTCTTTTTTGTAGAGGAAATGATTGATTTTGATCTACCTACACCTTTGAGGATTCATAAAAGCATCAAATGTATGATACCATTCCCACAATGCCTACTTCAAACCATCAAGGCTTCTTTTAAGCTTACACACCACCTTTTTCCTTGTCGTTCTCAACAAACCTCTCAAATGACTTATAAACTCTCATTGACCTTCTCACACACATACCCCCACCCTCCTTTTGCTTGAACTTTTGCCCTTCCTTTCCATTACTTTTTCTCTCAAATTTTCACTCTCTTTTCTCTCAAACCTTCTCCCCCCTCCCTCAAACTTTCTATTTCTCTTCTCTCATTATGACTCTATGGACCGCCAAGAGAAAATGACGCTCCACACCACGCAAGAAGAAATTCCACTCCACACCACTCAAGAGAGCGGCTCTTCTCTTGCAATGACATCCGCAGTTAGAGCATCCGTGTTGATGGCTACGTACATACCTCCTTCGACGGATGTAGTCACGTCAAGGATCATAGAGGCAAAAAAAAACGGATAATGACTCTCTTATCGATCTCTTTGGATTTGTGGTTGATAGCCACATTTCATCAAGCTGGATTGATGCACATGTTATGTTGTACAATCACATGTTTTCATGCATCCCTCTTTGTCGTCTTTTGGCCAATCCGGCCGTTAAAACGAATGATGATTGTGTGGAAGAACTAACAACCTCTATAGCCAAAAGAGGTTACCAGCCCTTGATGGCTCGTTTCATTTTGTTTGAAGCTTTTCCTATACAATATCCTATACCATTCAATAGGTGTGGCACTTATGGGAGAGAGTTAGTGATGTCAACCACGTTTGATGACGAACTAAAGACATTCCCAAGCTCTCTCACATGGAGGAGAAAATGTTCATTGTATGGGACGACAATCATCGGCTCCATGCATA
This sequence comes from Adiantum capillus-veneris, assembly GCF_014529385.1. Classification (NCBI taxonomy): domain Eukaryota; kingdom Viridiplantae; phylum Streptophyta; class Polypodiopsida; order Polypodiales; family Pteridaceae; genus Adiantum; species Adiantum capillus-veneris. The sequence continues at coordinate 92,662,213 of NC_140935.1, read as the reverse complement.
AAAAGATTGGGCATTGAGGGAGCAGCTGGATGAATTCTCTATAGCAAAGGTTGAGCGCACAATTGTGCAATGTGACCCAGAGGAGATGACGGAATTTCTATTGGTGCTCGACATGATCAACAAGTAAGTTTCTTCACACTTCTATTGATGCACTTGAGTTATTAATTGTTAATATAATTTTACATTTAAAAATAGGGTGACATGAATCTATGTGCCTCACACCACTGTCCACAACATATTTATGATGCAAAAATTAGCGCTTGCCAACCCACATACCTTATTGGACAAATTCAATAAAGAAGATAAGACAAAAGTTGAGAGGGCACTTCGTGGCACGGCAATGAACCGTTCAAAATGGCTTAAACTGCCTATGTCTTTGCTAGCACAACTACTATGGAAGGCAATTCTAAATTTATAATACACATGCATTAGGTAAGTACATGGGGGTTTCCTTGGAAATCGCTTTGTTTTGGCAATTTGTATTGCAGGAAGAGTTTGATGCAATGTATCGACTGAAAACACAAAATTTACCAGCCAAGGGTAGTAGAGAGTACCACATGCACGAAGATAATTACAAGGAAAGCTATGATTTGATTGTAAAAGAGACCGATAATTTTTTTGTGCGTAAAGGACGAGAGATAGCGATCATAGCCAATCCTGAGAATGGCGCATATTTTTCTCAAAAATGCAGTTCTTTTGTGGGTTAGGGAGAAAAGGGTTGCAAAATGATCCCCTTCCGAGTCTTCGAGGTTGGACATTCTGCTTTTGAAAGCACTATTTGTTCTTCTTTATTTAAATGAAAAATGTTATCCAATGATAAATTGTATAAAATGTTGCCTGGTCGATATATTGGCCAAGGGCAATATGTCGTTGGTGGAGGCATCTATTCCGACTGAAGAGAATCCATTCTCGCAATGGTTAAGAATGCACGTATATTGGTGGCAGCTTGAAAGGTGAGTGTAGTAACATCACACGTGGTCTTATCTAGTATTGCCACATTACTAATACTTGGAGTGCAGGAGTGTACTGATCTTGACAAAGAAGATGGAGGCCAAGAACTCCAGGTTGAAGAAGCTACATGCACACGTCGCACACGATTGTGGCACGTCTCTTGGTGAGGCAATGCATGCTTTTTGACAAAAGCACTTTGGCAAGGCTTTTGTGCAGTGAAAGTCAACCCCTTAAGCCACACACAACGTAGAGAAGCATCCCTATTTTGCATGTACTATTCGATGCTTGCTATACGGGCCTATTGAACTATATAGTTTTATTAGGATGTAAAATTACAATTGTGTGTTTTGAATGATGGAGTTATTCCTCTTGTTATTTATAGATGGTGGTTGGGTGTCCTTAAAATAGGTCTTTGTAGTCCATACCCTGAGCATCCCAGCGATGTGTGGGTAGAGTCTAAGAGAGATGAAAGCGGGATCTATTTCGACGATTGGATAGAGAAGCTCCAAGATGAGGAAATGTAGAGAGACTGTCCGTGTTTTTTGGACTATGTGGATGGCCAATTTCTCAAAGAAGAAGCTGAAGAATACAACGGTAAGTTATGTTTTCCTTGTTCAACTAATGTGTTTGGTTTGCTATAGTGTCCTCACTTTTGTTTTGCACTTGCAGCATTGCATAAGAAGGTTAGGGGAAAGGGAAAAAGCAAAAGTGTCACCATCAATGATCCTCCCTTTGATTCCATTTTCCCTAGCATGACCAAGGGATGTCAAACCCGAAAACTATGATGGATAGACATAAACAAGGTAAGAAGAGAGGATGGCCAATCATCGAAGAATTTAAGAAATTCTCAGAGGAGTTTCAGATTGAAAGGAACGAGCACTTTCCACTATGTTTTGATTTTTGTAACTATATTTTAATTTTTGAAAGGCTAGTCAATCAAAGGTGGTTAATCTTTTAGTGAGATTTGTTTTTCACTTTATTTTTTGAAAGTATTACGGAGTACATAGTGCAAATGATCTTTGAAGTAAAGTCACTCGGGGTTCTTTATAAATAGCCAAAAAAACACTAGGTTCATTCATTCATTCATTTGCAAGTTTCTCCAAGTTTCTATTTTCAAAAGCTAATCCTTTAGTTTTCTCTCATTTACATATTTACCATGCCGACGGGAACTTGTGGACAACACAATCAGCGTGGACCATCTGCACAATGTGGGCATGGCCCTGAGCTTGTTCAACCATCCCCCCTTGTTACCCCATCAGCAATGTGCATGCTAATTACATTCTCAACAATGTGTATGCTATGAATGATTTATGCATATCACAGATTGCATGCAACTACACGAAGACTTTCTGTGCAGTCAATGCCACAATGTCCATATTCAACGCCATGCATGGCCTTGATTTCAATGCACATCCAACCGAAGGGGATATTGAGCAAGTTGCTACTCTTGCCAACGATGCAATCATGATTTGGGAAGAACGTGGTTTTCGCACCCTACAAGAGTGTGCAGCCTTCAAACAACATGTGGAGGCTTGGGTAGAAGTGTGGATGACATACATTGTTGTGCAAGGACAAGTCAATGGAGCCAATGATGACAACAACAAAGCCAACAATGACACTAGCGACGAGGATAAGTAGATTTCACCTTTCTTCGCTAATGTTAGTGAAATAAGCCCTTGACACCATATGAGCATATTGTATTGTTTTGTTTTAGTCCATATTTATCTTATTGTAGTTGTTGTTTTAAGATGTGTACTTTCATTCCTTTTCATATTAGTCTATGTGGCTTTGTTATTGCGGTCTTTAAATGTTGTTCAATGTTGTTCAAAGTTGAATTGGATTATTATGGATTGGTAATCGTTGGAATTGGCTTGTTGTGAATGATTTTTGTGCATGTATCATTGTCTAGTTGATGGCTAATCTTGTTGCACGGTGTTTGAAAAGAGTGTGTGTGCTCTGATCTGGGTATATTTTTCGTGTTTGTATAAGAGTGTGTATGTGTAGGAGTTCACACAAGTGTGACAAAATATAAAGACTCTTATCACGTTGGTGGTTAAGCTTGTTGCCCAACACATATCATGACGTTTGAGAATACTATGTGTGCAATGATTCGGGTGCATTTATGTGTTTGTATGAGTGTACATGAGAGAGGCAAAAGAGAAAGAAAGATTTGTAAATGATGGATGTTTGATCGAGGTGTGTTCGCTAAGAGATGAATTCAATGTGTGTGTGCGTGCGCGTGAGAGAGAGAGAGAGAGAGAGAGAGAGAGAGAGAGAGAGAGAGAGAGAGAGAGAGAGAAGAAGAAGAAGATTGTTTAAACGTAGTAGGAAACTATCCCAAGAGACCTTGGCCGATGAGGAGAGTTGAACTCAAGATACGTTATTCAAGATGGAAATGGCATAACCAATATACCACACTTGGGTTATAGAAAGATTGTACCATTATCCTCTTTTTTCTAACACACATACAACCAACGGCAACGCAAGCACACACCTGAGAGAGAGAGAGAGAGAGAGAGAGAGAGAGAGAGAGAGAGAATCTTTTTGGAATCTGTTCATCGGATTTCAAAAAAGCGCTTTGGAAAATGTGCGCCAAAAAATTACACCCCAAACATTTCAAGCTTTTGAATTACAAGAATTTTGGAAAGAACGTGAGGGAGAAATATTTCTTTTGAAGCTTTGCTTTGTACGCTTGAAGAAGCCATTGATGCTCTTCTGACTTACTACCCAAAGTTGCCTTTGAATGCTTTCGTGAAGCCTTGGGAGGCGAATGCTTGCTCGATTGGTGGTTGCCTTGATCTTTAAGCTTGAATAAAGAACCCCCTGTGAAGATATTGCCTTTGAAGCTTGGAGCCTCTGCCTATGGGAATGTTCCCTTGGTAGACTAAGTCGACTGCTCTGCAAGTAAGAACTCTCCCCAAGCTTGAGAGCTTTGCCCCTCGAACCGGCAGTGGGAATCTGCCCTTTGGGGCAACGCAACATACCGATTGGAGTCGAAAGGCCTGTGGTGGCGGGGTCCGATTGGAGGGTGTTGATGGGTGACTATGATCGGAAGTAAAATTGAAAACTTGCTTGCTTGGTGGAAGTTTGTTTACGGATCCTAAAAAGGCCAATCAATCAAAGTTGAGCACAATTTTCAGATCCGCCCATGATCCCATTTGCCAAAAATTAGACAATGTGGGACTTGAGCACACGACCCACATGGCAACACTCTAATTTCGTTAGTCTAACCACTTGGCCCACAAGGCCACATTGTGGGAAAATCACAAATTATACAATTTAAATCCCCGTTTGTAGGTAGTCACACACAAACTCACACACACCTAACTATAGAGGTGTAATTAGAGGGGACTAATCACGGGTTAGGGCTCTCTGTTTGTAGACTTTAGTAGCTCAAATGAAATCTCTTATTGGACATTATCTCCACACAAAGAAAGTGTTTTAATAATGAGCAAGTGAATGGAGTAATTAAGGGAACAAAATCATACAAAATTGGCATCAAAATGCACTCTAAGTGAGGGGAATTGAATTAATTGTTTGGAAACCAAAGAAGGGAATTGCTTTCAATCAATTTAGCATAGAGGTAATGCTCTAATGCATGTACTAATTGCAAGCTAATGAAAAGCTAACGCTCCCTAATCAAGCCTGCCCCCTCTGCCCGACTCTTGACGGTCGGGAGTGGTCATTAAATGACCATTCCCTAGACCTTAATAGCATTAGTGCAAATGACAACTCTAAGGTAGTCTCTCCTATCGAGTAAAACGAGAATTTATAGGTTGAAAGTATTATTGAGCACAAAGATAAGCTGCTACAATATGATATGATACTCTTTAAGTGCTTGATTAAGATGAATCACCATCATTAGAGATGCTTAATGAATGATGGAGTTTCAGCTAAAAGCTTTACGTGGTCAAAGTACCACAGAAGACATCAATGTATAAAACTTCTTGTGATTATTTTCATTCCCATCCTTGTTTTTCATTGTTATGTTAATCTATACATGTGCATGCACTGTTTGTCCAACATAGAATCTCATGGTTTGTGGACTCTTTCTCTCAAGCATCAAGTTAGCCATGTACTACTCAAAAGTGCTACAGCTAAAAGTGGGTGCAAATCAAAATATCACTCCTCCCAATATGTAAAGGTGTTACTACTAAAAGTGGCTCCATATGGAAATATCTCTCCTCCCCCTAAACATACGCATAGTCAAGACTAATAAAATTTACAGGCCAAGTAATGTTATCAAAATGTAGTTTTGAATTGAGTCACACTGTGTTCTTCTCTCTTGATGATAGAGAAGCAATTGCAACAAAAAGAAAAGATTGGATCATGAATTTACCATACTTGCTCGATTCTCCCTTGCAATGAGGTTTTCCAAGAATTTGGACATGCCTTTGAAAAATCTAAATAGCCTTGATTGACCTCAAAAATTCAAACCACTAAGATATGAAACCAACGGCAATGGCAATTTTGGGCTCTAAAAATGACAAAAACTTATTAGACAATATTTAAAAGCGCTTGAATTTTCTAAACCAAAGTTCACATGCTTTTGGGGGATTAAAGTGGCCATTTTGCTTCCACTTGGAGATTCGTAACAGATAAAAGATCTAATGATGTGAAGTTTTCTATTCTTCTCACTGTATTGTCATAAGAGGCCCAATCTATTAAAAGAAAAACGCTAAGTAGCGTGTTGTGGAACAGGCATTGCAATGGCACAACAAAGAATAATACCACTATTTCCACCTCCATGCTTCTTCAAGTAGTAGGCATTAGGCCTACTCCTATAGCAACTTCTTTTTCAAACAACAATAGCTATAAGAAGTTTGGCGATAAAGGCACGAAGAAGATGAGATGCCATTATTATAAGTCAAATGATTATGTCATCAAGCAATGTCCTAACCTCAAGGAGCTCACTTAAAATATATGTCCCTATGGTGTGAGTTCAACGGAAACATATTTTTTATCCCAAAAACGCCACATTTTCATTTACAGAGGGGTATCATTTAAAGAACTACCAAAAAAATATTTATAGATTGAATAGGAAAAGAATGTGTTATAATCTCAGAATCGTCACAAATGCTTCTTCAAATACAAATTTAAAAAATGTTGTATAGCATATAGAATAGGCTTTTGATGGCAACTGTTAATGTGATTCTAATCATGATGCATATATTGCAAAGTCTATGGACCGTTTATGATACATTAATAGTGGTCCAACTAAGTACATTTTTTTTTTTTTTCATAGCAAAACTCACAATTGTGAGTGAATTATATTGAACAATCCAAAAAATTACAAGGTCTTGTCATGCTCATGTTAAGCCATGACAACATCCAGGGACCATAATTACATCAACTATCAGGGCAGCCACCCCTACCAACCCGCCCCCCATCCTTGATACACAAGGTCCATAATCTTGTCATTCTGAGATCTTTTATTTACTGATGGCCAAGATTTGTCCCCCCAACTAAGTACATTTTATCTCATCGTAATTTTTTAAGGCAGCTAAAGAGGATCTCTCTAGAATGCCTTACCTACGGCACACATTCAAACTCATGGTGCATGTATGTTGTCCTTCTCAGATTACACGTACCCTAGTTTCATTTTGTTTTTAGTTTCAAATATTTGAGAGTCTCCCTAAATTTATTGGTCTCAAAGGTTATTTTGGCCTTTGGAAGATGACAATGTATTCTCCTCCCTCTCTCTCTCTCTCTCTCTCTCTCTCTCTCTCTCCCCAAGTGTGGCCATTTCCCTCTTGAATAACAGGTCTTGAGTTCAATTCTCCTCGTCGGATACATCTTTAAGGTCTCTTGAAATAGTTTCCTGGGACTTTAAAATGCTGTTCTTTTTCTTTTTCTTCTTCTCTCTCTCTCTCTCTCTCTCTCTCTCTCTCTCTCTCTCGCGCGCGCGCGCACACACACACACATTATATTTGATGATGTAAAACGAACGTGTCCTCATGTACATAAAGGGTCAAATGGCTAGAAACGAGGCAACATCACAGAGGCCGGGTTTGCCGCGTCGTGTTTTAAGGGCCGGCGGAGAGACAGAGACATAGAGAGGGGGAGAGAGAGAGAGAGAGCGCGTTGATTTTACTGATAAGTAACCCACAGAAGGATGTAGCTGTGTGTGTGTGTGAAAGAGAGAGAGAGAGAGAGAGAGAGAGAGAGAATGGTGGAATGCAAGAGCGTGAAGCTGTGTGTATTGGTGGTGGTGGTCGTGCTGCAGCTGGCGCTCACTGCCCATTGTGCCGTCCCTTCCAATGTTTCTGGTATGCTCTCTCTCTCTCTCTCTCTCTCTCTCTCCACATTCACACAGCCCAACGACTACTCACGTCGATACACAGTCACCAACACCACGTCGACGCTCACACACATGAACATGTACCCCAAAAGTTAATTTCCCAACAGAAAGAAGACCATGAAAGTTGTAAACTTTTTGGGTTTCTACACTACACTCTTCCAAATTTTGTAGGTTGTCTTACTTTCGTAACTGAATATGTGGCAAGGGCTAAATTTCACAAGAAGATTTAGAAATTTTCTCATGTAGGAAAATGGCGTCTTTTTCTGTGTTTTTCATACAATGCATAACATCATGAGCTTTCGCTCGAGAGGCACCGCATACCTAGCTAGGTACGATTGGCGACAGGGGACCACCGGGCCGGGGGTCCCCTGCCCCCAATCCTACCTAGCTAGGTATACGGTGCCTCCCTCACAAAAGCTCATGATGTTGAGGTAAGTCACAACGTGGGAATTACTGTGAGAATTTGTTCAAAACTTCTTGTGTTTCTAAACTTGTAGGTGGGATTGCACTGAACTTAGTTATTTAATCCTCCTAAATTATTAAGTGTAAGCAAAAGTTATACTCTCCTCCAACAATTTTGGCTAGGTCAATTTGACACTATAGTATAAGGGTTTCGCATGTCGGAATGCATCGTCTAGCTAATGGCAGTTGTCTTGTCTCAATGCTAGGTAGTAATTTGCATCTAGTTGGGGGTGTGTTTGAGAGAGCCTTTTATAACTATGCCAAAATCAGCAGAGTAAAAATAACCCCAACCCTTTATTCCTATTACTCTAGTGGATATTTTCCATTTTAAAGAAAAGAAAACACTAAAGGAAAAACGCAAATGTACCAATGTGAAGTCCACCACTTCTTTATATATTGACTTTCCATCTTTACTTGATCTTTTCATCTGTTAAACTCACTTTTCACTTACACACTGAAGAGGTTTTGAAAGGCTTTTTATTTTTCCGAGATTGGGGAGACTTATTGGTTCATTTTCCATTTTACTAGCCCAAATCTTCCAAGATTCCACTTGGAAGTTGCCAATTTCTACTAACCTTTGCAAAATTCCCATTGAGTTCTCCACCAAGATCAACCTCGCCACCTTCGGGGTAGGAAATGTATGAGTTAAGCCAACCCACCAGGAGCATTTGTGTGCTACCTGGCCGAGCAATGGAATTTAACAAAAAAAACATTTGCTATCTCTTTTGACGGCCTAATGGAGACAAGTTCAAATACCATTGATGATATAAAACCAATTCGATTTAATTTTTTTATCCTATTTCGAAGACTTTAATAGAGAATACATAATGATTTCTATGCACATTCTATAGGATTTAATTTCACTTCTTAATAGGCTAATTGATGCTAAATCAATCTGCTTCAGAAGGATAACTGTCAAACGATGCATTTGCTAACTGTCAATGTGGTCGTTGGGTACATGGCACTTCAAGCATCTAACCATTCTTGTGTTCAAGGGATCAATGATGTAGAAGTCAATTACCAAAGGCATGAATTATTGTATCATAGATGCCTAAAATTTCCAAAGACATTAAAGCACACTTGTTGTCTCACATGCAATTGTGTGGAAGGTTTTAAGTGATCATTGTCTAAAATAAGGGTAATGTACAGTTGCCAAGCGCCCAATCTTTATGGAGTACATTGGAGCTTCAGGATTGCCAGTGAAGTTTGAGGTTCCTGTCAATAAAGATGTTGATTTCTACTACATTTTAAGCTTTGCAGTAGATGCATCTGCAAATGGAACATATAACAATGGAAATTTTGTCGAGATGTGGAGTTCGGATCTTACTCGAGATGAAGTTGCCAAGGTGAAGGAGGAAAACACTAATGTGAAAGTGCTAATGAGTTTGTGTGGGTGGAGTATCTACAATATATCAGGCTTGGACCAACCACTCTTTTGGTATGATCCAAAGGACAAAGAAGAATGGCTTGACAATGCCTATTCCTCAATAATGGGTAAGGGGTATCAATTCTCAAATCTCATAGAGTTTATATTTAAAGATAGAATTAGGTTTTAAGTTTTATAGAAAAAACTAGATAATTCTTGTACATGCTTTTTTCAAAGAGGGAATTTCAAAGATTTTAGCAATTTTTGCACAATTTCACTCTATTTTGCTCAAATTTTAGGCAAAAATATCTCCTTTTTCTCTTGCTTCTTTTAGAAACATTGAACATTTAAGCAACATTAAGACACTTTTTTTGAATACTACCTTCTTGAGATTTGTGTAAAGCGTGCTTAGCAAGATGTGCTTTTCATAATCATCTATCCCTCAAGGCTCAGCATGAACTTGAAGCTGATTTGTGTATTTCTTGGTGGCATTCTAATACAATCAAGTTCACAATTGTGAGTTTTGCACAAAAAAAAAGGTGTGTTTCATTATTTTATTTTAATATCTTTTTTATGTATCACAATTGCAAGAAATTTTCATTCCATGGTTACAGGACTTGTGAAACATTATAATCTAGATGGCATTGACGTGGACTATGAGAATTTTGAACGTCGAAACAATTTCAGCTCTACAATGGGGGAGCTCTTGGAGAGGCTAAGGAAGGAAGAGCAGGTGAAAGTAGTGACTATAGCTCCATTTAATTGGATGATAACTTCGTATATAGAACTTTTCCAGGCCTTTAATGAGTCTATAGACTATGTAAATTACCAATTTTATGCTGATGCGGTTCCCAATGCGACGGAATATTTAGCTACTTACAACCAGAAAGCTCGAATATTTGGAGTTGAAAAGATGATCCCAAGCTATGAGATAAATGGTCGAGGAGTACAGGGACAAGCGTGGTGGGATTCTCTTGCACTAATTCATACTCAAAATTCCATCCCTGGCCTAATGATTTGGAGTGCAGACGAGTCCGCCCCTCTCCATTATTACTACGAAATTCAAGCGCAAGAATTACTTGCTAATGGCACATACTCATGATAGTCCTAATTCACATTCATAAATAGTCCATGTATAATGTTTCTTTTGGAGGACAATCATGAGAAGGCTATTTTCCATTGGTTAATCATTGCTATGCATTACAAGCCCAGTTATTACTTGCTAATGGTAGCACTACCTCAGATTTATGAATATACAATAGATACTGTGGACTTACCAAAACTCCTTAAAATGCCCTGCTAACGTCTTTCCAATACAAAACTCTACATTTTTCTCTCCTGATAAGGCCACTTCTTACCAAACATATTAATAGTAATTCTTTCACAAGCATGTTCCTTTTTTCCTTCTTTGAAATTGAGTTAATTGTTAGCTTCTATAATAAATTTGTTAATGATTTTGGAATTGATTATTACATTAGGTGGATTTGATTATTTTTATAAAACTTTAAAGTCTAAGTTCAATTTTATGCAGAATTAAACATTGAGACATGTTTATAGAACTATTGTTATGAAGAGTGGATGGAGCACACTGAAGACCAATTTTCTCACACATCGCATGCGTTTCTGAAGTCCTAAAGACCAATGCCTATCTACTTAAAGTAATTTTACAATGTGTAGTGTGTGAAGATGCATGGAAAGCTTGTGGGCCGGAGTAGGTTTCCAAATTACATCTATTGAAACTAAATATAAGGTAAATGAAACAAAAAAATTAACATTAATAGAAAGGTTGGCAAATTTTATAAAAAAGGAATAAAATTTACATCGATGAGCGGTCATAAAATATATAAAGAGTCGAAATTTGAGTAGCCTACAAAGCATGTGGCTATAAGGGTGTTCTCAAAGAAATAATCGCATCCCATAAATTTTGTCAAGAGCACATTGAAAACGAATTAACACAAAATTTGCATGTTCCTTGAATGTCCATAATTAGACAGCCCACCTAGTAAAAACAAAAAGATAAGAGGGACAATTCCAATAGTATTAAGTGGTATGAGGCTTATTTTTTTCTAACATCCTTTTGTCATTGCTCAAGTTACAACAGAATGGCTCCCCTTGTAAATTGGAACGAAACCACTCTATAATCACAATTTAGTATTCAAATAAAACAAGGTGAGGAGGCACAAAGCCTTGCTAAGTTAAGAGGAGACGAGTGAGAGTAAGTTGCCCACCATAATCATTGTTGTGTTTTAATATAAAATTGTATGATCTATTATACATATATAATCACAAGTAGTTTATATATTACAAAGAGCCCCACTCAAATAATGTGAAAGGTACACATTGTATATCAACATTTTGAAATAAAATAAAATAAGAAAAAAGTAAAATGGAAACAATAAAATTTAAATTTAAAACACAAAAAAAATTATTTTAGTGTTTTTTCATAAGAAAATATAAATTTAATAAACATAGAAAATAATAAAACAAGATAGTGAAAATAATATTTATGAAGTTTTTAAATGAAAAGACCTTTTATCAATACTTTATATCATGGGATCAAACTCCTATGAATACACTTTTTAATCCAAAAAGGTGAATGCAACTTTGAAAAATACCATTTAAAAGCCTATGATGTCTTTCTATTTACAAGATTTTTAAGGCCCCTTGGGACACTTGTCAAGCAATGAAATTTGAACGACCTTCACCCATAGTGCATTACGGCCTTTAGCAGGCCAAAAATAGATTTGTGCTAGGACAAGAGATCATATGAAATGCATTCAAGCATTCACAAAAAAAAAAAAAAGTCAAACTCAAAGTGGTCATTTCATTCTTCTTTCTAGTGAAGAGTTTTAAGTAGAGACTCTTCAAAGTACCTATGGGGGAGGGGATGACCTTCAAACAAGCTTTCAATTGGTTTCGTGACATGATTAAACAAACAATGAAAAGATGGGAATTTATCTTGCTTTTGTTTCATTGTTGGGAAAGACTCATCAGCACCATCCTGTTACCGTACATTACCTTTTCCTCTCCATTCCTCCATCTCAAAGGAACTGGAAGGCATTCCTCAAGTCCATCAAGGAGTTCCTATGAAGAAACAGAGTACCTGGAAGCAGGTCGTGGCAAGGGGGTAAGTGGGAGGCCATAGCCAAGCCGAAGAATCAAGAGGTTGGGCCATCCTTGACCCGTCCATTCACAATGAGGGCCTATGTGCGAAATTGTTTCGGACTTTGGCCGAATCTAACAAGAGTTGGGCATGTATGGCTAGGGAAATGGTGATGAATTCAAATCTTAAATCTAGAGCGGGCAAGTGGTTAATTCTTATTATGCAAAACAGATTTTTACCACCCAAAAGAGTGCATTTAGAGCTAGAGGGTTTCACTTGTAAATTCATTGGCAAATGATACAAAGCCGCCTCCACACTCATCTAAGATGAGGAAACTAGATACTCGAAAAACATTGCTTGGCAAACTAGAAGAGAAAGGGGTGTTAAACTAGAAAAACACCCATCGTGTCTAAAGAAAGGGATGCCAAACTGGAAAAACACCCATCTCGTCTAAAGAAAGGAGTGCCAAGCTGGCAAAACACCCATCCACTCTCCTTAGAGCCCCATTTTACAAGGTTTTGTTCTTGTTCGCCAAAATGGAATGTGCTAAACACTTATGACAGCTATTCCAAGTTGGTAGTTAGACAATGAAACTGAAATGTAAGACAAGAATTGGAAATGACACTGAATATTGAAACTAGAAATGAGAATGAACACTGGAACTGGAGACTGAAACGGGTCTGGTCACGACCCTGATTGAGACTAATTCTGATGCCTTCTATTTAAGTGCCTCTTGTTTGGTAGAACTGGGCACTGAATTACAAAGTGACCATACTTTCCCTACATGTAACAACTCATGCTTTGTTTTGCAAAGTTTCCTCTGTCCCTTTTCCTGATCAGTACCTCCTTGGGATTTGCCCCTGCCAAAACCAATACTTATATTGGTCTCATTGTCCTTGGAACCACTAACTCCATCTTCTTTTACTGCCTCAGGGTTTGTCAGTGCAATCATTGACATATCCTTTCCCTTCTTAAAGTGATGAATTCTACTACCATTATTCTTCCAAACATGCCCATATGCCTTGCAATAGGTATATTGTGAACATTCATCAAACATATGGTCTTTTGACTTGCACTTTGTGTTGGGATATAAAGCCCAATGTGGTCACCCAGGTAAGTGGGCGGGCCGCCAGGTATGTACACATATTCTTTTTGTGAAAACCTAATAAGAACTCACTATGCTCTACACATTACAGTAGAGCGAGTTCACCATATCGTCGTGCTCTTCTTCTCGCACTCTCTCTCGCGTCGCACTTCCGCTCGTACTCCTTCAACTGGTATCAGAGCTCAGATCGAGGCTCGGGGTAGCACTGCAGGAGGCTAGAGTCACCGGCTTAGATTGGAGTGAAATTCGACAGGCAAAGACACGGCCCCAAATCTTGTGGGATAGCCCTTAAGGCTTGGTGTGCTCAGAATTTCATTCTGAGGTCATCTCGGTCACCGTTCGGCTTCGACAAAGTTCTGCGCATGCCATTTTCGACTACGTGGTTTCAGCGGGTGCAGATCCGACTCTGCAAATTTGAGGTTTTCGGCCTACGACTACAGGTGCTGAGGATATCGACACTCCCAGAGTGTTGATTTATGGCTGTCTACACATTGAAGGACGGCTCACAGTTCTTGGAGGCGTGTCACATACGACACGGGCGCATCTACACACAGACTGTAGGCGACATCCACTAGTTCATCAGGTTGATATTGGTTCAGAGGTCAGTTTACAGGGGAAACTCTGCTGAATTTTTTCCAAGAAAGTAAACTACTGTGAAGCGTAGCTATGGCTGGATCACAGGACACTGCTCTTTACAATATCAAGAAGCTGGATGGAACCAATTTTCCATTGTGGAAGAAGCAGATTTGGCACGTGTTGGTACAAAAGAAGCAGATAAAACCTATAAAGCTCAAGGGGATAAAACCAGAAGATATGGACGAAGATGAATGGAGCGAAATGGATGAATTGGCACTTTCTACCATTATGCTGACTTTGGCAGAAAGCGTTTACTTCAATGTAGCAGAAGAGATGTCGGCTTATCAAGCATGGTTAAAGCTGAGTGATCTTTATGAGAAGCAGAGTGCAGCTTCACAGGTATACTGGCTTAAGAAGCTTGTTGACTTGAAGATGAAAGAAGGGACACCTATGTCCAATCATCTGAATGAATTCAACACAATCTATAGTCAGTTGTCAGCTCAAGGTGTCAAGTTTGATGAACCTGTTAGAGCTATGTTCCTGTTGATCACATTGCCGGAAAGTTGGGACACTTTTCGCACAGCTTTGAGTAATTCTACACCTCCAGATGGTTTGAACATAGCAGGTGTAGAAGGAAGTCTGCTTACTGAAGAAACCAATGGAAAGACAATGGACAAAGGCAAAGGAACAGCCTTAGTTGTCAGGGGAAGGACCAAAGAAAAGTACAAAGGTGGAAAGAGGAATCAGTCTCGTAGCAAGTCCCGCAGTGCTAAAGGCAAGAGTGACATGGAATGCTACCATTGTGGCAAGAAGGGTCACATGAAAAGAGACTGCAGAGAATGGAAAGCAGAAAAAGGCAAAGAGAAAGCTGAAGACCATGGTGAGAAGAACAAGTCCTCAGTGAAGATTCAAGAAATAAATGTGACAAACACTGTTGCAGAGGATGACAGTCTAGTGTCAGGAGACATCTACTTCTTGAAGAATACAATGGACTCGGCTCTTCTTACAGCATCTGATGGAAATGCACTGAGTGACTGGATTATAGACTCAGGGGCATCACTTCATGTGTCTCCAAACAAGGAGTGGTTTACCTCTTATGTGACCACTAAAGATCATGTTTGGCTAGGCAATGGGTAGACATGTGAGATCTTAGGTGTTGGAGATGTTCAATTGAAGTTTCAGAATGGCTCTTCTTTCACGCTGAAGAATGTGAGACATATTCCCGCAATTACAAAGAGCTTGATCAGCACAGGTTTACTTGATGATGCTGGCTACGTCACCACTTTTGGACAGAACATGTGGAAGATATCCAAGGGTTCTATGACAGTAGCACATGGAGTAAAGTCTGGAGGACTTTACATGATTTATGTATCAAATGTCTCTAAAAATGTAATCAATGTAACCGAGCAGCCGAACGTTTCTTTGTGGCATAGCCGATTAGGACATATGTCCAAGAAGGGAATGGAAATCTTGTCTCGTTCTGGTTATTTGCCTGACTTTTCATTTAATGATTTTGAATTCTGTGAACATTGTCAGTATGGTAAGCAAACACAGCAGCCACATAAGCATAGAAGCAGTAGAAGAGATACACAGTTGGCACTTGTTCATAGTGATTTGTGTGGACCTATGCCTAACCTATCTCTAGGGGGAGCTTCTTACTTTATGACATTTATAGATGATTACTCGAGGAAAGTATGGGTTTACTTTCTCAAGCACAAGGATGAAGCGTTTAGTGTTTTCAAAACGTTTGTGACACTTGTGGAGAATCAGAGTGGCAAGAAGCTTAAATGTTTACGCACTGACAATGGTGGAGAGTATGTTTCAAAGGCCTTTCAGGACTTTTGTGAGTCAAAAGGTATAAAACGTGAACTTACTGCTCCTTACAATCCTCCTCAAAATGGTGTTGCTGAGAGGATGAATAGGACCATACAAGAGAAGGTCAGAAGTATGTTGTCTAATGCACAACTGCCAAATGGGTTTTGGGCTGAAGCTGTATCAACAGCTGTTCATCTTGTAAATAGATCTCCTAGCAAGGTTTTGCAGAAGGATTCAGTGCCAGAGATGGTATGGTCAGGCAAAATGCCCTCATACAAGCATCTCAGAGTCTTTGGCTGTGAGGCATATACTCACGTTCCAAAGGAATTTAGGAACAAACTTGAGCCAAAGAGTAGAAAGTGCATCTTTCTAGGCTATGGTAACTCTGGTGAGATGGGGTACAGACTTTGGGATCCCGATTCCAGAAAGGTTGTCCGCAGCAATGATGTGCACTTTAATGAATCCAAATATCATTCTAAACCAGAGAGGGTTGAGGAGATTAGAAGAGTTGTCTTCCAAGAAGATGGACCTGCACGTGCAAGACAAAATGTCAGGGCTCAAGAGGAGCAAGGACAGGATAGAGTGGAACCACAGGTTGTGGCTGAGCCTGAGCCACCTATTGTGCGTAGATCTGGACGTGTCACGCGACCTCCTGATAGGTTTGTTCCATCTATGAACTATGTCATGTTGACTGATTGCAATGAGCCTTCATGTTACAAGGAAGCAGTGCAAATGAAGGACTCCGGGAATTGGCAATTGGCCATGCAGTCAGAGATGACAGCTCTGCATAAAAACAAGACATGGAAGCTAGTTAAAGTACCACAGGGCAAAAAGGCTCTGCCTTGTAAATGGGTTTACAGGTATAAGATCACCGCTCATGATAGTCAGCCAAAGTACAAAACAAGGCTTGTTGCCAAGGGCTTTAAGCAAGAACAAGGCATTGACTTTGATGAAGTCTTCTCTCCTGTGGTCAAGATGACTACATTGAGATGCTTTCTTGCATTGGTTGCCATATTAGATTTGGTGTTGCACCAAATGGATGTCAAGACAGCGTTCTTGCATGGTGATTTAGATGTGGAAATTTACATGCAGCAGCCAGAAGGGTTTGTTGAGAAAGGCAAGGAAGATTGGGTATGCCAGTTGTTAAAGAGTCTTTATGGCTTAAAACAATCAGCGAGGGCATGGTACCATAAATTCCACAAGTTTATGCTTTCTCAAGGCTACAAATGTAGTGAGTTCGATCACTGTCTATATACAAAGAAGGCTCAGGATGGTAGTTGGCTGATCCTTATTTTGTATGTGGATGACATGTTGATTGCTAGCAAGCACTTCGAAGAAATTTCAGCTTTGAAGTCAAAGATGGCAAAATCGTTTGACATGAAAGACATGGGTGAGGCAAGTCATATACTTGGTATGCGCATTGAGAGAGACAGATCAAAGAAGTTGATTTGGTTATCTCAAACAGAGTATATTGACAAGGTTTTGCAACGTTTCAATATGGAGAAGGGAAAGGCACTGAGTGTTCCATTGCCACCATATGTGAAACTTAGCAAACAAGATTGTCCTGTGTCTGAGGAAGAACAGGCTGAAATGGATAAGATTCCATATGCGTCTGTAGTGGGTAGTTTGATGTATGCAATGATTGCTACTTGCCCAGACATTGCATTTGCAGTGGGAGTAGTAAGTCGATACATGTCAAACCCAGGCAAGAAACATTGGGAGGCAGTGAAAGGAATATTGAGATACCTGAAAGCTACAAAGAGTATGCGTATATGCTATGGGAGTTAGGAACTAAGTGTAAAGGGTTTTACAGACTCAGATTATGCAGGTGACTTAGACAACCGAAGGTCTACGTCAGGGTATGTCTTTACATTGGCTGGTGGAGAAGTATCATGGCGTTCTAGATTACAAGATTGTGTTACTCAGTCTACTACAGAGGCTGAATATGTTGCAGCATCAGAGACATGCAAAGAATCAATTTGGCTTAATCGACTAGTAACAGATTTGGGAATCAAAGAAGAGATGCCTGTGTTATATTGTGATAGTCAAAGTGCTATACAATTGGCTCGCAATCCAGTTTATCACTCAAAGACAAAGCATGTGGATGTGAAGTATCATTTCATCAGGGAAATGCTTGAGGATAAGCAACTTCAGCTTGTCAAAGTTCACACCACAGAAAATCTTGCTGATCTACTTACAAAAGGACTTCCCTCAGAGAGCTTTGCGCATTTTCGCAAGCAGTTAGGTGTAGGGTAGTACATCACTTCTCTACATCTCTTGTATATTAGCTTGTATAGTAGCTTCTCTCACACTTAAAGTACCACATTGGACTTTAAGTGGGAGGTTGTTGGAATATAAAGCCCAATGTGGTCGCCCAGGTAAGTGGGCGGGCCGCCAGGTATGTACACATATTCTTTTTGTAAAAACCTAATAAGAACTCACTATGCTCTACACATTACAATAGAGCGAGTTCACCATATCGTCGTGCTCTTCTTCTCGCACTCTCTCTCGCGTCGCACTTCCGCTCATACTCCTTCACTTTGAGCACAAAATCTCCATTTTCTTAACTGAAGGTCTTGTCTTGGCTATTTCAAAAATTTGTTTTGACATTTCCTCCAGCTTCCTGGTCCATGATCCCTTCTTCTTTCCTTTGTCTTTGTCATTTGAATCACTCTCATATGAACTAGAACTAGTACTGGATTCTGAATCTTCACTCGTCGACTCACTATCACTTGACTGTCTCTTCTTGTGACCTTTCTCTTTCTTGACCTACTACTATAGTTTCAACGCTCTTTGCACCAAATCATTAAACTTCTTTGTAGGTGTTGGGACTTCTTGTTCCCTTAATTTTTGCTTCTGAAACCATTCAAAAACTAAGCTCTCATTTGTTTCTGTGACGAAGGCTCTTGCAGTTGTCTGGTTAATCCTTTTATCTTTTCCACGTAGCTCCTAACTGACAACTTACCTTGTTTGATCTTGTTATCTTACAAAGGATGTCCTTATCTCCCTTATTGGTTGAATATTCCAATTGAAAAGCCTTAATGAGCTTATTGTAGGACCTAAGTTGGCACGCAAGGTAATGGTAGTACCATTTCCTTGCTACCTCTTTCAGCGTCTAGAAAAAATATTCCCACCATTCATCTTTGTCAATATCCTTGAGTTTTGCATATTGCTCAAATGCATGAATATAGACATCACGGTCATCCTTCTTGCCTCCTTTGAAAACTGGAAATGAAATTTTCAGGTGAGAGAAATGTTTGATGTGACTAATTCTGGTTCTGTGAATTGGTTTCTTGTCTTTGGATGTCCTTTTATTGTAGTGGTATGTATCAGCTTCCCAATCATTGTCTTTTTTAGTCTTAGTCATTGTGTCCTCTACAGTCTTCTTTGTTGGTTTGTGTCCTAATCGATGACTTCTCTTGCTGCCCTCACTTTCTTTAGTATGTTTTCGCCTACGTTGAGATCCATGAGACCGGTGTCGTCTTTGTGCTCTCTCTCTCTCTCTCTCTCTCTCTCTCTCTCTCTCTCTCTCTCTCTCTCTCTCTCTCTCTCTCTCTCTCTCTCTCTCTCTGTGTGTGTGTGTGTGTGTGTGTGTGTGTGTGTGTGTGTGTGTGTGTGTGTGCTTGTCTGTGCCTCAAATGAGTTGAGTGTTGAGAATCGCATGATTCATCAGTTGTTCCTGGCCCTAGAGGAACATCCATTCCATTCCCAGGCTCTCTCTCAGTCTCAGAGCCTCGCTCTGATTCTTCGACTGGACTGACACAGTCCAGATCATCCATGAATCTGGTAGCTGGCGTTCTACCCCGTGTAACTCTTTTGGGTGGCATGACTGATATCTGATGACTCTAACACCAACTGGGAGGTAGTTCATTTTTCAAGAGCAACTTAGCTCCAACCATCGTGGTAGATAGAATTAGTTCAAATTAGACAACACTGAAACCGAAATGTAATACTGGAACTGAAAATGTCACTGAATGCTAAAACTAGCAATGAGAATGAACTCTAGAACTAGAGACTAAAACTAAAATGTATTTAGAGTAAATCAGTACAACAAATGAGTCAAGTCTGCTCAGAGCTTAATTAGGATTACAAGATACAAGAGTGTAGAGCTCAATCACTAGCCCCTAAAAGGGATACAAGTGATAATAGCCCTAGCCAAGAATGGCCCATAAAATTGAGTAATGGGCCCTATTTATAGTGTTTGAACTGGCTCTTTGACTGACTGTACATTGTACCAATTACCGCAGTAATTGTCTTTAGGAATCACCCGACCAGGCTCCTTGACTTAGCAGTTGTTCCTGCCATTTATAATTGCCATTGGATTGAGATTGCAAGGCGACTCGACAACAAAGGTTTTGGCACCCTAGCCTCTTTGTGGAACCATCGTGTAGGAGGATGGTACTCTCTAGAACGATTAAAAGAGGTCAATAGCATGTCCCTACATGAAGAGGTCCTTGTTGGTAGACTTTTGAATTGTTTGTCCCACTTTGTCCTCCCACCTTACTCCACCGCAATCGAGTGGAAGGCATGGAAGTGGCCTAGGGAAGGTCATTTCTTTCTCCCTTGACAAAGAGTGTTTATGAGAAGCTGGCTTTCTCTGAGCAGTGGGTTGGGCATCTCAACAAAACTTGGTCCAAAAAGTGGAGCAAGATCAGATGGAGCAAGGTGTTATAGAATATATGGCACCTTGAATGTGCAGATGAGCAGAAAGTTTTCCTCTCGAAAACGCTTTTTGGTTTTTTGTTGACCAAGGACAAGGCCAAAGTGAGGGGTCTTGGCGATGGAACCTACATCAGATGCAACAAGCAAATTGAGACTATATCCCACCTCATATGGCAATGTCCTGTGATGAAGCGTTTCACTGAAAGAGTATGCAAATGGCTGTTTTGCTAGCTTGGCACCCCTTTCTTTAGACAAGACCTAGTGCTTGGCTACATGCATTTGGACAATGAAGATCTGAGTACAGAAATTTGTATAGTTAGAGTTGTAGTCCTAAAAGCCATATGGGTTTCTAGGAATGAACCTTCTAGAAAAAGAACGGAGTGCTGCATGTTGAACAAGTGCTAGAACCTTGCAAATATAGCTTCTGTCAAGCATGAGAAAGCAGCTTCCCAAGAAGAAGTAGGCCCTTGACAAAAATATAGCGCAATAGCAAAAAAATTATAACATGGATTAAGGGTATGTGTACGTTTCAATAGTCTCAAATCCCTTAGGGGGCTTTGCGCCCATTGAACTAACTTTTTTGCATATGTTGGATGTCCATGTGCAAGATATACCAGGGTTTGAATGTATTTTTTTGAGTTAGTTCAAATCTAGCTTAAATGAGCATTTCAAAAAATAAAAGTAGAGACTCTTCTAAACTATCTCTAAGCACCTTGGAGGTCCCTACAATGTGCGGATTAGAGGTAGGAGTAGAGGCGAAGGCAAAGAAAGAAAGAGAGAGGCCCTAACGTGGGGAATCAATAGTGAATTGGGTTCCAAGAAAAGGGTCTCTCTCTCTCTCTCTCTCTCTCTCTCTCTCTCTCTCTCTCGCGTCCATAGGACATCCATAGGATGGGCCACACATTGTTATCGTTAAGGAACAAAGAGACCCTTCAAAATCAGAGCTCTCCATACTATCATTAACTAACCTACAAAGACTAATGCTCGCATGTCTCGGTTTATAGTCTAAATATTCTAGTTAAAAATGAAAAAATTCGATTATTACTTCATTGGACCTTAATTTTCAAGGTCGAATTTTTGGAATTTCGGTTATAAATCACAATGCATGACTTAGATTTTGTATAAATCTTGGTTTTTTCATTAGCTTTACCTTAAAAATGAAGGTTAAGAAAATGTTTTTTTCCCCCAAACTCACAATGATGAGTGGATGATTTGTGTTCACCAAAAAGAATGTACAAAGCAACCTCAAGCTCGTGTCAAGCCTTGAAGGATACTAGATTACAATGATTCACTACTAGGCCTCACAAAGAGGTAACCAACAACTCATCTTTTGGACGGCTCTAGCCCAACAGAACGATGTTGACGGCTCTATATCACTCGTCCGAGTCCTTCCTTTTACCAATGGAGACAATCAATTCCTTGCTTTCTTGCACGAGCTCCATGAAGCTAGCTGTTGAAAGAGCATTCTCAAAACCCGATAGTTCCTAGACTTCAAGATTTGCTTAAAAAAGCAAATGATCTAAGTGCAAACCAAAAGAACTTGGCTTTTCCCTGCCATCCCTCCAAGGAGCAGGTTGTTCTTGAAGAACCTTATTCTTTAGGTCCTTTGAACCCACTTGCAAATTTCTCCTTCTAGGCCCGGCACGCCATGAAAAGGTGGGGGAGGTCCTCACAAGCCAACTTGCAGCCCAAACATCTATCTAAGCCAATCCCTCTGGCATGAATCTTTACTCTTGTTGGCAAAGTCCTCCATAATACCTTCCATATAAAGAGCTTCATCACCAACGGCCATTATGGAAACCAAATGTTCTTCGCAATCACCACCCATCTTGACTCCGGCCATTGCAGCCCAAACATCTATCTAAGTGAATTTCTCTGGCATGAATCTCTACTCTTGTTGGCAAAACCTTCCATATAAAGAGCTTCATCGCTAACGGCCATTATGGAAACGAGATGTTCTTCGCAATCACCACCCATATTGACTCCGGCCATTGCAGCCCAAACATCTATCTAAGTGAATTTCTCTAGCATGTCTCTACTCTTGTTGGCAAAACCTTCCATATAAAGAGCTTCATCGCTAACGGCCATTATGGAAACGAGATGTTCTTCGCAATCACCACCCATATTGACTCCGGCCATTGCTTACCCCGTTGCTTGTTAAGGGGGGAGAACCAATCAGACGAGACCATTAGAGTGAGGTATACATCCTTGGTTTTTGGTTTACAAAAGAGTGTGCTCTTGGGCCAGCCCCAGGCTTTCCATTCGAGCTTCGACTCATACACCAACATACAATAGTTTTCTAGCCCTTCCAATATCCGAATAGCCACTAGTCTTTCTCTCCCACTGAGATTGTATCGGGTAGCTAGTTGGTCTATCATTTTCCATCTCCTAATAGTGATGTGCCAAAAATCAGCCAGATGATTGAGTCCTTTATTGTTCATCTTTTTGGTTGTATCTCGCCAAAACGGATGCAATGGAATTTTGAAACTACCTTGTTGTCTCTCCCCACTCCAACGCTTTAGAAGCTCTAATTTGCTCGTTGTACCTCGAAGTCTGAGTCTGGCCCACTAAGGGGTGAGCAACTTGTCGTGCACCTCTAGACCTTTCCACTGGCCACCTTGAGAGAGTAATTTTGCGTTGCAAATCATGTCCTTAGTCATAATAGCCTTACTTAGAGAAATGCATTTTTATTGAGCTCTAACAAAGATCATGGAAAAAATCAAGGGCACGATAAGACATTATCATCTTATCAAACTCGTCAAGGTTTTTTTTTTTTAAATCGCCAAACTCACAATAGTAAGTTGCGGAAAAAAAAAAGTTACAATGAAATCCATGCTCCAACCAAGGCATCGCATCCATCAACAACCGACCCACCATCTCATCCCAACCATGCAACCTATAGTCGCTGATAAAGGGAGCCACCGTGAGACCTATGTAGTACAGAACCAAAATTGACTTGCGATTGCCACCAAGGACGAAGCCCTGCCACAACAAACCCCTTGACCAACAAGCCAAGGTTCCAGGAACTAACCGCTGAAAGACGAACCTACTAGAGTCATCTTTTCTTTCCCCTCTGCTTAAGCTAGCTACCAATCCTAGTGTTGGTCTAGATACCTTTAACCTCAGCAATATGGCTGATGAGGTCAATGTTAACGTCCTCATCATCAATGCTTTATCTTGCATCCCCTCAATTGGGCTCTCATTCTCTTTGCTTTTCTGACCCACAGGTCTGATCGACACTGGTTCAGGGTTTTCAATGGTCTCTGGGGCACAATCTCCTACATCTCAGCTATCGTACAATCCGTCTTTGTAACCACCTCCTCTCAAGCCATCTCTTGGTCAGTAACTGTCTCTTCCACCATCTCCTCTCTAGCGAGCTCCTGGCTGGCCCCAACAATTGGCTTGCTTTACCTTTCTTGTGTCTTGGCATCCCTGGTGACTCGCCTCAAAGTTGACCTGACCACCTGGTTGCAGGCAATTTTCGTCTCGAGGCATTTTCGAGTAGAATGACCAATCTCGCAACATTTGTAACAGGCATTGGAGAGAGATGCAAATGCCACCTCTTGTCGGAGGGCGCCCAACCTCCCCATATTAATATCATGGTATCTTGGGTTGGTCATGATCATGTCCCACAGTAAGTAAGCAGACCTTTGCCATCCAATTCTACTCTAACCTATTCCCACTTCGGGATGAATAAAATACGGTCAAGCATAGCAGCAACAGAGTCCACATGTTCTTGGAGCCAAATAGGGAGGTTCTTGAGCGTAATCCATAGAGGAAAATAGTCCATAAACTCTTCGCTTGGACAAACCCATGGTGTCCAAGGAATCACATAAGCAAAGTGGGACGCCCCGCAGATGCCTCCTCTGATAACCAAATCTTGAACCATTAACTCAGAGACACACACTCCCACATAGAAACCTTGCCCACTGTCGTGAACTGGAAAATCGCATCTCTACTATGAATTGCCGTTGTCGCCCAATCCCATAGGCATTGAGTCGACGTCCGACATCTCATAGAATACAGAATAACTGAGTGAGCATAGTCGTCCTCAAAGCTCTTAAGCGCAACTTCAAGACTAAACTCAACCTGCATCGCGTACCCCTCTTATTTTGACTGTGAATGATCGCACCACGCAAAGCTGCCTCAACTAGTGAGTGCCCCCCAAAGGAAGAAGAATTCAAAACTTTTTCATGGCCGAAGGCGTTAGCATAAGTTTCATTGGCTCTCTTCCTCCCCTTCGCCATAAAGACAAACACTCCATCCATGAAGAACCGACCCCCTCCACCAATAGTGTTAAGCCCCTCCATCGCACCGCCACCCCCGGAGGGGTTCATAGTGAAAGGTCCCCCCCAATTGACGCCTCCTCAGACACCACAACTCTCTTACTACTTGCGAGGGCTTGGTGACGTGACTTGGCCCTAAGATGAGATAAACACAAAGAGGGATATGACAATGGATTGCGATTGATCCACAAGGCCAGGAGCACCACGCACTGAGCTACATAGCAACACTACACCGCATCATGACCTACATCCCTTATAGGCCCTTGGTCCGTTACTGATAGTCCTTTGCCATTGCTACACCTTGCAAGCTCTCTTCAGTCGCTATAACTTCACCCCTTCACTTGCTCTTGAAATTGAATATTCAAGGTAAATGTTCTAGTCAATACCCCACTTAAACACATTCTTGAGCACAAGCATTTCCAAAGTGTGTCTCTACAGATTGAATTGAATAGACCTAGGGCAACATCCTAAAATTATTACTCTATGATAAAGGGCCTTTCTACTCTACCTCAAACCTATACCTAGGAGTAGAGATTTTGCTAGTGGTCTCTAGCACATCCATGCCATTTTAGAGGCATAAGATGTAAAAACTTCTTCAATAGCCTAAACTAAGTTCCTTCTTCCTCTTCAATTGCGCCTAATTTCCAAGTTCTCTACAATCTCCTCCTTTGATAGAGAGCCGAGACATGAGCCTCTCCAAAGAGAAGATTCTTATTGAATTGAGCAAAGATTCTCTTCTAAATTTTCAAATTTCCTATCTCCTTTCTGTATGTAATGTGTTTTGCGTCGAAATAATAGCTTGACTTTTATTTATTTCTGTATTTCCTACCTCCTTCATTTGTCTTAATAAGTTTTGGGTCAGGCTAGAGAATGTATTCATGTCTAAATCTATTCCTTGTTCTTCTTTTTTATTTAAAAAAAACCAAAAGGTTCAAAATCTAGATGAAACTATTGTGCTTTAATTGTACACTTAAAAAATCCATAATCATCGTGATGGGATTGTATGTTTTCTCTAGAACCACTACCTTTTTACTCTTTGCAGGCAAACAAGCTTGTGGAACTATGCAGCATAGGTGGTGCTAGTATATTACTATAGGATGATAAGTCTAGCACCTCAGTAATTCAAGGCATTTTTGGTGCCTATCGTAGTGATTGGTTTAGGGCCACCGCGAGAATTTTGAAACGTAAACGGGATTTTTATGAACGCATGGCACTTGCTATAGCCACCTTTTACAATCTGTCTTTAAGAGATATGATGATGAAGGCCACTCCCCTTGGAGAAATGACCATTACATTGACCAATGGTTTTTTGAGCAATTGGTCCATCATCCATTGCCATAGTACATCCATACACAATAACATAATCCAAAATAGTGTGTATAAGGTGCGACTCATACCATGTTTTACATCTTATTGAAATTTGGCGAGACAAACCAAGACTATGTGACGCTCTCTAGTGCTTTGAGAAAAATAGGATTGAGTGGCATGTTAAAAGAGATACCACAAGCAACAAATACGCTCATCCATTGCAAGTGAACCTCATTGACATCTTTTCAAGTGCTCCACATATTCCATCTTGGCTATTCAATACCACAAAGGATGAGGCACAAGGCATGGTAAAACACGCTATTGAAGTGAACTCGAATGCATTAACCAACACAAGGCATGACCTGATGGTTTAGCTTGTGATTGATGTTTGCTTCACCAGCATCAATTGGAATCGTCTCTGATTGGATTATAGGAAAACACTCTCTTTGAGCTTTGTTATATACTTGTGCAATGTGATATGCATGTTTATTGCTAGTTTGTCATACAATGGTACAAATATCCCTACTTGAATATTATTCTCTTGAATCCTTGTATCCTTGCCCCCAACATTGTGACCCCAAAGCATACATCGTAGATGAGATGTAGATTTGCATGTTCAGCTCTTCCTCAAATGATCACTCTATGGATCGCACCATTTAACAATGTTCTATCAATACAAAATTTTTAAAAAAAGAACCGCCACTCATCAAATGAAAATGCAATAACAGTCTGACAAATGAAAAATGTAACCACAATAATTTGACAATTGAAAGTGAATTCCTTTCTTTTTAAAACATGTTTAGTGATCAATGTTGAACAATGTCTCCATCTCAAATGAACAAAAGCGTTATTTTAAGATACAAATTTGTTTTGTTTTTACAAGTCGACTTTAACCTATTACGAAATGGGCAAAGAGACATTTAAGTATTCAAAACTCTAGCTCTGTGCACACAATCTAAATGCTGGTCCAATTTTTTCCGAGGAGGAGAATTGAAGGAGTAAAGAGTTACAAGAACCATAGCATACAAAAGAGTGTACACCCTTGTCACTTGGAATAATAAGAAGCACACCCATCTTATGACGAAATTGGCTGTCATAAAATGAATACCCCCCTCTACTATATACATGAATTACCTATGTGATGCCCATTATTTTTACTCCTTCCACTTAAAAGCACGCCCAAAAAAGCAGGTCATAACTGCTGTCACGTCATGATGGTTGCGTCTGTACGGTCTGCCCCGTGAAACGGGCTGTAATCTGCACCACAAAATCCATCACAGATTCCAGGCCCGTACGATCAATTGTCACATCAGTATCTGATCCATACGCTGCCAGTATGTGAGTGTTACCGAGTTATAGATTTGTCACATACACCCCGCTTAAAGAAGAGTAATTGTTCCCAATTATACCTCTTAAAACCAACTCAAGAAAACAAGTAAACAGCAATGATTCGTACAACCATGTTCGAGCAATAGTGTTAGATTTGACAATATTTACATGGTTCCATAGTGTGTCCAGCACACATGTCCTGCTCAACCATGCCTCTCACGCCATACATCTGGGATCCGTTTGTAAGACTTATCTACATAGACCCATAGTATATCCAAAACATAAGTTACATATCCATAGTATATCCAAAACATACACCCTGCCAAGCTAGGCTATAGCGCTAATTATAATTGATACATCAATTCAATCTGGTTCGTATAAGTTACAAAATTGTTTTCTTTATTATTATTTTAACAAAACAACTCATCATAGTTTGAATTGACTCACACCTGCTTCCAAAAGATATAACCTATCTTCTTTCATCTTTACATCTAGAGCATGAGAATCTTTCCTTGCCACTTGGCAATGATCGAATTCTTCCAAATTGCAGAAACACGACTTCCACCAAAACCATTGGTCAGCACATTGTCAATACTACTCAAACATTTCAAAAAGTGGCCAAACGTCCTTGCTCTACTATTAGATATACAAAATTACAGTTGTGGCACAAGTTGGTGGTGTGGCACCACCTTGGAGGGGGTTAGGACCATTAAAGTCAAGAGTGGGCAAACCAGCCGAGGAGGACCAAACCCTAAAAACGGGGAAGAAGGCTGACGTGGACTATTGTACAGACGCTGTCGTAAAACACGGAAGGGTGCTGGCGTGGACTACTGTATGGACAGGTCCAAAAACCACAGAACTGAAAGTGGGCGCTAGCTTTTGGAGGACACAGCTTTTCATGTTAAGTGCTTTTGGGCCAAGGGCCTTTAAATTTGTGCCTTGGGGCCTTACTCTGGCATTCTGCCTCCGGGTCATTGGAAGCAGTGCATGAGTCCCCCGGCGGTTTTGCACCTTTTGTTAAGCAATATTTGAAATACCTAAAAGGGGTGCCAAGGTTTTAGGACCAATGCTCTGGGAGTGGAACTCCGCCAACCACGTGGATCCTCTCTCTCTCTCTCTCTCTCTCTCTCTCTCTCTCTCTCTCTCTCTCTCTCTCTAAAAATAAGTGTATAGTCATTAAAAATAACCACCTAACTATGGTACATCAAATGACTATACACTTACTCATCCAACCCCCATCATCTGGCGGCAATATGCAAACCCCTCTGGTGGGAGACTCTTGATCAGAAGATCTGCAGGATTGTCATCTGTATGCACTTTGACAAGTCTTCAAGCACACTCTTGATAAAGTGATACTTCACCTCTATGTGCTTTGTCTTGGCATGAAAAACAAGATTCCTTGCAAGTATAATAGCACTCTGACTATCACAATGTAGCACAGGAACCTGTGACTTGATGCCAAGCTCTTCTACCAAATGCATGAGCCATAAAGCTTCCAAACGCATGAGCCATAAATCTCCTTTGCTTGCCTCGCATATTCAGCCTCAGTGGTAGACAAAGCAACACATTTTTGCAGTCTAGAAATCCAAGAAACTGCACCTCCTATGAAAGGAAACACATATCCAAAGGTAGACTTTCTACAATCTGGATGTCCAGCAAAGTCTACATCTGTAAAGCCATGCACAGATGTCTCACTCTTCCCAAAACAAATGCATAAGTCTCAAGATACATTTCACTGCTTCCCAATGCTTTTTGCCAGGTTTACTCGTGAACCTACTCACCACTCCCACCGCAAATGCAATAATCGGGACGTGTGGCAACCATAGCGTACATTAAAACTGCCAACGGCTGATGCATAAGGAATCTTGGCCATTTCAGCCCGCATATCATCTGTCTTTGAGCAATCCTGTGCAGTAAGTTTTACATAGGGAGGCAACGGAGTACCAATGCCTTTCCCCCTTCCATATGAAAACGATGCGACACCTTATCAATGTAATCTCGCTGAGATAGATACAGATGCATGTTGGGTCTATCTCGAGAGATACACATGCCCAAAATATGATTAGCATTACCAAGATCCTTCATGTCAAAGCGTTACTGTAAGCTTTGCTGTAATGCATTCAACTCAGTGACATTTCTGCCCGCAATAAGCATGTCATCAACATACAAAATCAGCAGTAGAAGACTTCCATCACTGGCCTTTTTGGTATACAAACAATGATCGGAATTACATCTTCTGTACCCCTGAGACCTCATGAATGTATCAAATTTGTGATACCATGCACATGGAGACTGTTTCAAACCATACAGGCTCTTCAAGAGTCTACAAACTTTTTTCTCTTGTCCCTTTGACACAAAACCTTCTGGCTGCATCATATAGATTATCTCAAGCAAATCACCATGCAAAAACGTTGTTTTACATCCATTTGCTTTAATTCCATATCTTGAGAAGCAACCAGACCCAAAACAAGGCGTAATGTGGCAAAGCTTCACGACATGAGAGAAAATCTCATCAAATTCAACACCATGCTTTTGCTTGTACCCTTTAGCAACCAAACGTGCCTTGTACTTAGAGGAAGCATCAGATGTGACCTTTGTCTTGTAAACCCATTTACATGGCAGAACCTTATGCCCTTTAGGCAAATCAACCAAATCCCATGTATGGTTCTTCTCCAAAGACTGCATTTCCGAAACCATTGCTTTGAACCATTTCTTAATGTCATCATGTTGCATAGCCTCTTTATAACAAGACGGCTCACCACAATCAGTAAGCATGACATAGTCCAAAGATGGTTCATATCTATCGGGAGGCCTTGTCACCCGAGTAGACCTATGCACCCAATGATCCATAACAGGTGGATTTTCAGCCTGTAAGTCATCAAAAACAGCAGGCTATTCAGTCGGTTGCATCACATCAACGGGCTGCCTATAGCCATCAAAAACAGCAGGCTATTCAGCCGGTTGCATCAACGGGCTGCCTATAGCCATCAACCTGTTCCCCAACCTGTGGTGCATCAATGGTAGCTTCTTGGGGCTGATTTTCCGCACCTATTGGCCGACTTTCCGTACCATTTTCAGCATGCATTTTCTGCTGAGCATGGGGCCTTCCCTTGGCTGTCCGTAAGTTGTAGCCAAGGGCTGCAAAGTGGACACATGATATCCAGTGTGTGTGACCATGTTGTCGCCGTAACCGAGCAGCCGAGTGTTTCTTTGTGGCATGGCCGGTTGGGACACATGAGTAAAAGAGGAATGGAAACTCTGTCTCGTTGTGGTTATTTGCCGTGTTTGAGGTATGCTGATTTTCCTCATTGTGAGCATCGTATTTATGGTAAGCACACTCAAACACCGCACAAGGGATCTCTTTCTTTAAAGCCTGACAGGTTAGACTTAATCCATTCATATGTATGTGAAATGCCCCAGTTGTCCTTAGAGGGAAAGAAGTATTTTGTCTCGTTTATTGATGATGCTACACGTAAGGTGTGGGTGTATCCAAAATGTGCTAAAAGTGATGCCTTGGATACTTTTAAGAAGTTTCTTGCGTTTGTTGAGAATCATACTGGCAAGAAGCTTAAGTCTTTGCGCTCAGATAATGGTGGAGAGTATGTATCAAAAGCATTTATTGACTTTTGTGCTGCTCAAGGCATTAAAAGAGAGCTCACTGCTCCTTTTAATCCCTCCCAACATGGAGTTGAAGAGAGGTTAAACCGGTCTATCCAAGAGAAAGTTCGGAGTATGCTGTCACATGCTGCATTACCTCATGGTTTTTGAGCAGAAGCTGTGCAAACAGCTATTCACTTGATTAATCGCTCACCGAGTAAGACTTTGGGTGGAAACGTGCGTGAGGAGTCGTGGTCCGGCAAGCCACCCTCATATGCACATTTGCGAGTGTTTGGTTGCGAGGCCTATGTTCACATCCGAAGTGAATTGCGCACCAAACTTGAACCCAAGTCTAGTAAATGTATTTTCCTAGGATATGGTGAGGATGGTGAAATGGGGTATAGATTATGGGATGCCACATTGTGGAAAATCGTACGCAGCAATGATGTCATCTACAATTAAAATTGCATGCATAAACAGCCCATAAGAGTCAAGGAAGTGCGGCGGGTTGTTTTTCGTGAAGATGTACTGGAAGGGAGGCAAGCTGTCCATGCTGAAGCCATGTATCTCAAACCATGATGACATCTGCGCATACCAGCATGATGTGCCCTCCTGTAAAGCTAATTGTCTGGAGGACTTAAGGGCAATCTGACATATGTCTCTGGTAGTATCCCATAAGCTGTGTATAAAGGAAACTGATCTGGTAAGTGCCTCTATCCTCATAGGGGGGGCTACTAACTCCGCTCTAATCATCTCATGTGGCACGGAGACCTTGGCTTTAGTCAGCACAGGGATCGCACATACCAAGGGCCTCTCCACCCATCCTGACCCACAGAGGATCCCAAAACCAAAACCCCATAGAGCATAGTTGAAGCTACCAAGGTATCAAAGAGCCAGAGCTTTGTTCGGGGTTCTTGGAACTGAACCTACAAAAGCATCCTCTCCAAGGACCAATCCTCCCAATGCCACATACGCTCTGGTCAGTCTAGTCTCTACTGCTCTCTTCAAAGAAAACTTTGGCCCAATGAAGACTACCCCAAGATAAGTGTATGTATCTGTGTACTCCACAGTCTCTTGACCTCCTGAGAATGTAGGTGTTGAGAATGTCTTTACCATCTCAGTGGTAAAGAAGGTACTCGTAGATGGGCATGGCTCAGGAGGATCTGGAAGGGATATCTGTCCACAAACTGTATATAAGGATGTTGCATATTGACCCACACATCGGGAGAAGTAATCAATGGGGGAGGGGAGTGAACATGAAAGAAACGCCATGCCTCTCCTGAGTCTCTACTCAAGAACAACTGGTATGAGAGTCAACACGGTACGATGAAGTTCCGCGCCCGTAAGCACTAGCCCCACAGATTGGCGCCCCTTTTCATATTTTTTATTATTGCTCAAAGCAGAGTACAACTCCCGAGGGTCCTCTTCTCTCAAACTCTACGTCCAGATGCTCTGCATGTAGAGTGAGGCCCCACGGGCTCTTTTAAACCTACAAGGGATGCCTAAAAGCAAAGCCCCAAAAAGCTTGACTTCTAAAGCACTTCTTCCAAAAAGCATCTGCTCTCAAAAGCTAGTGCTAGAAACTGCAAAAAGCAACCAACGAAAATTGCGTAAATCCGTATAGCCTGCCGCGTGGCACCAGCAACGCAAAACACTGAAATTCCGTTTTGGCTTGCCATGTCATCATCCGTACGAATTGCCACGTCAACATGTTAGTGCATTTTCCAAAAATCCTCCTAAGAGTTCAAGCTTTTGGTCTTTAGGGTTTTAGGCCCCTCGATCAGTGCTCGAAAAGTCCTTTTAGTTGGTTGGCTCAGTTTCTCTTGTCCACTCGGTCATTTCTCTTCGAGTTGGGCATGTCACATCATCACTTTGTAACAAAACATGTAGAACCCTGTAACCTACCAAGTATGTCATCAATCTTGGGTTTGGGAACCAGTCCTTGATGGTGATTTTGTTAAGAGCTATGTAGTCAATGCCCATTCTCCAAGATCCATCTTTATTTAGTACTAGAAGCACCAAGGAACAGTAAGGTGATGTACTAGGTTGTGTGAGACCCTTTTCCTGTCAAAGGTGCAACAGAAAAGGATGAATTGGGTGATGAACTTGTCTACAACCGCAAACAAAGCTCCTCTCGGGACCAAGTAACCAATGGATCTTTAATCTATCACGATAGATCTCCTCGTACTCACGTTCCAAGCGCAAACCGCCCAACGTACGGGCACGGGAACAATCTGCAAGCAGTGACACACCGAAGAGGGCAAGTGCACGGCGAGGGAAGAGCTAGCTAGAGGACGGTGTCACAAGGTGGGCACCACGTGCCAATAGAAAAGAACAGACTTAACAGACTTTTAGCACTTCAATAACAACTCAACTGAAAGAGAGAGACGACACGCGACACGAAGTGGCGGAATTCCACCCCAGAGAGGATTGGCTCCAAACCTTGGCGCCCCTTTCGGTATTTCTTTATATTACTGCCGATTCACAAAGTACAACAGTCCGGGAGCACCTCCTCTGCAATCTCGCGTTGAAGAGTGCCAGAGAGAGCCCCCAAGGCTCATATTTAAAGGCCCAAAGCCTAAAAGCATCAAATATGAAAAGCTGACCCCAAAAAATCACTTTCCTAAAATTTCGGGATTCCCTAAAAATCCGTTGCGAATTCCGGGACGTCCATACAGGTGCCACATCATCATATTTTGATGTGCAAAGTCTTTTGAGTGTGTTCTGCTTTTTTAGGCATCAAATATGAAAAGCTGACCCCAAAAAATCACTTTCCTAAAATTTCGGGATTTCCCTAAAAATCCGCCGCGAATTCCGGGACGTCCGTATAGGTGCCACATCATCATATTTTGATGTGCAAAGTCTTTTGAGTGTGTTCTGCTTTATTTTTAATGCCTTTATGTCACTTGGGGCCCCATCGGACGTGGTCCCCATAAGTTGGTAGGACTTCTTCTTCTGTTGCTTGTTCTTCTTAGGGTTTCTAGAATTAGGGTTTGCAGGTTTTAGGGTTAGGGTTTCAAAAACTAGGGTTTCTGGCAAAAATTAGGGTTAGGGTTTTTGTTCTCGGACAGCCACATCATCTGTAAATTGGCTCCATTCTTTAGGCTTTGACACGTCAATAGTTTGTTACAGACAGCAAAGAGAGAGATCAATGGTGAGAGAAAACGCTAAAGAGAGGGTGTAGCCGCACACAACAAAAACACTAGCAAGAGGAAATACTAGAGAGAGAGTATGCCCAAAAGCTGGTACTCTGCACTCATCACAACATGCCAAACGTACAAGGGAGGGGGATGCATATATAGGCAAATTGTCAATTTACCCTACCTACTGCTAATGCCAAACCCCCCAAAATTGACTGTCATCAGGTGGTGATATTCTTGTAGTCTCTCTCTCTCTCTCTCTCTCTCTCTCTCTCTCTCTCTATATATATATATATATATATATATATATATATATATATATCTTTTTCTTCTTCTTTTGCTGTTGTTGCTTTCCCCTAATTTTCTTGGACTAAGCTTTGGCCATGCATATATATATATATCTTTTTCTTCTTCTTTTGCTGTTGTTGCTTTCCCCTAATTTTCTTGGACTAAGCTTGGACCATTGCATGGCCAGAGAAGACGGCCATTGGGACATTGGACGAATGGTTTGTCTGAGCCTTAGAATTGGCACTGAAGATTAGAATGGCAGTGGATCAGGATTGTCTTGATGTGAAAATTGCCTGAAAAGAGGAGAAACAAAACAGGAACAACACGTGCTATATAGCACAAACCGTAGAAGACTGTAAGGAACCTGTTATACAGAAAACAGCACTGACAAAATTTTTGCACAAAATAAAAAAAAATTGCACAAAATCATGAAATAGTCTGTAGTGGAAACGAAGGCCAAATCAGAAATCTATCTTCTCTGCATCTAATGTGGCCTTTTCTGTCCTAGTGAGTTAGGCATAGCGCCACTCAAATTCCATAAGTAGCTCTGTTATTGATAGTCCTTGCTTTGGCTTCACTACCCATTCTAAGAATGTCCTTTTGGTCACTCTCTCAGAGTCCTCCATGAAATATTCCTCCTTTAAAGCTACTTTGAGTTCTTCCCAGTTTCTCCCATGCCCATCTTTAATTCCCCTAACATTGGCCGCTAGGGAAGGTGTAGGACAAAGTGCGTGGCCGGAAATGAATGTGCACTCCTGTGAGTGGACACTGATTGAAAGTCGCTGTATCTGAGCCACATTGCATTTTTAGATGTGGTCACAATGTTGAAAGATGGCCAGAAGACCGGAGAGAATCCAATGGAAGTGATCCCTAAAATATAGGAAGTTACTATTTGTGGACCTTGAAATGTGTTCGCATCATTAGCTCCGGAATGACAAGAGGAACATTTTATTACTCTGTCGCTTAGTCAATTGAAGAACCCGTTGAGATATTTTTAGCCTGGCAGGTCAAATGCGGGAATTAGTTGCATGAGTACCACTTGGCACATTTTTGTGCAATTACCAGAAGAGGAGAGCTACCATCGTTGAAATCTAGCTGAGGGCTGCATTTTCAGCCGCATGGTGGATTGTTGCAGGTACCAAAGCTACTGCGTGCTGCCCTCTCCTTGTCTCTCATGCACAGGTGGTTGAGCTTGCTCCCTCTTGCCTCCTACTATCCCATATGAGCAATGGTAATGCCCCACTAGAGGGTTGATCATCTCACATAATGTACAGCTGTGTGGGTTAGATGCTAAAACGCCGAGGCAAGAGCCTCTCTATCCAGGAACATGAGTAGCTAACTGCTTCCCCAAAGCAGGAACACGACAAGGTAATAACCTCTCCATTTGACATCAGAATCAGCACTAAAACAGTGCTGTTTTTGAACTGTTTTGGGGCTGTTTTGTGCCCAGACTGTTGCCAAAATCAAGGGGCACCTGGCCCAGGATACAGGGGACAGTACAGGGACAGTTTAGAGCTGAAAACAGGTCAGTTTGCAGGTCTGAACCAGAAATTACAGCGCTCTGAATTTGACTGTTTTAGTCTCCTTTCAAAGGGCTTTGATTAGTGGAAGTGTTTTCCTACCTGCTGGTTTGTTCTGGGTTAGTTACAGTTCCGTTATGCTGCCGAAATCTACCCAAAACACGTGAAATTCAGCAATGTACAGGTCAAGTGCTCTGTAGCACTTTATCATTATGTTTTTAATGATAAAGAAATACCACAAGGGGCGTCGGACTTCGGGGCCAATCTGGTGTTGAGCGAGGAAGTGAGATTTGAAGTCTGTGTGTGAGAGAAAAGTCCAGGTATTTTACTGTTTGAATCACCGCTTTATGAGTCCATAGACCGGTTTTAATGGCCCTAAAAAAGCTAATAAATATGTAAACTCGCTAAAAGTGACCTGACACACATATTTAGTAGCAGAGCTGCAGAACACTCGAGACTCTGACCTCGGAAAACCCTAGGAACGGGCGTCCCGCCTCATGCCAGCCTACCGCGTGAGCAACACCGTGGAGTGCATTGCCGAGAAAAGGCGATGCACTCCACTAATTTCCTCATTCTCGCTCTGCTCACTCTGCAAGGTGGCCGGTTCGAACTTCGGTGGCGAATTTCCATGTATCAAATCAAGTCCATAGGCAAACCCTCAGAGAAACAATCGGCAAAATTAGTGTTGTCCTTTCCCTAAGTCGGACAAATTTGACTTCTTATCTTCATCAAGTTCATTTAAGTAGATCAAGTCAACAAAAAGACTTGATTATATATACCTTCATAAGTTCAGAATAGTCTGAACTCACGAATTATAAGAGGGAATAAAGCACTCATAAAACTATAAAAGCAAGGGACACAAGAAAAGAAAAGAAAAACAAAAACAAACAAACAAACAAGCTAAATCACTTCGTTTGCTACGAAACAAAACTAGATAAAACAAAACATTATTAACTAAAAAATGGTTTTAGAAAAGGCATGTGTAAAATAAGTTGACGCAACGTATTTGGTTTAAAACAAGTACTCAACTTTAAGCAAAAAAAGAATAAGACATCTTAAAAACTTAATCCTAGAAATCAAATTCACACAACTTCTTCTAACGAAACACATTCTTAAGTCCTCAGGTAAGCTAAATACGAAATCGAAAAATGAATACTACTACAAACCTACGAAGAGCAAAGAACCAAACTTGACAATATGTGATCTCAACTTCGTTGCTTGTCCAAACAGGAAGAATAAGATTATCACCTTTATCATGCATAGCTTGGACAACAGCTACGACATCCCTACTCACGTCGTCAGTGCCCAAGAGTAGGTGCAGGTTTATATAGAGGTCATTCATGCTTTGAACGTACTCTACAAAACCAACGAGCTAAGTTTCTATCACCCTCCGGAGGTGATGGGAAACAGTCGTAGTGGGGCGAGTTTTTACATCAAGAGTTATTTCCTTGCACTTATCATTCTTCAAGGTTGCTTTCCTTGATCGATAGTCGACCATGACGCTGTTCTTTTGGTACCAAGGAATTCCTAAAAGGATGTCACACCCCTCCAGAGGCATGATGTAAAAGTCTTCGTGTCCTAAGTACCCCTAGCAATGCAACCGAAGTTTGCTTATGACAAGTGTAACACCCTTCTTGAAATCCATGGTCTTCTTGACCTCGTTCTCAAGATGGTCGTATTGGTTTGCTAGGTACAAAATTCAAATGTCTTC
Organism: Adiantum capillus-veneris; assembly: GCF_014529385.1. Taxonomy (NCBI): domain Eukaryota; kingdom Viridiplantae; phylum Streptophyta; class Polypodiopsida; order Polypodiales; family Pteridaceae; genus Adiantum; species Adiantum capillus-veneris. The sequence goes on along the minus strand of NC_140935.1, from coordinate 92,624,693 downwards.
TCTCCTTCTTGTACATGGACTTATTGGAGTTACAACTGTTAGAGGACGATGTGTCCTCGTCAGATCTGTGAGAATGCTTCGGAGACTTCTTGCGGGATCAGCTCTTCTTGCCTTTCTTGATCTTTTGAGTCTTTCTGTAATAGACTCGGACACTCCAAGTCGAGAATCTACCGCGATAGCACAAATAAACACTTCAAAACAGTTCACAATTCACAATTGATTCGACACTGGCCCGGCGGAGTTCCGTGCCTAGAGATATTGGCCCCAAAGACTGGCGCCCCTTTCGGCATTTCTTTATAAATTAATCTGTGTTCAAAGTACAAGAGTGCAGACAGGCGCTCACACTCAGACTCTGCGTCTAGATGCTCTGAATTGTGAGAGGTCTGCTCACATATTTAAAGATTACAAGGGATGCCAAAAGCAGAGCCCCAAAAGCTGGTAAGCTTTTTAAAGATAAAAGCTTTCTGCTTTTTCACAATCTCTCTCTCTCTCTCTCTCTCTCTCTCTCTCTCTCTCTCTCTCTCTCTCTCTCTCTCTCTCTCTCTCTCTCTCTCTCTCTCTCTCTTTTCAATTGCGTAACATAAAGCAAGTCCCAAAAGCTGAAATCAGCTGCCGCAAAACGCACTGGCGTCCGTACAACCTGCCACGTGGTATTTCCTCCGCAATTTCTGGGTACAACCAACCACGTTAGCATTTAGGGTTTCTCTGCAGCCAGCCAACCAGGTAAATGTGTGTACCAGGGGCAACCACATGTCCAGATTGTGACATACCCCCCTCTTGAAAGCATTGTAATCGCCCTCGATTACGCCCGCAAAACAGATAGAAGCCATAAACTGCCTTAGCAGACACTGACTGTTAGTACCTACGCACTAGGAACACACATCTAGCACATGTACCAATCGACAGTCACATCACACGACATCACTTGACATCACATGACAAATCACATTCAACATTCATTCGGATCTTGACCATGATTTTTCGGCAATGCAGTTAGCAATCGCACCTAAATCCACTCAGGACCTCATAGATGCCCGATTGACTAACCCCTATTGCAACCATATCTATTCGAGATCAATCAGACCAAAATGCTGCAGTCATTTTGTCTATGAGTTCCTGCACTTAAAAACAAGTCAAGAACAAATCAGATTCATATTTTTCAGAATTCCACTTCATAAAGTCATATAGCAGAATACTGTCATCTCTCAGTATCCCTGAAGCTCAAAGAGACATCAGTGACTAATATTCTAAAAATCAAGGCATCTGTTGACAAAGGAGCAGAGTAACTCCCCTCTTGTGCAACCCACTGCACCAGATCTCCGGCCAAGCTGAATTCAGGGTTCCATTTGGAGTAGACTATGCTAAACCAAAAGCTTCAAGGTAAAGGTTCACAATCTAAGGAGTATCTGCTAGGTCCTTCTCCGAGTCCTCCATCTACTTCGCATCCAATGCAGGATAGTTCTTGAATTTAACCAAGAACTGCCTTCTTACTTTACCCTTATTCTTTCTGTCCTTATGTGCCAAAATCTGTTCAGAAACAAGGATCTCCTTGTTTTCCTCCACTCCGGGTTGCTCATCAGGCTCCCCATCTTCAGGCACATCTCCTTTAAAAGGTTTCACGAGACTCACATGAAATGCATTGTGAATCCTCCAAGTGTCAGGCAGTTTCAGTCGGAAGGAGACATCATTGATCTTTTCGGAGATCTGGAAAGGTCCATAGTATCGCATACTAAGCTTTGGAAAAAAGCCTCTCCTTTCCCTTCTTCTTTCTCAGGCGTGCCTTCTCAAAACGTAAGAGCACCCAATCATCCTCCTTCAATTTCAAATCGCGACGATGGCGATTTGCTGCCTTTTTTTGTCTTTCCTAAGATTTCTGCAAAGCCTCGTGGACCTTGGCAAAAGGCGTGGCCAAGTCGAGCGTGTACTCATCCGCTTCAAAAATCTTATCTTTCGTGCTTAGCAAGGGTGGAACCTTCGCAACACCTTCAATAATCTCAAATGGCAGCTTCCCCGTTGAAGAGTGTATCGTGTTGTTGTAGACAAATTCCACCAAAGGTAGATACTTTTCCCATTGAGTCTTCTGATCCGAGATATAAGACTTCAATAAATCTAAAACCACTGAATTGGCAATCTCAGATTGCCCGTCAGTCTGCGGGTGGAAAGATGACGAGAACTGCAACCGCGTGCCAATGTTCTCCCAAATTGCCTTCCAAAACAAACTCGTAAATCTGAGGTCCCTGTCGGAGACAATCGTCTCAGGCATGCCATGTAATCTAAAGATCTGAGCCACAAACAATCTCGCTAAGTGATCCGGCTTGACTGTTTTCTTCACTTGAATGAAATGAGCTTGCTGCTAAATCTGTCAATAACAGTCGAAATACCATCATGACCACTCTGTGTTCTCGGGAGATCAAAAATGAAATCCATTGCAATACTTTCCCAGGGGCAGGTGGGTATGGGCAAAGGCTGTAACAATCCCTCAACTTTATGCCTGTCAAACTTGGCCTTCTGGCATACCAAGTAACTGCGCACAAACTCGTCCACATCCTTCCTGAGTCTTGGCCAAAAGAAGTATCTCTCTACCCCTTTCAAGGTGATAGCAATGCCGCGGTGACCGTAAAAGGCGGACGATGGCATTCAGTCATAACCTTTTCCCTCAACGGCTGTGTAACGCACAACATGGTTTTCCTCATCAAGTAGCCATTCCGAATGGAATATCCCATCCCGTATCCGTGTAAAAACGTCTACAAAATCTGTATCTGTGGCATACTGATCGACCATATCCTCGAAGCTCCTATAATGTATCGCGGATTCCAGAAATATCCAAAACCAACAGCTTTCGAAACAAAGCATCTGCCACCAAATTCTTCCGTCCCTGCACATGGACAATCTCGAAGTAAAATTGTGACAAGATTTCGCCCACCGCATTTGCTTTTCCGATAGCTGCTTCTGTGATAAAGAGCGTAAACTTTGATGGTTTGTAAAGACAGTAAAATCCACTCCGAGTAGGTAGTGCCACCACCGAGTAAGAGCATGGATAACCGCCAAAACCTCTTTCTCATAGAGTTGTGCTGTCAATTCCGGCCTTGAGAACAATCGGCTCTCGTAAGCAATGGCATGGCCTTCTTGCATTAAGACCGCACCCAGACTACGACCGCAAGCATCACAATATACTTCAAATGACTTCTGTATGTCACGTGACACATCCCAACCCTATGTGTCCGTGGACAAGCTACACCATAGCAGGGTTTCCGTCAAGTCCAGTGAAGTTAGATTAGAAGTGATCTGCCACTTTTGTGAGTCTATTCGTAGACCGTGCATGCCCAATCACTCAGTGTAGATGCATATCCTCTGGTTGCACCTTGCATAAGCATAAGCATTTCCATCAGATTCCATCAAAGTCAGTTTGGAGATTTTTCAGATGACTTTATCCCATTTTTCCCTATTTTTGACATTTTTCACTTATTTATTAAGTGACTTTTGTTGGGTACTCAGTAGGGCAAATTGGGTAAGTTAATATATAAGCAAACCCAAGTTAGTACAAATTGGCAGATGAGCAAAGACACAACAAGCTTCCCCAAGTAACAGGTGTCCCACCCTCTCTCAGCGAGACCCTCTCCAAGTCCTTGGCGAGGCCACCCCCTTCCCTCAGCGTTTTCCTCATCGCCACCGTGATCCCTTCCCTTGGCGTTTTCCAGGACAGCCATCGCCATCCCTTTGAACCTCTGAAGCCTGGCGTTTCCTCCCTCCACTGGCAGTAGCCCCCAGAACCCACTAACGCTAGCATGAGCCTTGCATCAGTAGCGATTCCAAGCAACAAAACGCAGCCAGTAATTCAGCCTTCAACCTGCAGGGAGACCTGCGTTTTCTCTTCAGCATTCAGCCATTAAAAGCGCAGCAGATCTGCAGTGTTTTGGCCTCCCCTGTTCAGCGTTTTACAGCAGGTACTTAAGCAAGGAAAAACGCAGCCCAGATGCATAGTTAGATCAGCATTTTTCATCACCAAGTCAGCCCCGACAAGGACAGTGAAATTCAGCCACAAGTCAGCCCCGAAACAGTCCATTTCCAGCTCCAAAACAGTCCCCGATTCCCGTCGAAGAAGATCACAAATTCAACCATCGTCGTCGTCGTCGTCGCCATCGGCACAATCCCATTGCATCAGTCCATTGCATACGCATTGTACACCTTGTGCAATCAAAGTAGACCACTCTCGCCGACGAGAGTGGGGCCTTCGGAGGAGGGTTTTACAACCTCTCGGTGTCGTATCTCTTCTCTCTCCTTCTCTCAGTCTCATTCACTTGCACGCACAATATCCACTCACTTTGTTCGTGATCACAACACTCTACAAGACGGAAGGCTCTCTCCTTCCCTAAGAACTGAAAGGAACCTTGAGCAATAAAGATCACTAATCTTGAGAAAATACAACATTCATTCCGCTGCACCTTACATTGGTATCAGAGCTTTGGAAGTGTTCTGCATTACTCAAGGAAAGAACCACAAGAATTTTTTTGCTTGTTGTGATCGCACGAACCCAAGTTTACTTGGGTGTGGCGATTCCTAATCGTGTTTTGTTGAAGAGTGACAGGAATCCCAAGAAAGAAGGGCTTGTCCAGCCTCCCCTTGTCTCTTTTCACTCATTGAGAGCGGATCGTGCACTTAGCAGCCGGCCAATCGACGTGAGGTGGGAAAAAGCAACCTTGGAGTGAGCGCAAGGCCGCCAAGGGGTGCGCCCACAGAAAAGGGTAGAACTCGAGTGAAGATAAGATCCTTCTCCAACGCGATTTACAGCGAAAGAAAACCTCAAGAACCTCAAGATCCTCAAGAACCCAAGAACCCAAGAACCAAGTTCCTCGCGAGCTTAAGACCCCAAGATCATAGTGCATGGTCGTCACCCGAAGCGGCATGGATACTTCGCATTCAGGTGATGAGCATGAGAGAGGCGACGAAGGATGCTCCCCACCAGGAGATTTTTCCAACCCTCCCCCTTCGCCATCTACGCCAAACCCTATGGAGGCAATGGTCAAGCATATGATGGCCATGATGGATAGACAGGAAGACAAGCACCTTGCTTTAGAACGTGAGCGCATTGCTCTTGCCGCAAAACAAGAAGAAAATCGCCTTGCTCAGGATCGTGAACGCGACGACAGAATTGCAAGAATGGCCGCAGATCAAGCAGCCAAGGACCACCAGCGCGACGAAAGAAACACAAGATTTGCTGCCCAACAAGAAGAAAATCGACTTGCTCTCGAACGTGAGCGCACTGAACGAAATGAAAGAAAAGCAGAAAAGGAGGCCGAGCATGAAGCTCAAAGGGAGCTTCGCAATCAAGAATTTATTGCCCAAATCCTAGCCTCGAAGACCAAACCACCCAAAGATCGTGGGAGTTCGTCAAGTGGCGCAAGCCACGATGCGGATTCACACAATCCAGTCATCACAGAGAAGTTGACTTTCAGTAAGTATGACGGTAAGATGGATGCTACTGTTATTCATTCTTGGTTGCATCAATTTAATGCTTATTTTGCGACAACTAAGAAAACAGGCAATAGCAAAGTTTTGACTGACGGCAGCTATGTACCTTGCCGGTGATGCCATAAATTGGTACCATGCATGGCAAGAGGCACAGCTAGCCACACACCTAGAGGCGGCCGACGATTTCACGCCCCTCTCTTTTAGTTGAGCTGATTTCCAAGACAAGCTCAAGAGGCGGTTTATGCCACCTCAGTACCTTCCACGACTAAAGGACGATTGGCGAGCTCTCAAGCAAAACGGTATGCCGATTATGTCTTTCTCTAATCGGGTTTTGCAGCTTGGCACTCAATTACGCAAATCGGATAAGAAGCGCAAGGAGGCATTTCTTTACGAATTGGACGAATATATCAAGTATGATGTCGAGGTACTCGATCCAATCGATCTCAACAAAGCGGTAGCAATTGCTCTCGCCCACGAGATGAAGCACAACATAGGAAAGCCCAAGGAAAACAAGACTTCTCAAGGAACCCCGCAGAATTCTCAGAACACACAGAATGGTAAAGAACGGAAAGAATGGTAAGAATGGTGATTCTTCTAGCCCTTCTTCCTCTAATTCCTCGGAAAAGAACTCTAACAATGAATCTAAGGGTAAAGCTAAAACACCTGCAAAACCTAAGCTGACCGCTGATGAAAAAGCTTCACAAGGAATTATAGAAGGATATATCACGGCTGAAGAACAAGTGATTTATGCTAAAGAAGGTCAATGTTTTCAATGTCACGTCAAGGGGCACATTAAGAAAGCATGTCCTAAGACAGTCCCACCAATAGAACCAAAGGCACCCCCAGCTAGCACAAACTCTGTCACAACACAACCTGCATCTTCTCATGACTCTGACACACACTAAAACCGGCCCGTAGGGCGGTAGGCGTTGGCTTTCACCCGAAATTTTTTACTTTAGACACACACACAGGGCACTTTGCAAAGGAGACCTGTAACGGGAATTAACACTTAATCACACACACGGCTTGGAAGCTAGAATGCTCCAAGCAGACGCCGACAACCTGTAGACCCCAAAATTGGCGCCCCTTTCGGTATTTCTTTATTCTTTAGGAGGGTAAAGTACAAAGAAGAGTCCTGGGAATCCTTTGACTATATCCCACTAGATACCGCATGTTTTGGCTAAATTTCGACAGCATAACAACCCCTAAACTTGCACGAAACCAATTCCCCTGCTCGAACTCGCTTCTCCTGGCGTATACCCTCTGATTCCTGCCCAAAAACAGTAAATTCAGCACGCTGTATTTACTGGTTTTTGCCCTGTTTTCAGCCCCAAACTGTCCTCTACGAGTGGGGCACGATTCCCAAAGGTTCTGGCATCCGTATGGCTGAAACACAGTAAAATTACAGCGCATACACAGCGCTGATTTTGCACCTGTATGGTGAGGTTATGACCCTCACCAGTGCCTGCTTTGGAGTAGCAGCTAGCTACCCCTGTTCCTCCTCAAGGAGGCTTTTGCCTCAGCACAAAAGCATGAACCTGCACAGTTGTACATCAGTCAAATGAGGAGCCCTCTTGTGGGGCATCACATAACTGCACGTAGGGGGGAGAGAGCAGTGTGTAGTGTGCAAGGCATCACTCCTAGCACCACACTATACATGAGAGGGAAAGGAAGCACTCCATAGCTCTTAACCTGTGACAAAAGCTGAAATGCGGCCTCTCCCAGCTTAAAAATCAGCGCCCATTTTTCTGCAAGGGGAAAGTTCATGAAAAATCGACACTTGGCGCATTTACAAGCATTTGCCCGTTTCGGGTTCGCCGCTTAAAAATATCCTGACCGGTTGCCCAGTTGACTTCGCGACAGAGTTGTAAAATGTTCCCCTAGTCATACCGGAGGTAATGACGCAAACACATTTCACGGCCCAAAATAGCAGTTCCCTAAATTTTAGGAGATGCTTCCGTTGGGCTCCCACTGGTCTTCTAACCATCTATCCTCATTGGGACCGCATCCAAAAGTGCAATGTGGCCCAACTATCAGATACTTTTTGTTGGTAGTCCCACCTTGACTTTACGCCTTAATTGTGTTCACTTCCTAGTATCCACCAACTTGCTAAGTGCGACGGGGGGACCTATATGATCTTGCTCTGAGCCTAGACATCCTCTTACCATCCGAATTACAATGCCGACCACAACCCATCTGCGGGTGAAACTACCGTTCACGTTGGCCATGCAATGTCCGACCGTTTGCTAATTCAAGAAGAGGGTCTCAAAAACAAAACAAAACCCCTTGGAAAGAAACCAACAACTAAAGTTAGCAGTTGCCACGTCCTCGTGGCATAGTTAACAGTTGCCACGTCCCCGTGACATACCCCCCTCTTGAAAATCGCAAACGTCCTCGATTGCATACCATAAATACACGCCACTGATGATCTTGTGCTATTAACACTCTTTTATCATCGCATGTATCCGCAAGAAAGGTCATAACATATAGATACAAATGACTTAATGAGGCCTTCATACTTTTGTCATTTCCATCTATTACATTGAATTCATATGTACATTTGATGTACTAGCTCTATCATTACCCCTCCTTTGCACACGTTGGGTTGGGGCATAAGTAGGCTGTAACCCAAAGGCTTCAAGGTAAAGCTGCAATACATTTGGTGACTCTGATAGTTCATGCTGTTCCATCCACTTTGCATCCATAGGCGGATAGTTCTTGAACTTCACCAAATAGCGTCTTGCAACTTGTCCTTTAACTTTTCTGTCCTTATGTGCCAAAACTTGCTCAGGTACCAGGATCTCATCAAGTTCCTCAGCTTTTGGTTGATCCTCATCTGGCATATCTTCTGGCACATCACCCACGAAGGGTCTTAGAAGACTCACGTGAAGGCATTATGAATCTTCCATGCATCAGGCAATTTCAGCCTGTAAGCCACATCGTTGATCTTGTCAAGCACTTGAAAAGGCCCATAGTAACGCATGCTTAGCTTAGGAAACAGCCGTTCCTTGCCCTTCATCTTCTTTAACCTTGCCTTTTCGAACCTTAACAGAACCCAATCACCAGGTGATAGTAGCAATTCACGACGGTGGCGATCAGCAGCCTTTTTCTGCTTTGCCTAAGTCTTCTCCAAGGCAACTTTAATCTTCTTATACATCTCATCCATGTTCTCAACATATCGATCTGCCTCAAAGATCTTGTTCTTTGTATGCAAAATGGGAGGAACCTTTTTGCCGCCTTCAACAATCTCAAAAGGTGCTTTGCCAGTAGACGAATGCACTGTATTATTGTACGCATACTCAAGCATAGGCAAATACTGTTCCCCGTTGCCCTTATTATCTGACACATAGCATTTTAGCAGATCTAAGACAGTAGAATTAGCCTCTTCTGACTGTCCATTAGTTTGTGGATGAAACGAAGATGAGAATTTGAGCGTAGTGCCCATGTTCTCAAACAATCCTCACCAGAACAAACTGGTCATGCGAGGATCACGATCACTGATAATCGATTGTGGCATACCATGGTACTTAAACACATTGTACATGAACAAGCGTGCCGTCTGATCAGATTTTATCTTCTTCCTGACAAGGATAAAATGGACCTGCTTGCTGAACCTGCAGATAATGGTCCATATACCATCATTCCCTGTTGGCGTCCTTGGAAGATCAAAGATAAAGTCCATAGCAATGCTTTCCCATGGCTTATCCGGAATCGACAGTGGTTGTAACAACCCTGGTGCCTTTTACCTGTCAAACTTGACCTTTTGGCAAACTACGCATACTCGCACAAAGGCATCCACATCTCTCCTCAAGGTAGGCCAATAGAAGAATGTCCTGCATACGGTGGGACATGACTCTCTTCCATGACCTTATGTCGCAGTAGCCTAGTGACACAAAGCCTGCCATGCATCATCATAAAACCATCTCTGAGGAGGTAGTGCTCGTGATGTTGCCCCTCTTGTAACTGTTCAAAGATCCTTGCAAAATCTTCATCAGCAGTATACAGTTCCTTCATGTTATCTAACTCATGATGATAAGGAATTGACACAGCTGAAATTTGTGGCTTTCTTGATAACGCATCAGCCACAACATTCTTCTTTCCTTCCACATGCATAATCTGGAAGTGGAACATGGAAAGAATGTTTGCCCATCGCATATGCTTTTCGGATAACTTTGACTGTGTCAAGAAGTATCGCAAGGTCTAATGATCTGTTTGGACAACAAAATCAGCACCTAAGAAGTAGTGCTTCCAACTAGAAAGCGCATGAATCACGGCCAAGAGCTCTTTCTCATAGACTTGCATAGTCCTCTCTGGCCCTTGCAAAATTCGGCTTTCATAAGCTACTACCCGTCCATCTTGCATTAGCACTGCTTCGATGCTACTGCCACACGCGTCACACTAGACCACAAATGACTTCCTGAGATCTGGCAAAACAATAACTGGATCTGAAGTCAACTTTTCCTTTAAGAAACTAAAAGCTGAAATCTATTTTTGGGTCCATCTGAAAGTGACCTCTTTCTTTTGCAAAGAGTGAAGAGGCGATGCTATCTTTGCAAAATTTCTGATAAACCTTCTATAGTAGGAACACAATCCCAAGAAGCTTCTGACATCGTGCACAGTCTTCAAGTCTGGCCATGTCTTGATAGCTTCGATCTTTGCGGGATCCATTCTAACACCATCCTTTGAGACTATGTGGCCCAGAAAGTGGATCTCTTCGAGGAAGAATTCACTTTTCTTAGGATTGACAAGTAACCTGTGACTGCGCAGCTCTTCAAACACAATGGTCAAGTGACGCCTATGCTCCTCTTCATTCTTCGAATACACTATCATGTCATCGAAGAACGTTCCAACAAGCTGTAGATGCGAGCAGAAAATCTGGTCCATCATTCTGTTGAACATGGCAGGAGCATTTGTTAGCCCAAACGACATCACTAGAAACTCATAAAGACCAAATGTCGTTCTAAACGCAGTCTTGTGCACATCCTCTAGCCTTATACGAATCTGATGGTACCCACTCTTAAGGTCTATCCTGCTGAAAATTGCAGCACCCTCTAAACGATCGAGAATATCATCAATTCTAGGAATAGGGAACCTATTCTTGATGGTATTCTTATTCAACACACGGTAATCAATACACATGCGCCATGAGCCATCCTTCTTCTGCACTAGGAGCACTGGGGAGCAAAAGGGTGAAGAACTAGGCTGAATCAGCCCCTTCTCTAATAACTCCTCAACCTGGCCCATAATCTCTTTCTGTTGCGCCGCACTAACCCTGTAGGGAGGTCTATTTGGTGGACTACACCCTGGCACCAAATCTATCCGATGGTCCTCAGGTCTCTCTGGCGGCAATTGCGACCGTAATGAATCAGAAAAACTGTCACTAAACTTTTGCAAAAATGCTGACCTTTCTTTATCTAACACAGATAAATTTGACTGATCACTCTCTGAGACATCACGTGCAAAAATCAAGTACACAGAAAGATGATTCTTTATTACATAAGTGATAGCAGAAGCAGATACAATAGGGACTAACTCTCCTTTAAGCTTTACATCCAAGATGTGAGTTTTGCCCCTATGATGTACAGTGATCTTTTTGTTGTAGGCATCCAAGACTCCATGCACTCGGAACATCCACGGGATCCCCAACAAGGCGTCACAACCTTCCAGCGGCATGATGTAAAACTCTTCTGTGTCCACATACGACTGAATATGCAGACGCAGCTTTCCAATGATGGGAGTAACACACTCTGAGTGGCCAGGACATGCCAACCCTGTCTCTGCTGTGTACCCCATCTCTTCAGCTCTGATGCCCAGCTTCATAGCTAACTCTGGTGAGATAAAGTTGGCTTTGGCACCTGGATCAAAGAAGATGAGTGCCGTCCATAGTAGTCTCGTACGGTCCCGTACGTTTTGTACGCGTACGATGATGTGCGGTACTAAACGAACTAAAAAAAATTATGATGTACGATGACGTTATGTACGTTCAAATTTAAAAAAACAAATAATTCTCAAGTCTAAGGGCCTAAGGCTTAGGCCTTAATACTTACTTATAGAAACTTGACATTTGTATAGATTACAAGTTAGTAGTTACAATACTACATAGTACATAGTACAATGTAAAGAGTCAAGACTCAAAGACTAAAGAGAATGAGCATTACATAAACCAAAATGATCATTGAAATTTGATAAGTAGAGACCAAGTGGCAAGGGCTACAAAGTACTCAAAAAGTGGCAAGGGATACAAAAAAGTGGGGGGACCAAGTGGCAAGGGCTACAAAGTACTCAAAAAGTGGCACACCATAATAGAGAGACTAAATAGTAAAGTCACTAGTCACTAGTGCTCTCATCATCTTCCTCATCTTCCTCTTTTGAGCCTTGCTCATCAACATCATCCTCTTCCTCACAAGAGTCGAAGGATGACGGCTCATAATCTCCATCACTAATGAGGTTGCCTTCATCATCATACTCTGGCTCTCGAGGCTCTCTATCCTCGGAAGTGATGGCCGCCGCACAAGAGCCGCTTCCGGAGCCTCGCCGCACATAGGTCCTAGGAGCCTCCGTGGGTGTTGTTGATGCTTTGCCTCTACCTCTTGTAGCCCTGGCACCTCTGCCTCTTGTAGCCGATGTAACTCCATGGATGACGACCTTCTTGCGTGATCGTGTGCGAGAAACCCGGCGATCAATCTCCTCAAGCTCCAAGTAGAGCTCACGAAAAATCATTTGCTCCTCAGGGTCTTGCTGTTTATTGACACTCTTTAGAGTGTCAATCGTAAGTGTGAGCTCATCCACGTTGACCTATTTGACATTTACAACATTGGACAATGAAAACATAATTAGTATATTCAAATTAATTAAAGACTAGACTCTAGAGTATAGAAAATGGAGTGAGTAGTGATTATAATTTATAATTTATACCTGTCGAGCCATAGGCATCTCATGCATAGAGCGCAACATGCGTAAATTGGAGCGACAATAGATAAGTCGCTCTAATTGCTTCGTTGAGAGCTTGTTTCGGATTTTGGTGTGGATGAGGGAGTATGCGGACCAATTACGCTCACATGCTCCCGATGAGCAATCCTAAAACACATCAAGAGAGGCATAAGCTATAAGAGACTATAGTTGAAGAGATTAAGCATAAAATGTAAAAGGTTGAGGCTTGTCGCTTACTTGGCCAAGAACCCTCAGAGCAAGTCGTTTGAGAGTAGGCAATTGATAGCCAAAGCTCTCCCACCAAAATAAAGGCTTCACCAAGGATTGCCGCTTCCAACACAAGTTGGAAGTAAATGCGGTGCCTCGTTGGTCGCTATAGTTGATTACCTCTTGGATAAATGCTCCAATGTCCTCTTCTTTTAGCACCTTAAAGAGGTAATTGTTGTGCTCCTCAATAAGCTCTTGGTTTGCAAAGAGTTCGGGCTTCTTGTAAGCCGGATGCAAGAGAGCCGCAAAGTAATGGATAGGTCTCTTCATCCAATCCCACCGCTTTGTGATTAGGAGGAGAATGTCGTCTCTCTTGGGAGAGTCCTCGAGGTAATCACTACAAGAAGAGAGAGGAAATGTACTAAGTAGAGAAACAAGCATGTAGAATTTAAATATATAGAGAATGACATATGTAATAATAAATATGTAGTTATACCGTGTTCCATCGGGAGCCCCATCTAGGATTGTAGACTTCTCAATCTCCTTGTAAGCTTCCTCCATGAAGTGCCATAGAAGCCCAATAGTTGCCCCTTCCATGTCAGTCATGCGGAGAGCCTTGTACAAGGGCAAGATCGCAACGACAAGACCCTTAATTTCTTGCCAAAACTCCTCCCGCAAGCAAAGCCGTTGGATGGCTTTTGCATCTTGTTGGGAAGCGGCGGACTCTCCATTCATCCACTCCTTAAACTCATCGGAGACCATGGTCTTTTGTATTTTGTTTTGCACATCATAGAGCCGCTCTAGAAGTAGCCACATGGCGGCAAAGCGAGTGGCCGATGGCTTCGTCAACTCAAGGTCGGAGTAGGTGCGGTAAATGGCAAGCACCCTCACTTTGCCGTTGATGAAATTGATGATGGAGAGTGCTTGGTTGAGGATATCTTTCACCCAACCTAGCTCCCCTATGTCTTCAAAGAGAAGGTCAAGGCAATGAGAGGCACATGGAGTCCATACTATGGATGGAAATTCCTTCTCTAGCCTCTTACTCATTGCCTTGCAATTTGAAGCATTGTCGGTAATCACTTGCACGACATGCTCTGCACCAACCTACACAAGAGGCATTTGTGACAAGAAGAGTTAAAACTTAAAAATTAAAACATAGGACTCATTGGCAATTGCTCAAGACATAAAGGCTCGATTTACGGTTTTACCTCAAGAATGGCTTGGCGGATGTGCTTCCAAACGAATGCCCCGGTCACTTTCTTCCCTCTCGAACCCGCATCCACCGCCCGTAAGAAGTACGTGCCAAGAGGACAAGAAACAAGAATGTTGATGATGCCCCTCTTCTTGCGGTCGCTCCATCCGTCGGAGAGGATAGAGCATCCATACTTTGCCCAACCCGCACGTACGGGCTCAAGTGACTTGTCAATCCTTGCCCTCTCTTCATCAAGCTTCTTTGTTCTCATGTCATGGTATGACACACCCGTCCACCCTTCGCATGGACCAACCGCCGCAATTGCTATGAACATCCTCTTCCATCGCTCCAACCGAAGAATGTTGAAGGAGAGATTGCATTCAATAACCGTGCGGGCAATCTCTATTTCCGCGATTCTTTGTCTCTCCTTGAGGAAAGACAAGGGGCCGGAGCATCCACCCACCAATTTCGCAACAGAAGTTTGCTTTGCCATCTTCGGAGGCCGGCCACCATCACTTGAAGACCCCTTGGACTTCTTGGACTTCTTGGAGGAGGCACTACCATCACATGAGGCCGCGGTGGCACCGGTAGCCATGGACATAGTTGGAGAGGCCTCTTCCTCCGAATCGGAGCTATCAACATCCGGCGACACGAACTCATCCGAGGTGACTCTACCCTTGCGTGTCTTCAATGGAAGATACTTTCTCTTGCATTCCGCAAGGATATCTTCGGGGATATTAGGACATGGCCCCGCTTGTCCTCCCATCTTTGTCAAGTGGATGATGAGACGGGTGACGGAAGAGGTCATAGCTTTTGGGCAATATTTGCACCACCACTTGCAAGAGTTTTGCTTGCCCCCCACCCGCTCAAAATATCGGCAATGCTTCTCAAAGGCTTCATGAAGAGGAGGCGGCATTATGTAGTATGTAGCTAGTAGCTACTAGTATGATGTATGATGTATGATGTATCAATAGATGAGAGAGAGAGAGAGAGAGAGAGAGAGAGACCCAAGGAAGCTTGAAGGAGAGACCCGTCACGGTGTCACCCAAGGGAGCTTGAAGGAGAGAGATGGTAGACCCAATGGAGACTCGAGAGCTTGAGAGCTTGAAGCTTCAATGGAAGCACATGGAGATGAGAGGGTAGAGCATTGAGAGGCTTAGGGCTAAAGCTTGTAGTTGTAGGTTGTGTTGGATAACAAAGGGGAAGGGTTGCTTAAATAGGAGAGAAAGAGCATGTGAGCTTGACATTTGAGCAATGGGCATTGGCCCTTGGGCAATAAGCATGGCAATGTGCCAATGGCCCATGAGCAATAAGCATGGCATTTCGCTTCAAAACTGCCCGCAAACGGCTCCAAAAGGCCTACAAACTGGACGTTGCAAAACGGTCAAAAAGCTGCCAACGGTCATAAACTGCCGAAAAAAGTCACCGGACGGAACGAACGGAACGCACGGGACGGGACGGGTCCGGCCGGACGGAACGAGAGGTTCCGTTCGACGTACGAAAACTACCCTGGTGCCGTCTCATCCCTAACTTTACCCCATGCCCTGCATAACTCACTGGCATCTGTGCTGGGCCTATCACCCACCATGCCTGCCACTAAACCTGCCATGGGTTTTGGCTTCTTGCCTTTCTGGTCTTCTTTATCCTCTGAGTCAGCTGGCCTTTTCCTTTGTGGACAACTGATAGAAAAGTGACCAGGCTGCTCGCATATAAAGCATTTGTTCTCAGCCATTAGGATCTTCTTTCCCTCGAGCGACTTGCGCACAAAAGGCTTCCTTTTCTGTTTCTTTGCCTGCACTCCAGAAGTCCCAGCTGAATCCTTGTCTTTGGTGGCCTTTTCCGACCCCTGTAACGCATCAAGAGCCGTTTTCACAAAGGGCTTCTTCGCTGAATTTTTCTTTTGCTGCCCTCCTTTGTCACTGCTCGGAAATCCACTCTCCTCTCCTTTCAACAAGGCAAGACCAGTGTTCGCAACTTCCATAAGCTGAGTAAGGGTAGCCACACTGTTCTTTGTACAGTAATCGCGAAGCCCTTTAGCCAGCCCACAACAGTACTTTTCTATCTGCTCTGTCAGTGGCACAAATCTGTAGGAGGTCACTGAGAGTAACGCTTTACAAAACCTCCTATTGTACTCCAGCAAGCTCTTGCACGAAGCTGAAGTAAGCTGGTGCCAATCTGTCAGGACGTCGGCTTCAAATTCATTTGATAGCCAAGCAGATGCAAACATTTGCTTGAAGTAAACCCAAGTGGCGGGTGCCTGTCCTTGCATTAACAATGTCGTCCACCATGTTAGCGCATTGTCCTTTAAGAAAGTGACAGCTTTCCTGGCCTTCGAGGCCTCTGTAAAATTCCCCCCCGCATAAGCTGTATCAAACTGCTGGAGGAAAGTGAGGGCCTTTGACTTATCCTCGAAACCACTGAAGGTACTGAACTTTACCGCTGCACCACCTTTTCTGCAAGCCTTCGGCTTCTCTAGTGCCCCCAAGTTGTCATACGGAATGGTCTGCAACATGGGCACTGTAGTAGGCATGATCGGCACATCTTGGCCATTCACATTTTGCGTCAGAGGTGCGATATCTGGCTGCTGTCCAGAAAAACCAGCCATACCAAAATGACCCTGTGGCACCCCAAACTGGCCCTGGTTGCAGTGGAAACCTTGCTACATGCCGATACTACCATACATGGGGTTTGGCATGATGCCTTGCATACCCCCGAACACTGTTCCTGGCATGTACGGCTTACTTCCAGGTGCATAACCAGCCATACTTTGGAACACTGATCCACCCCCGAAATACCCAGGATGTACCGTGGGTGGTGGAAAAACTGAGAGCATAGCCTGGTATCCAGCTCCCTGTCCATTCAAGACAACATGCTGGCTCTGAAAGGTGGCGGGCTAAACTAGCATAACCTGTGGAATAGGCGTTCTAGCCACCTGTTCAAGCACGGGAGGAACCTGCTTCGGAGCCCCCGACTCCACAACATGCGAGTGTTCCCTTTCCTCCTGCGCCACATGAAGTACCTGGGCTTGAGCATCAACAAGCTCCTTACTCGGCGTAGGTTGCCTATTTTGCTGTTGCACTGGAGGCGCTTACAAGAATTCCATAAACCTCCGATTCTGCACCAGCTGCGAAAAGACATTCACTGCGGCAACTAACTGAGCCTTGAACGCATCATCCTCAAGTTGCCCAGTCATAAAGCCCTGTACTACTGGAGGGACATTCACGTTGACAGGATGTACAGATTGACGTGGCCGTGAGCTCTCGCCAATCTCAAAAATCATAGGAATCTCCTGCATGTCCTTTGAAGAGGAGCCCTCTTCCATAATTCCCTTCCCCTTGTCGGCCATAGTGTAATCCCCGCGTTCCTGCACTCTGTGTCTTTACCCTAAACAATCCAGGCTCACTCTTTAAAGGAAAAAGTGATTGATGTCCCGGCGACGGAACCATGAAACCGGCCCGTAGGGCGATAGGCGTTGGCTTTCACCCGAAATTCTTTACTTTAGACACACACACAGAGCACTTTGCAAAGGAGACCTGTAACGGGAATTAACACTTAATCACACACACCGCTCAGAAGCTAGAATGCTCCGAGCAGACGCCGACAACCTGTAGGCCACAAAATTGGCGCCCCTTTCGGTATTTCTTTATTCTTTAGGAGGGTAAAGTACAAAGAAGAGTCCTCGGAATCCTTTGATTATATCCCACTAGATACCGCCTATTTTGGCCAAATTTCGGCAACATAACAGCCCCTAAACTTGCGCGAAACCAATTCCCTTGCTCGAACTCGCTTCTACTGGCGTATACCCTCTGATTCCTGCCCAAAAACAGTAAATTCAGCACGCTGTATTTACTGGCTTTTGCCCTGTTTTCAGCCCCAAACAGTCCCCTAACTGTCCTCTGCCAGTGGGGCACGATTCCCAAAGATTCTGGGTCCGTATGGCTGAAACACAGTAAAATTACAGCGCATACACAGCGCTGATTTTGCACCTGTATGGTGAGGTTATGACCCTCACCAGTGCCTGCTTTGGAGTAGCAGCTAGCTACCCCTGTTCCTTGCTCAAGGAGGCTCTTGCCTCAGTACAAAAGCATGAACCCGCACAGTTGTACATCAGTCAAATGAGGAGCCCTCTTGTGGGGCATCACATAACTGCACGTAGGGGAGAGAGAGAGCAGTGTGTAGTGTGCAGGGCATCACTCCTAGCACCACACTGTACATGAGAGGGAAAGGAAGCACTCCATAGCTCTTAACCTGTGAACAAAAGCTGAAATGAGGCCTCTCCCAGCTTAAAAATCAGCGCCCATTTTTCTGCAAGGGGAAAGTTCATGAAAAATCGACACTTGGCGCATTTACAAGCATTTGCCCGTTTCGGGTTCGCCGCTTAAAAATATCCTGACCGGTTGCCCAGTTGACTTCGCGGCAGAGTTGTAAAATGTTCCCCTAGTCATACCGGAGGTAATGACGCAAACACATTTCACGGCCCAAAATAGCAGTTCCCTAAATTTTAGGAGATGCTTCCGTTGGGCTCCCACTGGTCTTCTAACCATCTATCCTCATTGGGACCGCATCCAAAAGTGCAATGTGGCCCAACTATCAGATACTTTTTGTTGGTAGTCCCACCTTGACTTTACGCCTTAATTGAGTTCACTTCCTAGTATCCACCAACTTGCTAAGTGCGACGGGGGGACCTATATGATCTTGCTCTGAGCCTAGACATCCTCTTACCATCCGAATTCCATTGCCGACCACAACCCATCTGCGGGTGAAACTACCGTTCACGTTGGCCATGCAATGTCCGACCGTTTGCTAATTCAAGAAGAGGGTCTCAAAAACAAAACAAAACCCCTTGGAAAGAAACCAACAACTAAAGTTAGCAGTTGCCACGTCCTCGTGACATAGTTAACAGTTGCCACGTCCCCGTGACACACACATTGATGAATCTCTCATGAAGTGTTATGGTCATGTAAAAGGACAGCGTTTTATCATATTGTTTGATCCAGGCAGTATGCATGATGTGATTAGTCCCCCTCTTGTTGAGAGAGCCCGCCTAGAGGTTAGTCAGAAATCTCCTATCGAGGTTTCTTGCTTTGCTCCTGGTATGGACTCTCTCATGACGAAGGAGTGCCTTGATGTGATGTTCACCGTTCAACAAGCTTCTTTTCGTAGGAAATTTCTTGTGTCTCCTCTCTCAGGATGTGATATGATATTAGGCATGAAATGGTTTCGTGAATTGAACCCTCTCGTTGATTGGGAGGCTCTATCTCTCACTTTGCATGCCAAAACAGATTCCCTCCTCATCATTCGTGCTGAGGAGGGCTTGCATTCTTTGCCTCTCATCTCGCATGTGTAGGTAAAGCGTGAATTTTGACGAGGAGCACAAGCGGCATTCATATATGCTGCCCCAGTTTCCCAGAGCATTTAGGCTCCAGGTAAGTATTCGGAGTTGTTTACGAAATTTAAACATCTCTTTTTGCAGGATGATCTTCCACCTCGTCTCCCACCGAAGGGGCCGAAGGACCATCGCATCGAGCTTATGGAGGGAGCGCAGCCGGTCAGTAAGGCTCCCTACCGTTTGAACAAGTCACAGGAGGAAGAGTTAGAGCGACAACTCACGGAGTTGGTGGCTAGAGGACTCATACGTCCTAGTGTAAGTCCTTTTGCTGCTCCTATTTTGTTCGTTCGCAAGAAGGATGGTTCGTCTCGTTTGTGTGTTGATTACAGGGCATTAAACAAGATGACCGTCAAGAACAAGTTTCCGATGCCTCGCATTGAGTATATCTTGGATAGGCTCAATGGGGCAAAGGTTTTCAACAAGGTCGATCTCAAAAGTGGATACCATCAAGTACGGGTATTCAAAGGCGACATTTTCAAGACCGCCTTTCGCACCGAGCGAGGGCAATGGGAGTATATTGTTATGTCTTTTGGATTGACAAGAGCCGTAGGTACGTTCAATCGTCTCATGGTAGGTGGTTTCGGCGATATGATAGGCGTATGTGTGTTCATCTTCTTAGATGATATTCTCATTTTTTCTACATCGTGGGAACAACATGAACTAGATGTTGAAAGGGTACTAACTCGTTTGGATGAGTGTCAGTTGTATATTGCAGCTAAGAAGTCGGAATTTTTTCTTACTGAAGTCGCTTATTTGGGTTATATCATTTCTGCAGAAGGCGTCAAGCTAGATCCCGCGAAGGTGGAACAGGTTCGTAATTGGGATTTGCCCAAAACTGCATATGATGTGCGTTCTTTTCTTGGTGTATGTCAAGCATATAGTTCGCACATAGAGAATTTTGCACGCATTGTTGCACCTATGACTGATGTTTTGAAAGGGGTAAAGACTCGCCGTCAGCGCGTAGACTTGCCCGAGGCAGCCATTGAGGCTTTTGCAGCTCTCAAGGTTGCGGTGACAGAAGCACCGTGTCTTATCCTAGCCTCTTGGGATGATCCCTTTGAGGTATGGACGGATGCGAGCAATGTCGCCATAAGCGCTATGCTCCAACAGCATGGTCGCCCAGTAGCTTTCCTTAGCCGGAAGCTCAATAGTGCGGAAAAGAATTATTCAGTTTATGATAAAGACCTTTTGTTTGTCATTCACTCTCTTAAGCATTGGAAGCATTTTTTGTATGGTAGAGAGTTTACAGTGCGCACAGATCATCAAGCCCTCAAGTGGCTACAGTCTATGCTTAGTGCACATTGGAGTGATCGCCAAGCGCGGTGGTCACAATTTTTTGAGCAATTTGGCGGTTTGATTGAATATGTGCCTAGAAAAGCTAACCTTGTTGCAGATGCGTTGAGTCGCAAAGCACAGATTTTGGCTCTTGAGTCGAGAACCACTTTTTCTATACAAGGTGAGTCTTTCGACAGCATAAAGAATCAGTATGCAGATTCGGAGTTTGGTAAGTATTGGTTGCAGGCTCTTGCTTCCCAAGGGCCCAGCAACTATCTCATTCGTGATGGATTGTTATTTTTTCGCCAGCGTCTATGTGTGTTGCCCTCTCTCAGGCCAGCCATATTGCATGATGCACATGACTCTCTCACGGGTGGGCACAGGGGTATGAACACCACATTGGAAAAGATTGAACGAATTTTCTATTGGCCTAAAATGCGAAAAGATGTGTTTAGTTATGTCACACATTGCACTATATGTCAAAAAGTAAAAGCTTCTCAGGGTAAGCAGCAAGGCCTCTTGCTTCCGCTGCCTTTTCCCGAGGGACCTTTTCAGGATATCTCTATGGATTTTGTGACTAACTTACCACCAACTCAGCATTCAAGGAACACTCAATGTCTAACTATTGTTGATCGTTTCAGCAAATTTTGCATGTTGATTCCTTGTAAGGCCACAATTACTGCACAAGATGTTGCACAATTGTTCATAAAGCATTGGTACCCCCTCTGTGGTTTGCCAAAGTCCATTGTTTCAGATATGGATGTTAAGTTTACGTCCAACTTTTGGCGTGCACTCTTTGAAAATTTTGGCACAAAGTTGAATTTTTCATCCGCTTTTCATCCACAGTCAGATGGTCAAACGGAAATTTATAATCAGTTTGCTTTTGATGTGTTGAAGTCTTATGTTCATAATCAACAGTCTCAATGGGAGATCTATCTCCCATTGGTACAGGCTATTCTCAATGATTCCTTCTCTTCTGCTATTGGTCGAACTCCATATGAGGCAGCTTTTGGCAGCCGTTCCAGCCACTGTTGACTCGATCGGTCAGTCAAATGCCTGATGCCAATGCTGAGAGTCAGTCACTGGATGAGATTTCTGAGAGTGTGAAGCTTCGGCTAAGCAAGGCTCAAGAATCTTATTCTCGACAGGCTCACAAGCATCGTCAGGAGGTCTCGATCAAGGAAGGAGATTGGGTGTATCTACGAATCATGACACAGCATCTTAAGCAAGTTGGAAAGAAATGTTCTAAGTTATCTTTTCGTATGTATGGTCCATTTCCAGTCATCAAAAAGATTAATGAGATTTCAATGAAATTGAAGTTGCCTAACTCATGGTCAATGCACAACGTTTTCCATGTTTCTTAGTTGAAAGTGTTTCAGGGAACACCTCCAAAGGACATTTCGGAAGAAGAAGAACCGGAGATCATCGATGAAGCAGAAGTCATGGAGCCGGAGCAAGTCTTGTTGCATCGGTTTCGCCATGGTTCGAAAAAACAAGTGCGATAGTATTTCTTGAAGTTCAAAGATCGAGGAACCCATGAAGCGGTGTGGGTAGATGAAGAGTTCTTCAAGGATTATCCAGAGTTGTTGGCAGACTACAAGGAAGCCATGCAGCTCGGCACAAGTACCTCACTTTAAAAAGGAGGGGATGGCACGTGACACATCCCAACCCTATGTGTCCGTGGACAACCTACACCACAGCAGGGTTTCCGTCAAGTCCAGTCAAGTTAGATTAGAAGTGATCTGCCACTTTTGTGAGTCTATTCATAGACCGTGCATGCCCAGTCACTCAGTGTAGATGCATATCCTCTGGTTGCACCTTGCATAAGCATAAGCATTTCCATCAGATTCCATCAGAGTCAGTTTGGGGATTTTTCAGATGACTTTATCCCATGACATTTTTCACTTATTTATTAAGTGACTTTTGTTGGGTACTCAGTAGGGCAAATTGGGAAAGTTAATATATAAGCAAACCCAAGTTAGCACAACTTGGCAGATGAGCAAAGACACAGCAGGCTTCCCCAAGCAACAGGTGTCCCACCCTCTCTCAGCAAGACCCTCTCCAAGTCCTTGGCGAGGCCACACCCTTCCCTCAACGTTTTCCTCATCGCCACCGTGATCCCTTCCCTTGGCGTTTTCCAAGACAGCCATCGCCATCCCCTTGAACCTTTGAAGCCAGGCGTTTCCTCCCTCCACTAGCAGCAGCCCCCAGAACCCACTAACGCTAGCATGAGCCTTGCATAAGTAGCGATTCCAAGCAACAAAACGCAGCCAGTAATTCAGCCTTCAACCTGCAGGGAGACCAGCATTTTCTCTTCAGCATTCAGCCATTAAAAACGCAGCAGATTTGCAGTGTTTTGGCCTCCCCTGTTCAGCGTTTTACAGCAGGTTATCAGCGTTTTACAGCAGGTACTTAAGCAAGGAAAAACGCAGCCCAGATGCACAGTTAGATCAGCGTTTTTCATCACCAAGTCAGCCCCGACAAGGACAGTGAAATTCAGCCACAAGTCAGCCCCGAAACAGTCCATTTTGAGCTCCAAAACAGTCCCCGATTCCCGTCGAAGAAGATCACAGATTCAGCCATCGTCGTCGTCGTCGTCGTCGCCATCGGCACAGTCCCATTGCATCAGTCCATTGAATACGCATTGTACACCTTGTGCAATCAAAGTAGACCACTCTCGCCGACGAGAGTGGGGCCTTCGGAGGAGGGTTTACAACCTCTCCGTGTCGTATCTCTTCTCTCTCCTTCTCTCAGTCTCATTCACTTGCACGCACAATATCCACTCACTTTGTTCGTGATCACAGCACTCTACAAGACGGAAGGCTCTCTCCTTCCCTAAGAACTAAAAGGAACCTTGAGCAATAAAGATCACTAATCTTGAGAAAATACAACATTCATTCCGCTGCACCTTACACTGTAAGTCCGGCAAAGTCAAAACTGGTCCCGTAGTCAATTTCTCTTTCAAAGTCTGAAAGGCAGTCACCTCTGTGGGTCCCCACGAGAAAGAGACTCCTTTCTGTGTCAAGATATGCAAAGGGGAAGCAACCTCTGCAAACTTTTGAATGAACCGCCTATAGTACGAACACAATCCCAAAAAGCTTCTAACTTCATGGACATTCTTCAAATCGGGCCAATCGCGAATAGTCTCTATCTTGTCCGGATCCATTTGCACTCCTGCTGCTAACACAATGTGTCCCAAAATGTGTATCTTTGGTAGGGAAAATTCACTTTTCTTCGCATTAATCACTAACTTGTGATCTCGTAATGCCCGAAAGACTTGAAGCAAATGTACTCTATGTTCTGCCTCATCCTTGGAGAAAACAATGATGTCGTCAAAGAAAGTGCCAACAAATAGTCTATACTCTCGAAAAATCCTGTCCATCATCCGGTTAAATGTCGCAGGAGCATTGGTTAGGCCAAAAGGCATCACCAAAAACTCAAATAACCCAAAAGTCGTCCGAAAGGCTATCTTGTGGACGTCTCCCGACACGATTCGGATCTGATGATATCCACTCTTCAAATCAATCCTGCTAAAGCACGCGGATCCTTGTAATCTGTCGAGTATATCATCGATTTTAGGAATCATAAATCTATTCGTGATGGTGATTTTGTTGAGAGCTCTATAATCGATGCACATTCTCCAAGATCCGTCTTTCTTCAAAACCAGCAACACTAGAGAGCAATACGGTGAAATACTGGGCTGGACAAAACCCTTTTCCGAGAGGTCTTTCACTTGGTTCATAATCTCTTCGTTCTGGGCCCGGCTCACACGGTGAGATGGCCATTTCGGTAGTGTGCTTCCAGGAATCAGATCAATGGTATGATCTTCAGGACGAGCGGGTCGTAACTCGCCTGGCACGTCTTCTGAGAAGCAATCGGCATGAGTGGAGAAAATCTTGGAGTTCTTTATCAAGTTCAGACATATTTGTCCTATCCTCATCACTCAACTCTTTCAAAAAGATAAGAGTAAACAAATAGACTAGATTTCATTAATTTAGAAATGGCCGAAGCCGATACAATAGGGACAAACTCGCCCTTAAGTTTTATATCAAGTACAATGGTTCAGATTGCTCATGAGAATCTTCTTTGTGATCTCCTCCCGCATTCACAGATGCAGAAGAAGTCAATTGTTTCTTGTTGGAATCCATAAGTGCCACGAGAAAAGGATCAGATTTCCCGATGGAAGAGAAATCGACTGCGCTCTAATACCATTGTAACAAACTTGGACACCCCAAGTCAAGATTCTACCACGACACAACAGAGATCCATGTAAAGTGACTGGAAAAAATCTTGTCTTCCTCAAAGACTGTGCATGCAATGTAGATGAACAAAGAGACGGAGTGCCAAACCGGTCACCACACACACGCAAACAATGCGATCGAATCTTTCTCTTCTGGTCTAAAGCATATACCTTCATAAGTTCAGAATAGTTTGAACTCACGAATTATAAGAGGGAATAAAGCACTCATAAAACTATAAAGCAAGGGACACAAGAAAAGAAAAAAAAAACAAAAACAAGTCTTTCTCTTCTGGTCTAAAGCAATCAACTGTGGCAATTCACAACGGAAATGCCCATACTTGGTGCTCATACTTTATTGTGCTCTTTCTACAACTATGTCGTGCCAAGGAAGAGACATGGAATGTGACTTCCTTGAATGCATACTTTTCATCTTTTCATGAATAATCAACATACATCCGTGCTCATTCATGAGTGAATCCTGCTCAACGTACCATATAGCATGCCTTTGGAAAGGGATCACATAAAAACGTGGACTAAAATACAGGAAACAATCATGAATGAAACACTCAAACAATGTGTGCTGACTAATCAGGCGAACACATATTACTTCCTGTGAGGGTTCTTTGGACCTAGGCTCGAGAGCCAAGATCGGTTCTTCCTGAGGGTTCTTGGGACCTAGGCTCAAAAGGCAAGATCGGTTCTTCCTGATTGATTGAATCTGCAATGAGGTCAGCTTCACTAGAAAAAGTATCCACTAACTCATCATGCTTGTGAACAATCACATCATCTTTATGCAAATCATCATGCTTGTGAAAAATCACATCTTGATCATGCAAATCATCATGCTTGTCATTATCATCCAAATCATCATGCTCATCATTATCATTCAAATCATCAGGCTTATCATCATGCAAATCCTGTGTATCATGCTTTGGAGAAGAAGAGACTGAGAGAGTCTCCTTTTTCCGAATCTCTTGCATTTGTGCCTACATTGAAAAGAGTCGCAACATCTCTTGCATTCTTGCTTTGTTCTCGCGATCAAATTCTACTAGTCTTTCTTTGTTCTCGCGCTCGTGCTCACGCTCTATGGCTTCCATTTTTGTGTGGTATTCACGATCGATGGCTGCCATGCTTTCTTTGTAGGCCTTTCTTTCTACTTCTCTTGCTTCGCGTTCCAACTTGTTGTCCATAAACAACTGCGTCAACTCCTTCATAGGAGTTAGTGCAATCCTTGTCGTAGATGGGAAAGGGGGAGGGTCGGAAAAACCTCCTGGTGGGGAAAATTCTTCTTCGCCTCTCTCATGCTCATCACCTCCAAGCGAAGTATCCATTCCGCTTCGAGTGATGACCATCCACTGAAGTCTTGGGTTCTTCTGGTCTTTGGTTCGTAAGTTCACAAGGAACTTGGGTTCCTGGGGATCTTGGTTCGTGGGGTTCTTGAGTTCTTGAGGTTCTTGTGGGTCTTGAGGTTCTTGAGGTTCTTCTTTAGCTTGCAATCTGTGTTAGAGAAGGATCTTCTCTTCACCCGAGTTCTGCTCTTTTCCGCGGACGCACCCCTTGGCGGCCTTGCGCTCACACCAAGGTTGCTTTTTCCACCTCACGTCGATTGGCCGGCCGCTAAGTGCACGGTCCGCTCTCAATGAGTGAAAAGAGGCATAAGGGGAGGCTGGACAAGCCCTTCTTTCTTGGGATTCCTGTCACTCTTCAAAAACACGAATAGGAATCGACACGCCCAAGTGAGCTTGGGTTCGTGCGATCGCAACAAGCAAAAAAAAATCTTGTGATTCTTGTGGTTCTTTCCTTGAGTGATACAGAACACTGCCAAAGCTCTAATACCAATGTTGGGTGCAGCGGAATGAATGTTTGAACCTTGCTCAAAATGAGTGCTCCGAACTGTGCTTAAGGTTCCTTTCACTTACGGAAGGGAGAGCCTTCCGTTCCTTCAGTGAGAGAGTGCAATGGACACAAACAAAGTGAATGGATAGTGTGAATGGAAGTGCATGAGACTGAGAGATAGAGAGAGAAGAGAATACGACACAGGGAAGTTGTCAAATCCTCCTCCGAAGGCCCCACTCTCTAGGGCGAGAGCGGTCTACTTATGATTGCACAAATCTCTACAATGCTTGGACTTGCCAACGATGTCGACAACGGTGAGGACAACGACGAGGCGGGCTGAAATCTGAAAATGCTAAGGGCTGAAATTTGCAAACCTTTATCTGCTGAATTCTGACTCTATGTCGACGATGACGACGATGCAACGACGACGCGCTGAAAACGTAGATGCTGAAATCTGCGTTTTCCGGGCTGAAACTGCTAACTTCGATATATTCCACCGTGCGGCGAGGAACTGCTGCGGGAGGTGAGATCTGCGAGGTTTGGGGGTTCTATTGCGGGTAAGGAATGCTAAAAACTGAAAACGCTGGTGTTCCTGATGGTCTTGTCGCACCGGAACTGCAAAAACGTTGAGTGTCTATGTTGTTCCAAAAACCCTAGGCTGAAAACTGTCTTCTGCGGTGGAATCTTGCTAACGCTAGGGGATTTGTTGTCTTCTAGGGTTGTCGGGGCTGATCTGCTGTACAAACCACTAACGCTAGGGCTGATCTGTTCCTTGTAGTCGCCGGTAGCCCTGCCAAAGCAAAACGCTAGGCTGATCTTGTCCAAAACGCTAGGTCATTGCTGGGGATGCAAAAACGCTAGGCCATCTCGAGGTGTCCTACTAAGAAGTTGCCTGTTGAGCAAAGTGCTCATGCTGCCTCTTCTGCTAGAAAGTGCTAGCGCTAGGTTTCTATTTATACAAACTTAGCAAAATTGCCCTACCTACTTTCCAACAAAAGTCACTTAAAAATAATAAGTGAAAAATGTCAAAAATAGGGAGAATAGGTCTATGCACTGTAAAAAATGCTCTTGATAGGATCTGATGGATTCTGATGGTAATGTTGATGATAGTGCTGAGTGCAACCAGAGGATATGCAACTACTCTAAGTCTGGTCATGCACGGTCTGCGAACAGACTCACAAAATTGCCAGAACACTTCCTACGCTAGACTGATTGGACTGACTGAACCCTTATCATGTTGTAGCTTGTCCACGGACACATAGGGTTGGATGTGTCACGTGACAGATTCACTTCAAAACAGTTCACAAAGATGACACGGCCCGGCGTAGTTCCGTGCCCAAAGGTATTGGCGTCAAAGATTGGCCCCCCTTTCGGTATTTCTTTTTGTATTAATCTGTGTTCAAAGTACAAGAGAGTTGGCGGGTGCCTGCTCGCAGACTCTGCGTCCAAATGCTCTGAGAAGTGAGGCCCAACCAACTTATTTATTGGTACAAGGGATGCCCAAAAGCAGAGCCCCAAAATCATTAACTTGAAAAGCTTCTCACTCATAAGCAATTGTCCCAAAAGTGTTAGGTGCAGCGGAATGAATGTTGTATTTTCTCAAGATTAGTGATCTTTATTGCTCAAGGTTCCTTTTAGTTCTTAGGGAAAAAGAGAGAGCTTTCCGTCTGTAGAGTGCTCTGGTCACGAACAAAGTGAGTGGATATTGTGCGTGCAAGTGACTGAGACTGAGAGAAGAAGAGAGAAGAGATACGACACCGAGAGGTTGTAAAACCCTCCTCCGAAGGCCCCACTCTCGTCGGCGAGAGTGGTCTATTCTATGATTGCACAAAGGTGTACAATGCGAATGCAATGGACTGATGCAATGGGACTATGCCGATGATGACGACCGCGACTTGGGCTGAAATCTGAGATCTTCTAGATGCTGAATTTCTTGGACTGTTTCAAGGCTGAAAATGGACTGTTTTGGCTGCGTTTTCTTGGGCTAAAATTGGGGGATCATCTGCAACTGAATGGGGGAATCTGCTACTGTTCTAACTGCTGAATTCTGAGTTTTTCTCCCTGCTGAATCTGCAGCTTTCCTAGCGTTATTGCTGGGGCTGAAAACGCTGGGAAAGGCTGAGGATTTGCTGGCATTTTTGGATGAAAAACGCTGGCTGAAGTATGGCTTTTTTGCAAATGGAAAACGCTAATGCTGATGGTCTTGTTGGCTCCAAAACGCTGGCACTTAAGGATGAAATCGCTGAGGTCTTACTGCTCTCTAGCGTTAGTGATTTGATGCAAAAACGCTGAGCATGCAGGGATAAAATCGCCAGGCTGAAGTGAGTTGATCGCGGGAAAACGCCAAGGACAGGGCTGTCTTGTTGGGGAACTAACACTGAAGAAGGGCGAGGTATGGCGATGGGGGTCATGAGGGGGGGTACTGATGAGAAGTTGCCTGTTGAGCGGGGAGCTCCTGCTGCCTCTTCTGCCAGAAAGTGTGAACTTTGGTTTGCTTATATATTAACTTAGCAAAATTGCCCTACCTACTTTTGTTGGAAAGTCACTTAAAAATAATAAGTGAAAATCCCAATAAATAGGAAAATATGCTAAATGCACTGGAAAATTCCCCTAACTGATGCGAATGGATTCTAATGGGAATTCCGATGATCATGCTGTGTACAACCGGAGGATATGCATCTATGCTAAGTATAACCGGCCTGTACAACGTAGAGGGCGGTACTATTTCAATTACCTGTTCACTTTACACAGAGCACTGAGAAGGGAAGAGAACACAATTGCGTCCAGAGACTAGAATGTCACTGCGCACCCTGTAGGCCCCAAAGACTGGCGCCCCTTTCGGTATTTCTTTATTCAAATTAAAGTAGACGATCCGACCACTTCGCACAAGCTTTCACAAAGCTGTCCAAACCTGGCAAGGGCTGAAAAAGCAGGTTTTCGACCTGATTTTGGTAGCATAACGGCGCAAAAACCCCTGTAGGTCAAAAACACCTGTCTAGGACGGATTCCCTCGATATCTGGAAGCTTTCTGGTGAGCTGTCACAGAAATTCAGCGGGCTGTAATTCTCTGTTTTTCACTGCCGGGAGCCCAAAAGCCTGTACACGCATCCCAAGGCTCTCACGAGGCTCCCCCGATGTTCCCTTGCAGTTTAGGTGCGAAACCCTAAACCTGCAGAAAAACACAGTACGCTGTAATTCCCTGTTTCGGATCATTTTTAGCGGAGCGAACACGCCTACGCGTGTCCCAAGGGCCCCCGCACGCAATGGGACAGTTCCCCTGTGAATTGGACAAGTTTTCACGCGAGAAAACTCTCCAAACTCGCAATCTTTCGTGATGGAACTGTGCGTACCTGTGGGGGATTAGCAATTAGCTAATCCGGTTCCTGTTCAGAAGGCTCTTGCCTTGGTAAACGCGCATAAACCCCCAGAACTGTACATAGGTCAAATGAGAAGCCCACTAGTGGGGCATAACATACTGTACGTAGGGGAGAAAGAGAGCAGTATGTAGCGTGCGGGGCATCACTCCCGTCACCATACTGTGCATAGAGGGCAAGGTAAGCATTCCATAGCTTTTGTACCTGCTACAATCCACCTGAGGCTGAAAATGGCGCCCCCTTTGTTGATATGCAGCTCGTTTTTGCCTCCCAGAGTGGCAGAATCGCTCACAGGCTGACACGTCGCCCAGTTTCCGAGTTTGGGCTTTCCCTGCTAAAAATATCTCAACTGGTGCGTCAATTGACTTGGCAGCAAAGCAATAAAATGTTCCCCTTGTCATTCCAGAGCTAATGACGCGAACACATTTTCCGGTCAAAAATAGCAGTTCCCTAAATTTTAGGAGATGCTTCCATGGCGTCCCTATCGGTCTCCTGACCATCATTGAAGACTACCATTTGACCAACATCTACAATGTGGGTTAATTTACTGGCCCCTTTCAACTTATAAAGTTGCAGTGACTTGACGAGTGACCCAAATTCCAGTTTGGCGCACACGAGCTTCCATACTCATCAGAATTCAGTGCTAAACTGGCCCGGGCAATCCCTGTCTGACCGACCTAAATTCCTGATGTGAGAAACCCATTTGGCTGCAGCCGTTTCACACTAGCCATGCAATGTCCACTTGCACCTTTTCAAGGGTTTTGGGACAAACAAGTAAAAATAAAATAAATATATCTAATACTTATTTACGAAAGGCAACAGGAAAAATACACCTCTTGGTGACACACCCCACCCTTGAAATACTGCAAGCGACCTCGCTTGCATGCCAATAATACATGCAGATATCTCCTGATATCACATATATTCTATGATGGGAAGCCAAGATATACATGCTTCCGGAAATGTAGCGTTGGACGATTAAACAATCCCACCAGCCTGGCTACGACATATATCAAGCATAGAAGTCTTCTAGTGTACTCTTGAGCACAAACTTCTCTAGCTAAATTCTGTATGGAAAGAGTAGATACAATTGCTTAACTACTCTCTTGGGCATCATGAACCATGCTCTTGCCTTGCTCCAAAAAGGTTGCATCAAGTCACTGTGGGTTCCATTTGAAAGGCTTCAAGATACAATTGCAATAGCTAAGGTGAATCAAGCAATTCAGACTCTTCCATCCATTTGGCATCTAATGATGGATAGTTCTTGAACTTCACCAAATAGCTAAGGTGAATCAAGCAATTCAGACTCTTCCATCCATTTGGCATCTAATGATGGATAGTTCTTGAACTTCACCAAATAGCGTCTTGCAACTTTTCCTCTAACCTTTCTTTCTTTATGTGCCAATATCTGTTCAGGAACAAGGATTTCATCCAATTCTTCCACTTCGGGTTGTTCCTCATCAAGCATATTCTCTGGCACATCACCAACAAAGGGCCTTAGAAGGCTGACATGAAAAGCATTATGTATTTTCCAGCCTTCTGGTAGCTTTAACCTATAAGCTACATTGCTGATCTTTTCTGAAATCTGAAAAGGACCATAATATCGCATACTGAGCTTAGGAAACAAGCGTTCCTTGCCTTTCTTTTCCTTAACCTGGCCTTTTCAAAGCGCAAAAGTACCCAATCACCAAGTGAAAATACAAGTTCACGACGATGACGATCAGCAGCTTTCTTTTGCTTAGCCTGAGTCTTCTCAAGAGCAATCTTTATCTTCCTGTATGTTTCATCCATATCTTGCACATACTTGTCTGCCTCAAATATCTTGTCCTTAGTCTACAAAATGGGTGGGACTTTCTTTCCTCCTTCCACTATCTCAAATGGTGCCTTACCTGTTGATGTATGCACAGTGCTATTGTAAGCATATTCAACCAATGGGAGATGGTGTTCCCAAGTTGCCTTGTGCTCTGAGACATAACATTTAAGTAGGTCCAAGACAGTAGAATTTGCCTCTTCTGACTGTCCATCAGTTTGCGGATGAAACGAAGAAGAGAACTTGAGCGTAGTGCCCATGTTCTCAAACAATGCCTTCCAGAAAAGACTTGTCATATGTGGATCCCTGTCACTGACAATTGACTGAGGCATCCCATGATATTTAAAGATATTGCTCATGAATATCTTGACCATGTGTTCTGGCTTTATCTTCTTCCTAACAGGAATGAAATGGGCCTGCTTACTGAACCTACAAATGATAGTCCAAATCCCATCATTTCCTGTTTGCGTCCTTGGAAGATCAAAGATAAAGTCCATTGCTATACTTTCCCATGGCCTATCAAGGATCGGCAATGGCTGCAACAATCCCGGTTGCTTTTGTCTGTCAAATTTGACTTTTTGGCATACTAAGCATGATCTTACAAATGTGTCAACATCTTGACGCAAAGCTGGCCAATAGAAGAATGCCTCAACCCCTTTCACTGTCGCATCAATTCCACGATGCCCAGCATAAGGTGGAGCATGACTTTCCATCAAAATCTTTGGTCGTAACTGTTTAGTAACGCATAACTTTCCATGCATCATGAGAAAGTCATTCTTAAGCATATAGTGCTCATGATGTTGCCCATCAACAAGCTGGTCATAGATCCTTGCAAAATCTGAATCTTCAGCATATTGTGTCTTCATTTCTTCTAGTTCACAATGGTACAGAATTGACACTGCTGAAATTTGGGGCTTTCGTGACAACGCATCAGCCACCACGTTCTTTTTCCCTTGCACATGCACAATCTGAAAATGGAACATTGACAAGATGTTTGCCCATCGCATGTGCTTCTCAGACAACTTCGTCTGTGTAAGAAAATATCGCAAGGTTTGATGATCCGTTTGGACAACAAAATCAGCCCCTAGCAAATAGTGTTTCCAACTAGTGAGAGCATGAATTACTGCCAGCAATTCTTTCTCATAGACTTGCAAGTTCCTTTCAGTCTTCAAAAGAATTCTGCTCTCATATGCGACTACTCAGCCATTCTGCATTAGAACTGCACCAAGACTATGGCCACACGCATCACATTGAACCACAAAAGGTTTAGAAAGATCTGGCAAAATAATTACCGGATCTGAAGTCAGCTTCTCTTTCAAGTGTTTGAACGCTAAAATTTCCTTGGCTGTCCACTTGAAAGTAACTCCTTTTCCTTGCAGTGCATGGAGTGGAGAAGCAATCTCAGCAAAATTTCGGATGAACCTCCTGTAATAGGAACATAAGCCTAGAAAGCTTCGAATGTCATGTACGGACTTCAAGTCTGGCCATGACCTAATTGCTTCCACTTTAGCGGGATCCATGCGTACCCCATCCTTTGAAACAATGTGCCCAAGGAAGTGAATCTCTTGCAAAAAGAATTCACTCTTCTTCGCATTAATGAGTAGCCTATTCTTGCGTAGCTCATTGAAAACTGCAGTCAAGTGATCCCTATGCTCCTCTTCAGACTTTGAGTAGACAATCATGTCATCAAAGAAGGTACCCACGAAGTTTCTATGTGGTCTAAAAATTCTATCCATCATTCTATTAAATGTGGCAGGAGCATTTGTGAGACCAAATGGCATGACAAGAAACTCATAGAGACCAAATGTTGTCCTGAACGCAGTCTTATGGACATCTTCTGGTCTAATGCGTATCTGATGATACCCGCTCTTTAGGTCTATTCTTGTAAACAATGACGCTCCCTCAAGCCGATCAAGAATGTCATCTATCCTCGGTATGGGGAACCTGTTCTTGATAGTATTCTTATTCAAGGCGTGATAGTCAATGCACATGCGCCATGAACCATCCTTCTTCTGCACTAAGAGTACAGGCAAACAAAAAGGGGATGAACTGGGCTGAATCAACCCCTTCTCTAAAAGCTTGTTGACCTGACCCATAATCTCTTTCTGCTGGGCTGCACTAACCCTGTATGGTGGTCTATTCGGTGGACTAGAACCTGGCACAAGATCTATAGTATGATCCTCAGGTCTCTCAGGAGGTAACTCCCCTGGCAAAGAGTCCGAAAAACAATCACTGAAACCACTCAAAAAAGTTGACCTGTCTTTATCTAAGGTAGACAAATTAGATACAACTTGAGGTACTTCTTTTGCAAAGATCAAGTACGTAGAAAGATGATTCTTTATTACAGATGAAATAGCAGAAGCAGAAACAACTGGAACAGACTCGCCTCTAAGCTTTACATCAAGGACATGAGTCTTTCCTCTATGTACAAGGGTAATCTTTTTGTTGTAAGTATCCACCATAGCATGCAACCTGTAACACCATGGGATACCCAATAACACATCACAGCCCTCAAGCGGCATAATATGAAATTCTTCCGCATCCACATAGCTCTGAATGTGCAGACGAAGCTTTCCTAGAATGGGAGTAACAGGCTCTGAATGTCCTGGGCATGCCAAACCTGCTTCGCCTGTCATACCCATCTCCTCTGCACGAATGCCCAACTTTGATGCCAATTCTGGTGATATGAAATTTGCACGGGCTCCTGGATCAAAGAAAACCAGCACTGTCTGGTCTATAACTTTGCCCCAAGCTCTGCACAGCTCCGTGGCATCTGTGTTTGGCTGATCTCCAACCAAATCTGGAACAAGTCCTGCACTCGGCTTTGGCTTCTTCCCTTTATGGTCTGACTTGTCATCCTTATCTTGTGACTTCTTCTGTGGGCACTCATTTGCAAAGTGTCCTTCCTGTCAACAAATGTAGCATTTCTTGGCCTCCCTAAGAGCTTTCCTTTCTTGAAAAGTTTTGCCAGAAAAATGCCTTTTTTGTCCTTGTCCTCGTTCCGAAGAAGATTTAGACTGCTTCTTGGACGTATCAGCTTCTGCAGTGGAGGGCTTCTTTGCAGGAGACTCAGAAGGCTTTGCTGCAACATTGCCCTTGGCTGAAAATTGTTTGCCCTGGGACCCTTTCTTGTGGGTATTAAATCCATCGGAATCTCCCTTCGACAGATTGCTAGCCACTCTTGCATTCTCTATCAACTAAAACATATTCATGACAGTAGTCTTTGTGCAGTAGTCCCTGATTTTCTTGGGCAATCCGCAACAGTACTTCTCAATCTGTTCTGACAATGGCACAAACCTGTAAGAGGTGACTGGCAACAGTGCGGCCCAAAACCGTTTATTGTACTCTTCCAGATCCGCACACTGTTTAGCATTCAACTCGTGCCATTCCGTCATTACATCCACTTCAAAAGTGTTTGTCAACCATGCAGGCGCAAAAAGCTGTTTGAATTGGACCCACGTTGTTGGGGCTTGACCCTGGTTCAACAATGCGGTCCACCATTGAAGCGCATTCCCTTTCAAGAAAGTGGCAGTCTTGCGTATCTTTGAAGATTCCGTGAAGTTGCCTCCAGCATAAGCTGCATCGAACTGCTATATGAAGGTCAAAGCCTTCAATTGGTCCTCAGTTCCTCTGAAAGTTTCAAACTTCACTCCCTGCCCACCTTCCTTGTAATCCTTAGGCTGACTCAAAGGAGCCACATTATCATAAACAGGTGCCTGTAACAATGGTGCTCCATGAGTGTTCATTCCAGCACTCGCATCAACTGTTTTCCCTGTCATATCTGCATTTTGTACGTATGGCTGCGAAAAACCAGCCATACCAAATTGTGTTCCAGGCACTCGAAACTGGCCATAGGCACCCTGAAAACCTGGTTGGACACCCATGTTCGCGTACATAGGGTTACCCATGCCTGTTTGCATTGTCCCGAACACATTCCCTGGCATATAACCTGTGGAAGGTCCAGCCATAGCTTGAAACATTGAACCACCTCCAAAATAACCAGGATAAGTATTAGGTAATGGAAGGGTCTGACGCATAGCCTGTTCATTGCTCCCTTGACCATTCACAAACGGTTCCTGTCCAGCTAAAGCAAGTTGCTTTGGATCATTGGACACCGCTAGTTGCTCAACCACATGGGCTTTCCCTCGAGCATCATGAGTCCTCTGCGCATTGGAAATCTCCTTTTCCTGCAACGGCTCAGTCATGCCCTGTGTAGGAGGCTGAAAACCGTGTGTCGGAGCCTGTAAGAATTCCTGCATCCTTGGGTTGTTAGCCAACTGCTGAAACATGTCCATGCAACAACGCAGTTGAGTTCTAAACAACCTGTCCTCTTCTTGAAGAGTTGAAGGAATTTTCTCTGTGCCATGTGAGGAAGATCCCTCTTCAGGTACTTGGTCTCTCTTCTCTGCCATATCGACAAGCTCTGTGTTGCTTTCACCCACAACAATCCACGCTGCACTTTTTGAAGAAAAAGTGACTATCCAATCGATGGAACCATATAACCGGCCTGTACAACGTAGAGGGCGGTACTATTTCAATTACCTGTTAACTTTACACAAAGCATTGAGAAGGGAAGAGAACACAGTTGCGTCCAGCGACTAGAATGTCACTGCGCACCCTGTAGGCCCCAAAGACTGGCGCCCCTTTCGGTATTTCTTTATTCAAATTAAAGTAGACGATCCGACCACTTCGCACAAGCTTTCACAAAGCTGTCCAAACCTGGCGAGGGCTGAAAACGCAGGTTTTCGACCTGATATTGGCAGCATAACGGCGCAAAAACCCCTGTAGGTCAAAAACACCTGTCTAGGACAGATTCCCTCGATATCTGGAAGCTTTCTGGTGAGCTGTCACAGAAATTCAGCGGGCTGTAATTCTCTGTTTTTCACTGCCGGGAGCCCAAAAGCCTGTACACGCATCCCAAGGCTCTCACGAGGCTCCCCCGATGTTCCCTTGCAGTTTAGGTGCGAAACCCTAAACCTGCAGGAAAACACAGTACGCTGTAATTCCCTGTTTCGGATCATTTTTAGCGGAGCGAACACGCCTACGCGTGTCCCAAGGGCCCCCGCACGCAATGGGACAGTTCCCCTGTGAATTGGACAAGTTTTCACGCGAGAAAACTCTCCAAACTCGCAATCTTTCGTGATGGAACTGTGCGTACCTGTGGGGGATTAGCAATTAGCTAATCCGGTTCCTGTTCAGAAGGCTCTTGCCTTGGTAAACGCGCATAAACCCCCAGAACTGTACATAGGTCAAATGAGAAGCCCACTAGTGGGGCATAACATACTGTACGTAGGGGAGAAAGAGAGCAGTATGTAGCGTGCGGGGCATCACTCCCGTCACCATACTGTGCATAGAGGGCAAGGTAAGCATTCCATAGCTTTTGTACCTGCTACAATCCACCTGAGGCTGAAAATGGCGCCCCCTTTGTTGATATGCAGCTCGTTTTTGCCTCCCAGAGTGGCAGAATCGCTCACAGGCTGACACGTCGCCCAGTTTCCGAGTTTGGGCTTTCCCTGCTAAAAATATCTCAACTGGTGCGTCAATTGACTTGGCAGCAAAGCAATAAAATGTTCCCCTTGTCATTCCAGAGCTAATGACGCGAACACATTTTCCGGTCAAAAATAGCAGTTCCCTAAATTTTAGGAGATGCTTCCATGGCGTCCCTATCGGTCTCCTGACCATCATTGAAGACTACCATTTGACCAACATCTACAATGTGGGTTAATTTACTAGCCCCTTTCAACTTATAAAGTTGCAGTGACTTGACGAGTGACCCAAATTCCAGTTTGGCGCACACGAGCTTCCATACTCATCAGAATTCAATGCTAAACTGGCCCGGTGAGAAACCCATTTGGCTGCAGCCGTTTCACACTGGCCATGCAATGTCCACTTGCACCTTTTCAAGGGTTTTGGGACAAACAAGTAAAAATAAAATAAATATATCTAATACTTATTTACGGAAGGCAACAAGAAAAATACACCTCCTGGTGACACTAAGTGACTAGGCATGCATGGTCTACGAATAGACTCACAAAAGTGCCAGATCACTGCTAATCTAACTTGATCGGACTGATTGAACCCTACTGTGGTGTAGCTTGTCCACGGACACATAGGGTTGGGATGTGTCACGTGACATCACCTCCTTTTCAAAGTGAGATACTGGTACCGAACTGTACGGCGTCGAGGGAGATCGCCAACAGCATTCGGAATCCTGGAAGGGACTCTTCGTCGGCCCACTCTGCTGTTTGGGTCGAGCGGTACTTGAACTTCATAAAGGTCTGCAACGCTTGCTTCTTTGGGCCGCGCCGAAAGCGACACAAAGTCTTCTGAATCTCCAACTTCGTCTAGAGTCCTGCTTCTTTCGTCTTCAAGAATCTCCATGGCTGAAAATTCTTGAAACAATCTCCAACACAAAACCATGAACATACCCATTCCATGTAAAGTGAAGGAAAAAAATATTGTCTTCTCTAAAGACTGTGTATGCAATGTCGATGAACATTAAGACGGAGTGACAAACCGTTCATCAAACACATGCAAACAATGCGATAGAATCTTTTCTGTTTGATTAAAAACAATCAACTGTGGCAAATCACAATGGAAATGCCCATGCTTGGTGCTCATACAATCATGTGCTCCTTCGGAAACTGTGTCATGCCAAGGAAGAGACATGGAATGTGACTTCCTGACATACAAACTTTTCAACTTTTCATAAACAATCCGCATACATTCGTGCTCATCCATGAAAGAAACGTGCTCAACATTCAATATGTTATGCCTAGTAAAAGGGATCACATAACGATGTTGACGAAAATACAGGAAACCTTCACGAATGAAACACTCGAACAATGCGTGCGTATCAATCATGCGAACACATAATACTTCCTGTAAGGGATCTTTGGACCAAGGCTCGAGAGCCAAGATTGCTTCTTCAGGATCTATCGAATCTTCTTGTAGGGGATATGTGGACCTTGACTCGAAAGCCAAGATCAATTCTTGGTGATTGATCGCATCTACAACGAGGTTAGCTTCGCTAGAAAAAGCATCAACTAACACCTCATCCTTGTGAACAATCACATCTTGTTCATGCAATTCATCATGCTTGTCTTTATCATCCAAGTCATCATGCAAATCATTATCCTGCAAATCATCATGCTTCTCATAATCATGCAATTCCTGTGTGTCATGCTCTGGAGAAAAAGAGAAAGAGAGTCTCCTTATCTCGAATCCTTTCAACCTTGTCCTGCATATTAGCAATAAGAGATGGAGAAGGAGAAGTATCCACTCCATGAAAGACAGTAGGAGAATCACTTTTGGCATTAAGAGTTAAAGTGCTAGCCTCCCAATCAACGAGAGGGTTGACTGCACGAAACCATTTCATGCCTAAAATCATATCACATCCTGAGAGAGAAGAAACAACAAATCTTCTAATGAAGGCAGTTTGTTGGATTGCAAACAACACATCAAGGCATTCCTTCGTGATGAGAGCGTCCATACCAGGACGAAAGCCAGAGACCTCGATAGGAGATCTCGGACTAACTTCGAGGCGGGCTCTCTCAACAAGAGAGGGGCTGATCACATCATGCATACTACCTGGGTCAAACAATATGACAAAACGGTGCCCCGATGTACGACCATAACATTTAATGAGAGAATCATCAATGGGAGGGTCCTGAGAAACTTTGGGCACAATCGTGTTATCATTCATTGCATTGACAGATGTAGTGGGTACTGTGAGTTCTTTAGATTCATTTGATTCAAGCTTAGGACATGTTCGTTTTATGTGACCCTTAATGTGACAATGAAAACAACGACCTTCCTTAGAATACTTGCTTTGTTCTTTCGAAGTGATGTATCCTCCTACAATTCCTTGTGCTACCTTTTCATCTGGAGTAAGCTTAGGTTTAGCAGTTGTGTTAGCTTTTCTTGTTGACATGAATGTATTGAAAGAGCGCTTGAGCAAAGTTGAGGGTGATCATATATTGAAAGAGAAAACGATAGATACAATACGACATGATGTATGTGAGATGAGAAATGGATCCAAATCATGGGCTGATATATGTAAGGATAATGTGGTTTCTACATCTCCTATCACACAAGCCGTTGTCCAAGCAAAGAATGTAGAGAATGTGGACACTCAAGAATTGCAAGAACGACAAAAACGCTCAAAGAACATCGTCATTCGTGGAATCAAGGAGGAAAGCATGGAAACACCCCAATCTCTTGCGGTTGCTATTGAAGAGTTTTTTGCTACACACTTTGGCATGTCAGGAATCATGGCTTATGGTGCACATCGAGTTGGAAAACAAGGAGTCCCTTGCTCGGGAGAAAGACCTATTGTATGTACCATGGCTGATGAGGTAAAGAGAAAGATCATCCTTGACAATAGTTGGATCTACCTCAAAGGAACGGGTTGTAATGTATATGAGGATCGCACTCTTATGCAACAAAATGTACGTCGCAAAGCATATGAGGAAAAAAGCACGAAGGTTAAGGTGTCATCTCAAGAAGAAAAGCCACTTGAGGAGGATGCAAGTCCACCCAACAAATAAGGACACATGATCTATGAGACCAACTCACGCTTGCGAATAAGCTTTTGGAATTGTAACGAGTATCCATGGAATACAAGAATTGGCATTGATGAGCTTACCAATGACTCCGATGTGATACTTCTTATCGAAACATGGGAGCATGATGCGCAACTAATTCTTGGATTTGACAAATACGATGTGCATTCTTTGATGTGGGTCAAAAATGCAAAGCAACGGAGAGGCCAAGGAGGCATAGCATGTATGACCAAAAAGGGTTTGAAAGATGTTTCCATTGTCAAAAAAGATAAGTATAAACGCTACTTATGGCTGAAAATCAGCCCACCAAATGGTCACGTCATGTTTGTGGCTGGTTGCTACATTCCTCACTATGACTCCAACTTTTATGCTCGCTTGGATATGGATAGAGATCGGCCCTTTGTTGAACTAGAGGAAGACATTGCTCATTACAAGGATCAAGGTGAAGTCATTGTTTTTGGAGACATGAATGCTCACACAAATACGTTACAACACGACACACAACAAGTCGACATGCCGCATGTCTCAAGAAGAATGGATGACTCATACATGTATAATCGAAGTTCTAATGATGCAAAAGAGCTGGATCACTATAGAAAGTCACTTCTACATATGTGCAACAATACCGGAATGCTCATTGCAAATGGTGTATCTCTATGGCGAGGCACCAATGACTTTACATGTAGAAAGCACAATGGTAATAGCGTGATTAACTATATGTTGTTCTTGGAAGCCACTCTAGAATGCATACAAAGCTTTACACTTGGTGAATGGAATCCGGAATCGAATCATAGGATGTTATGTATTGACCTCAAGTGTGTTAAACAGCTCGAGTATGTAGCCTCCAATCATGATGTGAATCATTTCTACCTATGTTTAGACTTCAAACGAGCACATATATATGCTGATATGGTGGACCAAATGTTAGGCATGATAGAGCATCAAGAGAGCCCAACATTAGAATGCAAGTGGAAAGTTTTCAAAGAAGTAATTTGCTCTTGTGCGAAGGAATGCTTTTCGGTAAAAAACACGTCTTGCAAAAGGTCTAAGAAGGATAGCACCCAGAAGAAATGGTTTGACATGTCTTATGTCCCACTCGTAGGAGAGGGGATCTAGCCCAGATGCCGTCGGGATGGGCGTCTAGTGTCCGGGCGGACGTAGTGTGAACACGACCAGTATGACCGGCCATTATTATAAAAGGGAGGCCAAGGCCTCATCGCCGACCTGACCTTTTGAGTTGGGGGCAGCCAAAGGTTTATTATTCAACCATAATGATTGTTTTTTGAAGAAAGTAGAAACAATGTAGCTAATGATACCAAATATAACGTAGGCTACCGCTCTACCCTTCCAAACTCAACCAACTAAACTCTCACTGTCTACGGCGTTAGATTTACAATTATCGACCCCCACTGGCAGACTGCCAGTGGTTAGCTCGCGAGGCTAGGCGTGCACCTGTAAGACCGAGCGTCCCATACCACCCGGCCTCACCTCCTCGAGGTGACCTCGCGCACTGATACCATGAAACGAAGCAGGGGAGTGGATCTCCCCGCCACACGAACCGCCTACAGACATGCGTCTGACAAACCACCCGACCATAGCCACCATCCGACAGCTCCCCCGTGTTGGGGCCAGCGTCCGAGGACGTAGGCGTGCACCTGTAAGACCGAGCATCCCATACCACCCAGCCTCACCTCCTCGAGGTGACCTCGCGCACTCCTAGCCTTGCGGGCTAACCACTGGCACTCTACCAATGGGGGTCGATAACTGCAAATGAGGCCTTGGCCTCCCTTTTATAATAATGGCCGGCCACACTGGCCTGTTCACACTACGTCCGCCCGGACACTGGACGCCCATCCCGACGGCATCTGGGCTAGATCTCCTCTCCTGCGCGGGACATAACAACATGGAATGTAATCAAGCCCGAAAACACTTGCTAAGATTGGAAGCAAGCAAAGACAGGGAAGTTTACTTAGAATGTTCACACACATGCAAAGCACTTGTTCAAAAGAAGAGGAGAAGGTGGAAGTCAAAAAACAACTTCTCTTAGCGCAAGAGAAAGCACATGCATGCGGCAAGTTTTGCCAAAATCTAAAAGGCAAGCGCGTTGAGAGCTTTGGTGACTTGACTCTTGAGGATATGTATATGCATTGCAAGAACCTCTATGAGCAACCCAATGTTAATAAGATGGAGTGTTGTAGCTCCCTTCCGTTTACGTCTCCCTTCTTTACCATTGAAGATGTATGCCGCGCGCTTGAGAAACTTGCTACTCGCAAGGCAGGGGACCTTCAAGGTATCAAGGCTGAAATGATTAAATGGACAAGCAAGAAAACACGATATTGGATATGCGATATGTTTAACCTTGCACTTCAACATGGCATGCCTCATGATTGAAGTGCAAATTGGATCAAACCTTTGCACAAAGGAGGAGATGTAAACAATGTGAACAACTATCGCATTATAATGGTTGGTTCTTTGATGGCAAAGTTATTTAAATGTATCATGGAGATGAAGGTAAGTGAATGGGCTCAAAAGAATGGCAAATGTACGCTTGGCCAAGTAGGTTTTAGAAAGCATCATAGCACTATTGATCACCTTGTCACTCTTCGAGTTCTTATGGAAGCGTCTCGATTGAAAGGAAAAAAGTTATATTGTTGCTTTGTGGATTTCAAAAAAGCTTTTGACATGGTACCGCGAGGAAATCTTTGGAGACGTATGC
This sequence comes from Adiantum capillus-veneris, assembly GCF_014529385.1. Classification (NCBI taxonomy): domain Eukaryota; kingdom Viridiplantae; phylum Streptophyta; class Polypodiopsida; order Polypodiales; family Pteridaceae; genus Adiantum; species Adiantum capillus-veneris. The sequence goes on along the minus strand of NC_140935.1, from coordinate 92,581,691 downwards.
AAAGCCTTGAAGTGCCAAGAGAATTTATGCATGCAATCTTTCGCATCTACCAAAAAGTGATCTGTCGATTACGTATGGGAGATGGAATTTCAGAATTTTTTGCAAGCACCATTGGTGTCAAACAAGAATGCCCACTTTCCCCAACCCTCTTTGGGCTACTCATTGATGAATTGGAATGTATGGTTCTTGATTTTATGCAGCAAGAAGGCATAGAAGAGGTTAAGATCGGAAATGCGGTGATCATGCTTTTGCTTTATGTCGATGATGTAATGCTCTTGGCGCATACCTTAGAAGATGCACAAAAGCTTACGAGTGTCTTGGAACGCTTTTGCCTACATAGCGGACTGATCGTAAATGGATCCAAAACCAAGGTTATGCTTGTAAAGACCCTCAATGACGAAAATCCATGCATTGTATACAACAATGAGCAACTTGAAGTGGTAGATCGCTTCAAGTACCTTGGCCTTGAGGTTCCATCCAATCATAAATGGAAGGATTGTGCAATGCGTCGCTTGGAAGCCGGAAAGAGGGCTTATTATGCATTTGAGAACATGTGCAATGTGTAAAGAATGAGTATGCAAGAGAGCTACACAAGACAAGCACAAAGCACACAGAAATGAAAAGCTTCTTTTTCTTCACAGAAAAGAGAGTACAAAAAATGACTTAGTGCTAAAGCTGAAAAGTAGCACATATGTACATGCGGTCACTAAGTGTGAACTCGCTAGAAGCAAACTAGGCTGGCACTATAAGTGTAGTACAGCTGTAGAATCACTGGCAGAGATCCTCCGTGTCGGTCACCTAACGCGCCAGTGAGTAAATGCCGTAAGCGGCCAAGACCCGTAGTGGATGCCAGCTCAAGGTGTAGAGCTCGACATCTCAACACTCCCCCCTCGAGCTCTGCATGTCGCAGAGTCCAAGCATAGTCCGGAAACGTCGAAGCTTCTCAGCTCCGAGGGCCTTGGTAAAGATATCCGCTATCTGCTCCTCTGTGCTGACGTAGACCAAGTCAATGTCGCCCGCCAACACTCGCTCTCGAACGTAGTGGTAATGGACCTCTATGTGTTTGGTCCTAGCATGGAACACTGGGTTCCTAGCCAACTGCATGCTGTTGAGGTTGTCACAATGAATGAAAATTTGATGGTCCACCTGCACTTCCAAGTCCTCAAGTAATGTGCGTAGCCAAGCTACCTCGCACGCCGCAACTGCTGCACCTCTGTACTCCGCCTCTGTGCTCGATATAGCAACCGTAGGCTGCTTTTTGCTGCTCCAAGTAACAGCAGCACTCCCAAAAGAGAACATGAAGCCACTCGTAGATCTCCTATCAACAATGCTACCTGCCCAATCTGCATCTATATACCCATACAATGCTAATGGTGCATCTGCTGCATAGAACAATGCGTAGTCAAGAGTCCCTTGCACATACCTAAGTGCGCGTCGTACTCCATCCAAATGTGGCTTCCTCGGAAGCTGCATGAACTGACTCTCCAAGCCTACTGTGTAGCTCAAGTCTGGCCTCGTGATAGTCAAGTAGATTAGACTACCCACCATCTTCCTGTACATATTGACATCCTCAACAACATCACCCTTCTCTGCACTCAGCTTTGCATTCACATCCAAGGGAATAGAAATTGGCTTACAATCAGCCATGCCATACTTTGACAACATGTCCAAAGCATACTCTCTGTGACAGCTATACACCCTCTGGAGTCTTGATCACCTCAATGCCAAGAAAGTAGCGCAACTCGCCCAAATCTTTCATTTCAAACTCCTGTTTGAGAAGACCCTTCACATGGTCAATCTCCATAGCATTGTCACCCACAATAATAAGGTCATCTACATATATGGTAATGACCACAATCCCCACATCACTCTCACGTACATAGAGTGAATGATCTGTATGAGCTCTCCTAAACCCAATACTAACAAGATACTTGGCAATCCTGTCATACCATGCTCTAGAGCCCTGCTTCAAACCATACAAAGCTTTGAGAAGTCTGCATACATAATCTGGGTAACCTGGATCGACATAACCAGGTGGCTGATCCATATACACTTCCTCTTACAACTCACCATTCAAGAAGGCATTCTTTACATCCATTTGATGCATAATCCATCCTCTAGATGCAGCCACTGCTATGACAGCTCTCACAGTCGTCATCTTTGACTGGAGCAAAGGTCTTCTCATAGTCTATGCCATACGTCAGTGCATAACCCTTTGCGACCAGCCTTGCCTTGTGATGCTCAATGTTACCATCAGCCTTATGCTTGGTTTTATACACCCATTTACAGCCAATAGCTTTCTTGCCACTTGGCAATGGCACCAACTCCCATGTGTCGTTTGCTTCCAATGCAGCCATCTCTTCATTCATTGCATCATCCCAATGCACATTTCCAACTGCATCCTCAAAACATGTGGGCTCCACATCTTGTATCACCTTAGCCATGTACGCTTGGTGATGCGCTAGATACCCATCATAAGTCAATTTTTGAACTGGATTTATGACTCTATTAGATCTGCGCGGTCCTGGGTCACTCCTTTGCCCTCTAGCATCTTCTTGTACTTTCCTTACACCAGGTGTCCTGACAGCCGGAATTCCAAATTCCTCATCAAGACTTTGTTCAGAACCATCTGAATCCATGTTTACATGTGAAAAACCTGATGATGCATCAACCATAAGGGGAGGTTCATCAACCTTTTCCTTTCCTTTTCGTGATACATTCCCTGTACCTGCTAGTGGAGTAACCTGTGTACGTAGTCTACCATTCCATGGCTTCTCAACAGAGCCACGAGAAGAGGACTCTTGTGGTCCACTCAAAACCTGTGACTGTGGCCTCACATTTTGTACAACCACATCATCTTTTACATCAACCCCAATAGTGCCATGTGCATTACTGTACCAACTGCTCATCTCATCAAAGACTACATCTCTGCTCACTCGTAATTCTCGTGTAGTAGGATTGTAGCACCTGTACCCCTTTTGTTCAAGGGAATATCCCACAAGAATACATTTCTCTGCTTTAGGATCCAATTTCCTACGCAACTCATCTGGTACATGCACGTAAGCTATGCAGCCAAACACTTTCAAGTGTGCCAAATCAAGCTTTGTACCTGTAAACTTTTCCTTAGGTGTTACATCATGCACCGCAGCTGTAGGTGTCCTGTTCATAATGTACACAGCTGTACTTACAGCTTCAGCCCAGAAATGATGAGGCATGTTCTTCTCATTCATCAATGCACGTGCAATCTCTGCAATGTGTCTGTTTTTCCTTTCTGCGACCCCATTCTGCTGTGGAGTATATCTGCATGTAAACTGCCTGCATATACCATGCATTCGCAGAAAATCTGAAAAATCATTGGAGAAGTACTCTCCCCCTCCATCTGACCTCAATGTCTTGATTTGCATATCTGTCTCCTTCTCAATCATGACTTTGAAGTCTTGAAAGTGACAAACACTTCACTTTTGTTACGCATGAAGTAGACCCATACTTTCCTTGTATGGTCATCAATGAAAGAGACATAATACCTGCAACCATGTATACTTGCAGTATCGGTTGGACCCCAAACATCTGTGTGCACCACCTCAAGTGGCTTTTTACATACATTGCGCTCATGTGGAAATGAGCCCTTTGACTGTTTTCCAAACTGGCATGCTGCACACACTTTATGCATACCATTCACCTTGAATTAGGGCAAACCTTTTACAATCTGTTTTGATTGCATGCTGCACAATCTCTGCTCATTGACATGGCCAATGCGTTTGTGCCAAATGTCAACATCAGCCACAACACCTGTGCCCTGTGCAAATAATGCAGCTTTTACCTCAGGCATGTCTACATTCAGCGTAAACATTCTGCCCACACATTTGCCCTCTGTGATCAGCTTACAGCCATTCTGAAAATCTTCTACATAACAGCCATTCGGATTGAAACGAACCTGCAAACCCTGCTCAACCATTTGTCCAACAGAAACAAGATTCTTTGTAATGTTTGGGACATGAAGTACATCTGCTAAGTACTTTGATTTGCCACTCTTCGTATTTAGAGGTATGTCTCCTACATGAGCAATGGGGTGAGCTGTGTCATCTCCTCTGCACATAGCCTGACACATCTGGTTTGCGCATATCTCTAAACCACTCTCCACGAGACGTCATGTGATTAGAGGCACCTGAATCCACATACCAAACATCATCTTGGGTGGAATTCTCTGCAGTCATTGTATTCATTATATGCTGCATAACAAACATGCGCTCGTTTTTGCTGTCATCTGCATCTCTGCTAGTAGATGTATAGTTGCCCTGTTCTCTCTTTCCACTTGCTTTTCTCTTTGGACAGTCACGTGACATGTGACCTCTTTCACCACAAGTCCAACATTCTCTGCTATCTGGAGTATGTTGCTGCCTGCTTGATCCTGCACCACGACCTCTTTGACTCCCCCTGCCTTGAGACTGGTTTCCCCTGCCACCTGTATTGTTTTGATTTAATTGACCTTCCAGAAATTGGCCCCTGCAACCCCTTGGGCCTCGACCACGACCTCTACCTCTACCTCTATTGGAGTTAGAATACAAGGCCTGTTCAGAATTATTTCTGCCATGAGAAGAAGATGTGTCAAGGTTCTTCTCCTCCAGAATAAGCATAGAAATCAAATCTTGGAACGGATGCAAGAGAGCTACACAAGACAAGCACAAAGCACACAGAGATGGAAAGCTTCTTCTTCTTCACAGAAAAGAGAGTACAAAAAATGACTTAGTGCTAAAGCTGAAAAGTAGCACATATGTACATGCGGTCACTAAGTGTGAACTCGCTAGAAGCGTACTAGGCTGGCACTATAAGTGTAGTCCAGCTATAGAATCACTGGCAGAGATCCTCCGTGTCGGTCACCTAACGCGCCAGTGAGTAAATGTCGTAAGCGGCCAAGACCCGTAGTGGATGCCAACTCAAGGTGTAGAGCTCGACATCTCAACACAATGTTGGAGAGATCAAGTGTTGGGCTCTCAAAAAGTACCTCTTTGAAACATTGGTGACACCGTGCTTCTTTATGGAGTGGAGGTGTGGGGTGGAAGCATCGAGAAGTCTACTTGGAAAGAGTTTAAGAATGTTCAAAAGCGTTTTCTCACCGACTTTCTCCAAGTCAAGACACAAACACCCTACATGCTCTTACTTCTTGAGTCCGGATCGCTTCCCATTGAGGTCTTAAGCATGTAACGTAGCCCTTTGCATCAACTTCCTAGAATCGCATATGAAGTAAGTCAAAAGGTCCAAAAGACATGCAAGAGCAAAATACTAAGTTCAGGGTGGATGCTTCACATCAAGAAATGTTTGGAAGATGGGATGCATGTCACTTGGTCAAGGATGCGTCCATCGACTCCCAAGTTAATGAGAAGTTAATGAGGCCTTCTTACGACACCAATGTATCGCGGCTTGGGAGAAATCCGGAGGTTCTCGCTTCAGCCATTACACCACACAGGTTGCCCCAAACTACAAATCTCTCTTCTTCTCCAAACGAGGTAACCGAACCCATCCCTACATCCTTGAGCCCATCCCATTGAGTGCGATCCGCACCATTGCCTCCATTCGTCTTAGCTCCCATTCTCTACGTTGCGAGACAGGACGTTGGGGCCCTGGCGAGGAGTCTCATCGACTTTGCACCTTATGCCCTCGTCAAGTGCGAGAGAGTGAGTACCACACACTACTTGAGTGCTCAGCTTTTGACCACATTAGGTCCTCTTTTCCCCATATATTCAGCCATGAGCTCTCCCTACATACCTTCCTCTCCCAACCACGATGTGGACTCTTTATTGCAACGCTCATTTCACCCATTTTTGAGCATCGAGAGTCACTTATGACCTCCATTCACACCACGTGACATGTTCATTTGGTCCCATAGGTTATATTTGACCTCCAAGGACGATAATAGAACTCTCTCTCTCTCTCTCTCTCTCTCTCTCTCTCTCTCTCTCTCTCTCTCTCTGGAAGTGATCGCACCCTTTTCCCTACCTCACATGTCAGATGCAACAGAAGGGTTCAAGGATTTCAACTCAAATCTAGTACTTTCACAAACACGAGGTTACTTTACTTCACTTGAGAGAAATTGAACTGAACACAATGAAAGAGAGAGGCAGAGAGAGAGAGAGAGAGAGAGAGAGAGAGAAAAGAAAGACGACACTAGGTTTTAAGAGTAAGGGTTTCTACGTCAAGGTCATAGACGCATCTCATCCATGCGTTCGTTTGGCCAGTCATAAACTCACTCTTCCTAGAAAGGTGGTCCATACCAAGCTCTTGGTCAAAGCCAGAATTCTCTTTGCCTTGAACAATTCTCTCTATGTAGTGCTTGCATTTGTGATCATCTACGTCATCTGAGTGACCTTCAGGTTCTAGGCTAACTTGACTATGTTTTGCAAATTCCGGCCAAGGGGCCTGAAACCTAGAAGAACAAGAAGAAGCACAGAAATACCAACTTGTAAAGTCTTGCCGAGGGGGCCTAAATCATAAAAAGGACACACACAAAGAACCATATGCACGGAGTGATAGACACGTGGCAACCGTACGGAATCCCAAAATTTACCTTGACATGCCACCTAGCAACTGTACGAAATTCCGCAAATTGCGTTGGTTGATGACATGGCAGCTGTACAAAAATTCCGCAAACTACGCTGGCTAATTTTGGCAGCTTTTAGCTGCTAGCTTTTCGGTGCAGATGCTTTTAGCCTTGATGCTTTTCATATTAAATGCTTTTGGGGCTCTGCTTTTGGCATCCCTTGTACTCTTTATAAGTGCCTAGAGGGCCACTTCTCAAAAGGCATCTGGACGCAGAGTCTCACAGAGAGTCGGACCCTTGGGAGTTGTACTTTGCAAGCAATAATAATAAAGAAATACCGAAAGGGGCACCTGTCTTTGGGGCCAATGCATCTTAGCTCGGAACTCCGCCAAGTCGTGTCGCCTACTCTCTCTCTTTCTTTCATAGTTTTTCAAGTGCTTTAAGTGTTAAACTGCCAAGCGTGTACATTGCAATTATCTTTGTGTATCCGTCCCCTCGCTCGAAGTGATTACACAACCACCCTCAAAGACCCCCTTGCTCCGTTGCCAGAGCAAGTACTTGATTTAGATTACTTGCACAAATGCAAATACAATGGCTAAATGTTGAATATTGATTGATGATGCTAATGTCTTGCAAAATTGCAAAATCACTAAGGCTGATCTGGCGCAAAAACGTTGGGCTGATCTTGTGCAAAAATGATGGGCTGAACTGCTGCAAAACACTGATCATGTTGGGGTACTAGCGATGGAAACGCTAAGTGTTGAGGTGTCATGGGCGCTACATGCCGCTACAGTACTGGGTTCTGATCTATCTAAAAATTGAAGGCCAAGTGACTCCTTTACAGGGTTTTTTAGCACTTTTTATATATGTCATGTCAAAGTCACTTATTAATAAATGACTTAAATGACTGCTCGTATGCCTACATGCTTAAGTGATTGTTGTTCGATAGATGTGCAGTTCAGAACCTCCTACCAATGATATTAGAACACACATACCTACATTAAGAATAAAATTCCATGATAAAAGACAAAAACATAAAACAACACAGATAAATAAGTCTCTTCTTTTCCAATTCGAGGCATTGGACTAAAAAGATTTACAGAACCAATAATACAATTTCAATGCTGGTTCCTCAAATACTTGAACTTGCAAGAATGAAGCCTTGCAAGTAATGTGTCTCTCCTTCACCAATATGCGATGCGTTTCTATATCAATATGTTATTATTCATGCACCAAAACTAGGCAACGGCTAAAAGCGTATGTAGCGAGCAAATCATTACGCAGAGAATATGGATCACGTGCATGTAAAACTTCAGTAATTTCATGATAGTAGACTGGATTACCTAGGCTATACCTAGAACATCAGAAATTTATAAGCCTTTTCTACGATTTCCATCATAAAACGCTGAAAACATGCAGCATCAAAAGAGTTGAAGTGCAATGCTTCTGACGATTACAGAAACCAGTTTCTCATTTCCTAAACCCTTACAGCACCTTGTAGGCCTTCTGCAGCGATTTCAGCTTCGAACAGAATCGTCTTTTTTGCACAGCGGGTCACCTAGACGAGTAATGGTGGGTTCATCAAGAGCTTCTGCCTTTGCCTGCAACTCCTCCTTGACTTTCACAAGCCGCATAAGTTCCTCAATCTCTGCTTCAAGCACCCTATTTCTCTCTTGCACCTTTGATGAGAGAATCTGGAGTTCATCATTAGCAGCCAAGGCAGGACTGTCTGATGCGCACTTAGATCTGGCTTGCAAATCCTCTTTAATCTTGACAAGCTTTGATAACTCTTCCACTTCGGCATTGAGGGTGCGTTTCTGCCGACGAACAGAGGAAGCTTGCACTCGGAGATCTTCTCTGTTCTTTAAGAGCTTCTGAAGCTTTTCTATTTCACGACCAACCTCCACGCTATGCTGAAGAACCCTGGCAGAGAGAGTCTGGGTCTCGTCTCTGATCTTGTATACCTCATCACGCTTTTTAATCAGCTCATCAACCTTGAGATCGTACTGTCTAGCGAGCTGGAAGAAGGTTTTTTCAACACGGCGACGATGGGCAAGCGACTCCTCATGGCGGATTCGCTCCTGCTTGGCAGCAGCGTCCTCACTAGCGTTCATGTTGTAGCCCACATAGCCACAGCCCACAGCGATGGCCAACAAGGAAAGATCTCCCAGCCTCAGCAAGCCCTCCTTCATCCTGCCCGCCATAGCCATTTCCTTCAATTGACCACAAATCTGTCACATCTACGCAGCTGCCATTTTTCCCGCAGATCTCATATGGGCGAGCGCTGGCTGCTGTCGTTGCAAGAGAAAGAGCTCACTCTCCCTTGTAGGAGTGCTCTCTCTCTCTATTCAGGTATGACGAGTTCACCTCTGTTTAATGTGGATTTTTTTGTTTTTTGTTTGGGTTTTGTTGTTGTTGGGGAGGAGGGGCTCACTATCTCATGGGCAGGAGGGGATCAATGGCCCACGTCCATTTCGAGGGATCGGGTGCGATCTCAGCCATCCGATACACTTTGTGTAAATTCAGTAAAATAGATAAACTCGAGTGCATCAAATTTGAGACGCCACCTATCACCTTTGCAAGCCTATCACCTTAGCCACCTCACTTGCACGTGCTTCTTGAAAGCATTGGGAGAAGGGTTTCTTCTATGATAAACCCGTCGCTATGTAAACTTGGGTCAATTTAGTAAATTCGGGCAAATCGGTAAATTCGGGGCGTCCTACAAGATCAACGGCCCACGATGATCGCGCTCCAGGAGAAAGGCGTGGGCCATTAATCCCCTCCTGCCCATGCCCGTGTGAGATAGTGATGGGGGGGGGGGGGGGGGGGGGGTCATTGTTCAATGAAAACCTCGTCATGGGATCCACGGTAGGGAGAGCATGCATGAATCTCGAGGACGATCGATGTCTAACAAAAAGCCAAGTCAACGTCGCCCCCCCCTCGAGATTCGAACCCAGGACCTTGGCCATGGCATACGAGCACTTGCATTTTGTTGTCCACAAAGCCAAAAATAAACCCTATAAAGTAATCGCAGGCAGGAAAAAGTAAACTCGGACACGTCTGTTTAAAATCGGACAGCCGAGCCTACCTCACATTTTGGTCGTGCAACTCCTTGCCGTGGATCCCATGACGGGGTCTTCATTGAAGACCCCGTGTTCTTTAGTCCGGGGGGGGGGGGTCACCCTCTGCATTTTGATTGTGAAACGAAGCTAGTGCGAAATTCAACTATTTGTGTCGCTTAAATCCTCAAATGTTGACACACAAACTAGAAATATGTGAGAGCGTCTTTTTTTGTTGGTTGGAACCAATGTCTCTAGGGAATATTGGTGTGTGTGAAGAGAGAGAGAGAGAGAGAGAGAGAGAGAGAGAGAGAGAGAGAGAGAGAAAATGGGAGAGGGTATCATGCTTCTTGCTTCTATCTATATGGGCATTGATGGCACGTGAAGAAATTATTTTCATTACAAGAAAAAATGTAGCCCTAACCCAAAGTAAGGTGACAAGTGGAGTGGTTGGTTAAATCCTATTAGTGTCTTCTGAACCCCCACAAAAGCATCCTAGCTAGAGAATAAATCTGGCTCAGGCTACTTTGGATGGTTTACATCACAAGAGAAAGAAAACAACAAAAGGCAGTAAGTAGTGATTCAGTTCAAAAGTTCTTGAGGGTGGAGAAGGTTGAAATGAGGACCAACTGAAAACTTTTTTCTTGAATTTTTCTAACAAGCCAATCCCATCTCTACTTCAAGGCCATATTGAACCTCTTAGCTTTCTGCACCTGCTTTGAGCTATAATGACTGGGGTAGAGTCATCATCAATTTTAAATCCAATTTTGGATAATGTTGCATATAGTGCTAAACCAGCCATCCCAAAGCATCGAATGCTATTGCATACATCTAAGGAGAACCTGTCTTATAAATTTTTAGAGGAAAGGTATCAGAAAGCATTCCATTAATAGTCACTTGAGCAAAAGTATTACCAACTTCATCTTAGATGTTGTAATCACCCTCAGGGAGCTTTGATGTTTTAACGAGTCGTGACCTGCATTTGTTAATAAGAGCTTCTGATAGAGAAGAAAAAAGAGGGACAAGAGCCTAGTAGTCATTCTCATGTATTGTTAGCAAGGTGTGACCTACATTTGTTAATAAGAGCTTCTAATAGAGAAGAAAAAAGAGGGACCAGAGCCTAGTAGTCCTTCTCGTGTATTGCTCCATCAAGTAGCAACTTCATCAAGCCTCTGTAACTTTTACTCCTGGCCATGATTATATGATTGTCTCATACCTCACTCTGGCCTACTCTCTAATTTTGCTATCCCCTCGTGGACCAATTACAACCAAAACAAACGTTTTTTTAACCATACACAAATAGTCCATTGAACCATCTAGCTACAAGCTTTCTAGACTTCCCTATATCATTTTATACGACCTTTCCCCCTAGACCTTTGTATAAGACCTTTTCCCTCCTTTGTGTCAACCTTAACCCACCTTTCTCTGTAAGGCCCCTCCCCCCTAAACAGTTAAGTGATTCCTAATCTCGTCCTATTTCCCTCCCACCTCATTTCATGCCTCCCCCTCCACTCGTAGACTGCTAATCATGTCAAGCCACTCAAGTCACTTGAAGTAATTTGAGAATATTTTTACAAAACTCCTATTTTGCTCCACTCCAATTGTTATCATAGCCCTAGTATGTACATTGTCACCCAACCTTATATCTCTAAAGGTCTTTCCTTACAAACAAATCTATGATGTGAGCTTCGATCTTCTCCCCTCTCCCACCCCGTAATTGCCTCCCTCTTGAAGTCATGATTTCTTCTTACATTACAACCAAATCCTTACTTCAACCTAATTCCATACTTTCCTCTCATAAAATAGGTTGAACTCTTTTAGCTTATTCCTTCCGATATGTCCTTGAATCCTATACACTATATACACTCAGACTTGACCCAACAATCTTGTCCTAGCTGATCTTTCAACCATATCACACTTAACCTTTGTTTCTAACCCATTGAACCTCAATTACCTATGGTCATGAAACTTATCCATTTTATTCTTTTTAACACTTTTCTAGGAACAATTCTTACAGATTGCGAGTGAAAATATGTAAATCTCAAAAAATTACATGGAAAGTTGTAATGGAAATGGCCTATGAACTTTGAGAGTAGCGGATTAGAGAAAAGAACTTACGTGAGATTACTTTGTGAGCATAGCGGGTGAACTTAATTTTGATAGTAGCAACATAAACATGGTACTTAGTTAAACAATGCTTTTGCAAGAGAGAGAGTTTAGAGAACTTGACAATAGTTCACCGGATTTATGTGGAGCCGATCCCCCCTCCAATAGGCATTTGTATCATAGTTTCTCCCATCAAGAGACACTTGGTATAATACAATCTTTGTGTTCCTTGTGACCGAGGTGATGGAATGAAGATGAAAAGCTTCATGCATCACAAGCATAACATAAACTTTGTAGAAAAACATTAACTATCCTAAGCCTCAGTCCCAAGGCCTCAAACACCTTCAAAGGTGGAGAGAGCTAGCGGGGAATGAGGGCAGGGAAGATAAAGAAGAAACATTCCATAGGAGAAAGAAATAGTTCCTCACTTATCATCACTCTTCTTGCTAGCATACATAATAGCATAGTAATGAACATGGAGAAGATGGCAAGCTTAAGCATTGAAGCATGGCTCTTGGTTGGATTTGCATTCCATAGCGAAGAGTGTTGGTGTAGGCTCTCACTTCTCAACAAGCTTGGAAAAGGAGGTGGAGTTCCTCTACTTTCACCAAGTGAGAATGTGTGAAAAATGAGTGTGTAATAGAGTGTATACACCCAAGCATACCCTTCCTTGTATCACAAGCTTGAAGCCCATTGGACCCCTCTAAGCCTAGCCAATCACATACATAATGTATTTCAAGCAACATGGGTAGCATTAGGACAGGTGTCCTCCTTATCTCTTTGAGAGAGAGAAGTTGAAAATATCTATATTTGTTGAATTGAACTAGAAGCTCATTGGACCCCTCTTTAGCCAAGCCAATAGGATTCAAGTACATCACGTGGCTAAGCATAGGGAGAGCTTGACATGTGTCCATGTGCTCCTTAAAAAAGGGGGTGCCCTTTGGCTGGGTGGAAGGTTAAGTTAAAGATTCCCCTAACTTTGGGGTTGTCCCCCTCCTTTGTCGGGTCTCTTTTTGACCCAAGCACCTTACCCTCAATGCATGGGAATCTTCTCAAGCACCTTCCTCATCAAGCATGACAAGCATCTCAAGCACCTTAGTCAGCAAGACAACAAGCACGACAAGTACCTCAAGCACCTTACTCATCAAGCATGACAAGCACCTCAAGCACCTTAGTCAGCAAAACAACAAGCACGACAAGTACCTCAAGCACCTTACTTATCAAGCATGACAAGCACCTTAGTCACCAAGCATGACAAGCACCTTAGTCAGCAAGCACGACAAGCACCTCAAGATTGGGTCGGGTTCCCACCTCAAGCTCAGCCTTAGCTTGCATAAGGTCCTAGGTCTAAGGACTTTTAACACTAACATTTGGAGGTATTTAATGAAGTTAACCCTAAGGTATTTTGAGCTCCATTAGATGCACCTTGCTCTTTGATAGACCGTCTCCTTTTGGACCCCTATTGAGATGTAAGCATCTCTCCTTTTTTGTCCCCTGCTGAGATAAGTCTAGAAGCACTTATTACACATTTCTCTCTGGTAGACAATCTCCTTTTGGACCCCTATTGAGATGTAACCATCTCTCCTCTTGGTCCCTTGTTGAGATAAGTCTAAAAGCACTTATTACACATTGCTCTTTGGTAGACAATCTCCTTTTGGACCTCTATTGACATGTAACCATCTCTCCTTTTGGTCCCCTACTGATATAGGTCTAGAAGCACATGTCTCTATTCTAACTCTTGTTCCTGTTTATTCTCCCACATTGAATGATGATTTTAATATGAGAAAATCGTTTGGGTTTGCTAGATATTAGATTTTATGACATTACCTCTCTCTTGAAATCATAGTCGTCCTCGACTATGAGGTAGAGAAGATAAAGCCTAGTCATTAGTCCATGTTTCTTAGCGGGTAGAGGATCCCTTTTTACCCTAAAACATCATTCCAAAATGGATGACTAATCCATTTGGTGCTTGCAAGACTTAGCTGCTGCAAGCATGTCTGCTCTTTGGTCCATATCATACTTCGAAAGTAGAGTGACAAGTTCTACTTGGTGTTTGGGAGACATCGTCACCACAAACACATTCCTAAGAATGCATACCTCTTAAATTTTGTGCACAATAAAAGAAATAGAATGAGTCTTATGAGATAAAAACATTGTTCATTTAAAATGCATTTTCATATGCTTACTTGAAGGCATCATTGTAAGCATTGACAAGGTTCATATTATCCTTAAGCTAGGTTCCTTGCATCAGTTTAGCATCTTTAAAAGAATAATTCTTTAACTTAATAAGATATTGTGCGCTCCTTGCCGCACTGTCGAAGCAAGGGCCTTGCCTAACACTGTGTGCGAGCCATAGACAGCTCCAAGCACACAACTAGCTTAACTAGTAAGCTCAAAAGAGGGCAATGGTGTGTCACTCACCGCTCTATGCTCCCGCCGTGGAGGATTCCTCGCCGCGAATAAGAAGGAGACGCCGCTACGACGCGCTCAACCGCTTCACCGCCGTCGTGCCGCCGCAATGCTCGATCGCACTCTCTCTCTCTCTCTCTCTCTCTCTCTCACACACACACACACACACACACACACACACACATACACACACACACGAGGAGGTGAAGAAGAAGAAGATGGAGATGGAGATGGAGCAAGAGCACTCTTCTATTGCACAAATGAGAGAATGAGTGAATTTTAGGTTTAGTTGGCTTTTATATGAGCTCACCCCATTCACACTTGGGCGCCCATGCTTAGCTAACTAATCCCTTGAATGTCCCAGTTAGAGTGCGTCTCTCATCGGCGATCACTCTTACCCTTTTCCTATTGGTCCGACAAGCCCGGTGCCTGACTCTACCAAATACATAATACACGTCCGTCGTAGGTGATGGGGTGTCCGTGAGCCGTGAGGGTTAACATGCCCCCCTTCCTGATGTAGATTCCGTCCTCGGAAGCTATTGAGTTGAAGCTCGTTCGTCGAGGTGGAAGAGCATTTGAGATGAATGTCCTTAGCCTTCTTCAATCACTGCAAAATCAAACAACATTGGCACAGTAATTGCATTCTCATAAGTGATTAAAAAGCATATGCAGTTTTAAGTAGACAAATTGATTGGTAAAAGAATTTCAAACAATTTGTCAGCAATGAACATTAAATTGCAATGTAATCAAATGCATAAACAGATGTAAAGGTAAAAAATTAAACAAGTCTGGGGTCGCTAATTTGACGGTCCAAAGGCACTAGAGATCGAATATTAATACCATGGGTAAGCTTCTTAATTTTCTGTGGTCAATTAAGTTGTTTAATCGCGAGAGCCAAGTATTCATGTTCGAGGGATGACTAGAGGCTATATCTAAAAGACCTTGTAGTTAAGCTACCATAAAAGGAATTTCTCATGAAATCATCGCCTGACTGATTACTTTTTCTTTGACCCCCCAAAGTCTTTTCACAGTGATTCAATTTTTATGTGTGTGCTTATTTTGTATGCCTTGGGTTTTTTGCTTTTCAAGTAAAAGCGCCCATACTGGGAATCTCTAGGGCTCTAGTACCATAGGCAATACATGTGAGTGAAGTACCAAATCAAGCTGAGATTTCTCTTCCAGCTTAAGATTTTACAGTGTGGCACTTTGATTTTTTTTTTGTTCATTTTCAGCATTTTAATTTTGTAACTTTGGGGGGTCATATAACACTGATACACCTCCCCAGGCTCATCACACTGGTAAACTCCCTTTATAATACTTAAGCTAAAGGTCAATAGGGTCAAGCCCACTAGAAAGCCCTGGTACATTTCACACAATGCTACCTAAATCGAATTAAGAACCTAAGTAACCATTAATTATTAGGAAGGCATTCCCCATGGTATTAAGAGAAGATTTCTAACACCTAACTTGGTCAAACTAGTTTGTCGGACTGCTTGATTTTTAAACCTAGACAAGTGATTATGACAAAAAATTACATTGAATTAAATGTTTGATACTAAGCAAATGCGGTGAATATTAGGCTACCAATCACAATTAAAGTTGACAATCATAGATGCAAAAAAGATAAGGGGCAATGCTAATGGACAAGAAACACCTGTTTGTGTCGATGGTCGCGCTTGATTTGAAGAGTGAGTTGAGATAAAGATTCCATGAAGGTCCAAATCCTACCAATAGCAACACGCTCCTGTACACACTAGGAAACAAAAGGAATACCTCCAGGAGGCACATTAGTGGAAAAAGGTACCAACACTTATTGAACACAACAAAAACATAAGGAACCCTAACCTAATTATTTGCACTCCCCATAGAGAGTCAAGGGAATAGGATATTGTAGAGGTTGGGGGAAACCCTAAGGCTAAACCCCTATCCTCGTCATCGAGATAAACAAAGTCATCATCCATGAGACCATATGTGCCATCCGTATAGTCGTGTAAATTTTCTTCTTCATCATAGGTGCCCATGTTTACTAAGAAGGTCACTAGACGCCTATAGTCATCTTGGTCAAAAGGGTAGGCTTGTGCAATGGGAGAAACGCTCTCTACTAAGTATGGATCAGACGTGGTCAAGAGACGTATCAGCCATTCTAACTCCTCAAAATTCCTCTCACATGCTAGCGTACCTATCAAATCCCATTCACATGCAAGCACTGGAAAGACCATGTGAAATATTTGTGAAAAGTAACGAGGGTATCTCTCACCCAAGGCAGGAGTGGATGACTCTAGCGTACTAGCCATATCTGTACACGCAAATAGATGATGGTTAGAGTGCAAATATTACAAGGGTCGTGTTCTTGTGCATAATTTGTTTTTATGATTTGTGTTATGGCTCTTGCTCTTTTACTTTTTTATCTTGTTTTTGTGAGTATAAGGCTTTATATATACATTCCCTAAGATTGGAGATTAAGAGGTCAGGGAGAAAGGTTGAGAGGGAAGCAAGTGAATGATGGATGTCCACAAACACTCCCCCCTTCCTTGGGTAGATCATACCATTTGAAATGATTTCGTCACCCTTTGAAACCAATTGTTCCAGTTGGTAATAGGTGAGGATTTTTGCCAGTAGTTTTCTATTACCCTAGGTGCCTCATCAAGTTGCAAGGGTGGTAAGGTACTCTCCCAGGATCGAACTTGAAGTGGTTCATCAGGTGATTCTTGAACACTGGGAGGTGTGGATTCTTTTGTAGCTTCATGGAGGTCCACTACTATAGATGGAGGCTGTGTAGAAGCTTTTACCTCTATGGATGTATTACATGAGGAGCTAGAAGCTTCATGGAACTCCCCCCTTCCTGAGCTAGGTGGAATAAATTGGTTTTGCCTTGGAGCCCAAACTAGCTCTGGACTAGGTGTGTAGCATTCTGTGATCTTTCCCTTCCCACGGTCTGCCATTGGCTTTAGCGTTACACTGTTTGACTCATATGGGTTTGTTGTCGATAGGGAAGGACACATTTTACGTTTAGGTACCCAAATTTGCTCATTTCCATCATAGTAGCCTTGGGCTTCTAATAGTTGTTTTGGAATCCATCGTGATTTGGTCTTGACTCTCCTAGGGCGCGCTCTTGGTTTTCCCGGGAAATTTTTTCTTGGAATGGATGGGAGGGTTGAGGTAGTTGGAAGTAAGGCCTTGGGGACCCATTGATATGTACTCTTAGGTCGTGCAAGTTGAGTACTTGCAATATTACTGCTTGTTGCAACTACAAGTGTTGAAGTGCTAGATTCATGGGTAGCCGGCAAAGACGAGTTAACCATCTTGGCTTGTGAATGTTGGCTATCCTTCAACTTTGCTAGAGTTTGCAACATAGGTGACTTTTCTTGAATGATAGGGGTAAGAGTCGGTGGTCGCGTTGTGACACTACCAGTATCCCAATCAATAGTGCATTTGGTTGCCAACATCCACGTGCGTCCCAGGTTTACGTTGCCTTCCATAGCTCCTGCGGGCATGACTAGAAACCTTTGCACTATGCTTCCATTGTCATAGACAACAGGGGTCTGAAGGACTCCAAGAATAGCAGTTTTCTTTTTATTAATGCCCTTGACTTGCATCGTACTCGGGGATAGGGTCGGTTTCCCTAATTGACACCAAACTCCATAGGATAACAAATTGTGTTTAGCTCCCGTATGTAATAAGGCATTGTATAGTACTTTTCCATAGGGGCTATTTAGCTCAATTGGGTATCGTAGGGGTGGCTCAGATTCTAATGAGTCGTCATCTGTGTCCTCGAAAAATGCTTGCGTGATTCCCAGATTAGCCTCTCTTTGGCGTCTAAGACGTTGTTGTCGTTCTCGAGCCTCAACTCTTGCTTGGATTTTTTAAAGCTCTGCTTGTTCCTTGGCAGCCTTCTTTTGATGGATGGCTTGCAACTCTTCCTAGCTTAGAGGATCATAATATCTTTTGAATTTACTCCCATTAAGGAATCCAATGGTTTCAACTCCATCTAGAGTCTCCACACGAATGGTACCTTGCGGAGTAATTTCACATACTCGATATGGTCCCTTACCAGCGTATTTCAATTTCTTCTTTTCATTACGTACCCCGTACATAAGAACTTTATCACCAACCTTGATGTCTTTATCCTTTAAATGGCTATCAAACCACTTCTTTCTCCTATCCTTCTCCACTAGAGCATTTTGCACAGCTAATTGCCTTTCTTCATCTAGCCTTTCCAGGATATATAATCGCTCCACTAAGGGGTTACCATCCCAACCTTCTTGAGAAGCTACTCGAAGACTAGGAATGACAAACTCCCATGGCATAACTGCTTCTTGGCCATACACCATCTTAAACGGTGTGCAATTAATAGCAACTTTATACGCAGTACGATAAGCCCATAAAGCTGATGTAAGCTTTAGGTCCCAATCAGTGCGATGAGCCTCGACTGTCTTTGTCAAAATGGAGATGAGAGTTTTGTTGGTACTCTCAGCTTGGCCATTTGCTTGGGGATAATAGGGTGTAGACTTGTGGTGAGATATCATGAAGTTTGATGTGAGTTATTTTATTACTTCATTTATAAAATGAGTTCCATTGTCACTCACAAGTTCAAAGGGGCATCCAAAACATGTGATAATGTTCTCAAAGAGGAACTTAGCTGTTGTTTTTGCATCCGCCTTTCGTGTTGCTTTTGCTTCAGCCCATTTGGTTACATAGTCGGTAGCGACAATGATATATCGTGATTGCGTGTTACGTGCAGCCGGACTAATCGGTCCTACAAAGTCTAAGCCCCACTTTTCAAATGGTTGGGTTACCTTGATGGGATGTAGAGGCATCCTATCCTTTCTTTGTGGCTTGTTGAAGCGTTGGCATTCATCACATCCCTTTGCAAAAAGTGATGCATCCTTAAATAGAGTGGGCCACCAATAGCCTGACTGTAAGATCTTTCGAGCAGTCAACTTTCCTGAAAAGTGACCACCAGCTACGCCCATGTGTGCCTCTTGTAGAATATATAAATACTCATCCTCGCGGGCACAGCGTCTAAGAACATCATCTTTTCCTCTCTTATAGAGAGTTCCAGCCAGTAAGAAATAGGGTTCGCATTCCTTGATTAATTTTCGAGCTATATCTTTTCGCAGTTCTTTGGGTGGAAAACCATTAACTAAGAAGTTAACAATCTTTTCACTCCATTCAGGCATTGTCTCAACAATGAACAAAGGAGTATCAGGAAATTCATCATCAACCCCCATAGGAGCTTCGCCATTAGGGATACGAGATAAATGATCCGCCATGACATGTTTCCTCCCAAGCCTCACAACAACGGTGAAGTCAAATTCAAGAAGAATTAACAACCATCGTGTAATTCGACCTGTGGAACACGGCTTGTTTACCAAATATAGCAATGCTTGATGATCAACATAAAACACAAACTTGATAGCAAGAAGGTAATAGCGAAATTTCTTTACTGCGTAAATCATAGCTAGACCTTCGCGCTCTGTAGTAGTGTAGTTCATCTCGGCATCATTTAATTGGCGACTTGCAAAGCTAATAGGGTAGTCCAATTTATGTTCTCCTGGTTGAGTTAGAACACACCCAATAGCAAAATTTGATGCATCAATATGCACATGAAAAGGTACATTCCAATCAGGTGTTCGCAGGATTGAAGCACTTGTTAGGGCCTTCTTTAATAACTCATAAGAGTGATGACATTCTTGCGTCTAGTGAAACTCGATAAGAAGCTTGTACAATGGACGCGCTATCTCGGCAAAGTTTAAAATAAACCTTCGATAATAACCAACATGGCCCATAAATCTTTGAACTCCTTTATAGTTAGTAGGTGGTGGCAAATCGGCAATGGCTTTAATCTTACTCTCATCTGTGGATATCCCGTTCTTGGACACTATATGCCCTAGAATGACTCCATGCTTAACCCAAAATTGGCATTTGAAAGGGTTCAATGAGATGCGATAAAATCGGCACCTTTCAAATATTTTTCGTAGATATAACAAATGCTTCTCCCAAGAAGAATAAACACAAAGGTCGTCTAGGAAAGCTTCACAAAACTCCCTTAGAAATTCTTTAAACGCAGTGTTTATTAATCGTTGGAATGTAGCAGGGACATTCGTTAAGCCAAAAGCCATAACACAAAATGCAAACACTCCAAACTCTGTGATAAAAGCAGTTTTAGCTTGGTCCTCTAATGCAATTGTGATTTTATTGTAACTAGAGTACCCATCTAAAAAGCTATAAGCTTCCTTGCCCGCAACTCTTTCAACCACATGTTCTGAATATGGCAAGGGATAATGATCTCTCCTAGTGGCTGCATTAACTTTCTTGAGGTCCACACACACTCTTAGTTTCCCATTCTTTTTTGGCACAATGACTATTGGAGAAACCCATTCTGAGTGCTCAATAGGGTATATAAATCCACATTGGATAAGTTTTTCAATCTCCTCTTGTACAATTTTGGCGTACTTAGGATTCATTGGATAGGGTCGTTGCTGGACGGGTTTAGCAGTGTTGATCATGGGAATTGTATGTTGCACCACAAAAGGTGGAACGCCCTTCATGTCATGATATGTCCAAGCTAAGATATCCTTGTATTCCTTGAGGAGCTCCTTAAGTACAACCTCTTTAGTTTCGGTAAGGTCTTGAGCAATAAAGACTGGTTTAGACTCCTCACCTGGTTCTGCTAATTCTATCAAGCTCACCCATAGTATCTACAAAAGAAACTTCTTCACACAAACCCAAAACATTTTCAGTAGGCTTTAGCAACCCACTCTTTTTCATGCCTATTTGTACATTATGCACATATTGCCTCTCATATCTCTTCAAATCTTCAAGTTTTGTAAAACATACTGATCCATTCCTTGTTACCAAGGAGCTCATTGAGAAAGTTTCACCTATTTTTGGATCAGGCAAGACCCTTTTTCTTTCTGTACCACTGCAATCCCGCTTTACAATGGTACTTGGCAAAAACCCATCATTTCTCTATGATCATGAAACTCTTTGCTTACCTTTGGTAGAGGATGTCCTCTGAGGTTGTCACGATTTCTTCCATGGTTTACACAAACTGTGAGAAATTGGACAGCACGTTTACCATCTTTGCTACGTATCCTAGCATATGCTGAACCATCGTCCATTACCTTTGTTTCCATTCGAACTCCCACAATGTAGGGTTGTCCAAGGATGAGATGCTATGAAGATGTATCCTGTACAAAGAAGTTTTGGTCAATCTTTACATCACCTATTGTTACCTTCACACCTGGACATGCTGCATACAATTCACCGGATGAATTGTTTGCCACTTTTACCATCCAGCCATGATCTGTGTCCATTGGCCATTTGCACTTGTTGTAGAGACTCTTTGACATTATGTTTATTTCTGAACCATGGTCAATCAAGGCAACAAATGGCTCTTCAAGATCACCTACCTTGACCAAAGTTTCTGTAGTAGCCCTTGCCCAATGACTTCGTGAATAGTAACTCCTAGGAATATCTTCAACTTCTTCATCATCATACACGCGATGCAGCTCCATCTCCTTCACATACTCGCGTAAGTACTTGGTTACATCTTTGCCATTGAACTGATCCATTCTGTTGACGACCGCTTGTATGGCCTTTGTTGCTGAAATCTCCCTTCTTTCAGTAGCATGTTGTTGTTGCATGAACATTGCAAATGCTTGAAACATTTGCATTGTTGCTGGGTCAAAATGCATACCCTGTTGCTCAACATGATCACCCATGGTTACCCACAAACTCTCACCCTAGCAGATTCGCGTCGGGTTCACCAAAAATATGTCGAGAAATTTGCGATCTTGCCAGGAAAGCACCGGGCTTATGGCTGTGAGAGTTTGTGAGAGAACTCAACAAAAACTATATGAAGGAGTTAAACCATAGATGCCATGAAGACTAGGGTTTGGAAAGAAGTGCAATCAAAGAAGACTCACTCTTTCTCTCTTGCATTCACATACACAAAGAAAGAACACAAAAGAGAATGTCAAAACAATACGAAGATGAAAACATCAAGGCTATGGTCATATCGTATCATGGGTAATATGAAAGGGTTAATGGATGAGTTAATGGCATTCAATCTTGGCTGACCAAATAGGCTACGAATTGTTCTTTGGAATTGTAGTTTTGTGCTTACCATAATATATATATTTTGTCTAGTGATTGGGATTAATTGTGTGTACAAATCCTCTTGGTTCATAGCAAGATAACTACACTTACATCAAAAGAAAAATTATAGTCTATGAGAGGTAGTATGATGGGATCCGGTGATAGAAGTATTTCATTGAGCCTTTCAGGGCCGAAGAGAAACACTATACGTTGTTGAAAGTGTATTTTACGGCTAATCCATACGTTAATTCTAATAGATCGTACAGAGTGAAAGCGATAGAAATGATCATCATGTGGGTTATTCATCTAGGATAGTATGTGAGAAATGTAGATATGAGAGAAGTGAAGAGATGAGAAGTTTCCCTCCCAAGCCCTATTCTTGCCCGTAGGCAATAAGGATACTGCGGGGAGAGATGTACCTGTAGCAAGAGAACCTAGAGAGGATGAATTACTAAGAATGAGAGAGATAGGTTTGGTTAAGGAGATGAGATTAGATACACACACACACACACACACACACATATATATATGTTGGATTAGAGATGAAAATGAAAACAACAAGAAATCAAGAAAACATCAATGTAGAGCACATCTTACTTGAAACCCTTCGGCACCATTATTGATGGGAGAGAGAAGAAGAGTGGATAATTCCACTTTGATTGATACACCAAGTGCAAGAACTTCTTTGATTAGAGTTGATCTTCCAAGGTTAGCTTGTTGCAAGAATGGCTAGTCTCCCTCTAGGAGAAAGTGTAGGCTTGGGCTTATGTTAATGGCTAAGTACAATTAGGCATTACTACTCACTCCCTCAAGAATTCCTCTCATCAATGGCTTGAATGCTTGAGTTCCTTCCAAGGAAGAAGAGGTCCCCTTTTATAGGTGAAGGGAACCCCCAAGGGTTTACACAAGAAGAGAGGAGCCAGTGTGAACAGGAATTGGAAAAGTTGGAAATGAGCTGCCCCTGCATGATGTGGGCAGACTGGGGTCCAGTATTTTGATCATATCTCCTCAATCGTGGCTCCAAATAAAAAAGTAAAAATTTGGGCAAAAACTTCAGCTCATTAGCTACGATTTTCATTTTAAAATCGTTTTCCAATTCGGATTGGAACATTGTGTAAAAAATTCATCAAAATAGGGTCCATTTATGGCAACAAAAGTCTTCATGTGGTCTCCTTAGCTTAGACTTTCATTTAATTCCAAAGGACACCTCATGCCATATGAAAGCATGACATTGCTCCTTGACAAAGTTTTGTAATCATGCTTGCAATAATGCATTAAAATAAGTGTATCTTTGAAATCATGCCACCTAGTGTCCCACTAGGATTTGATTCTCTCCTAGTAGCTATTTAAAAAGAAATATAAGAAAAGTATAAAAAATACATATTATATATATATATATATATATATATTGGAGTTTACCCTAGATATAGGATCTAGCTAGGGTGTGAGATGATAATGAAATAGTAGAAATAAAGAATCAATGCTTTTTGCCCCAAGTTAAAGAGGCGGAGCTATTGATGCTTTTCCCATAGTATTTTCTGATGGTAAAGTAAGGATATGTTACCCTTGAGAAAAATAATAGGATGAGATAGAAGGCTTATTATTATACTTAAATATGCATATGTACACTATAGGAGATATAATTATGTATCTAAAAAAATACAAGATAGATCTTGTAGCATGCGTTCCCACTATGTACGTGTCACAGCACGACACCGTGGTATAAGATTTAAAATGTTTAGGAGCCGTATGTAAGCCAACAGGCTCTTGTACTGACGGAGACCTTTCTTTTAGTTCTGCCTCCTTTTGTTGTTGTGCTAACTCTCGGTTTTGACGTCTTCTTATAGTTCGACTCAATTTCGGCTCTGTAACCTCCAATTGAGCGAGGTCAATGGGTCGCGGACTGCACCACATGACACTCTGGAGATGTTCACCCCAATTGTCTACTAGCTTTCGATGAGCATCACATGCCCCTAGATAGCTAAGCCATTCTGCAGTAGATCTTTCCTTGTTTATCCTAGCTCTCACATTTGCTCGATATCGTCGTCTCTTATATGATCTTTGTTTCTTGTTAAGGTTTTGATTTTGGTAAATGTTTGAACTCGGCTCGCTTGATAGGTCTTTGCTTGTATCTTCTTCACTCTCATATAAATTACCATAGATGGTCGTACTAGACCTTGAGTGTTCAGTTTCTATACTTGGCTCACTTGATGTTTCCTCAGGTTCTGAATCCATTTCTCCTTGAGATTCCGTTTCTGATGTGTATTGGCCTGAAGCCTTTGAGGAATCATCGGTTTCACTCTCAGGTAGGTGTGCCTCTTTCTTATCATCGGATGTTACATGCGCTACACCTAACATGTTTACAGGTGCAATGTGTGGTATCTCTTCCCCATCTGGTGTTACCCAGGTTGTTCCTCTCGCTCCCCATGTCTCTATAGTTGCCGCTAGGTGTACCCAATCGACATTGTCTGACTCAGCCATTCCGGGTAGGATATCCATATAAGGAGAGTTCTTCCCAATATCCGTGTCTTCGTTACACGTGTAACAATATTGTAATGGAGCTGAATGAATTGTTGTGTCTGATCGATTATCAATGATGAATTTATTTCCTAGAGGATGCGTTCGACCACTTAAAAGATCAACTCGAATGACAGAGTCTTGGAACTGTAAGTAGACGTGGTTTTTGGACCAGTCATGCACCATTTTTGCTTCCCTCATGAATGGACGCCCTAAGATCATCTCAAATGACATAGGATGCTTGGAAAAATCCATAACAATGAAAGTTTGCCTTATCTTGTGTCCCAAGACCTTGATTCTGAGATCCTTTAGCATTCCAATAGGCGTAACAATAGATCCATTAGCCATTTTTACCACTACGCTTGTGGCTTCAAGGTGAGGTCGCCCCATAGACTCCCAACAACTCTTTGTCACCATGCTGACTCCCGCACCACCGTCAAGGACTCCCTTTACAGTTAATCCTTTAGTAATGATTGGCAGAGTAGCATTAGATTCATCACCTTCAAAGTATTGCCCCAACTTGTTAACGGGTACTTCAACTACAGATTCATGTCCCGCTAGGTCAGATGGTGGTGCTAAATGTTCCTCATCATTCATTACCGAGTCAGGTTTGTTCATATGTGAAAACTGTGGTAATCCGGCCTGTAATTCTCCATTGAGGAAGGCTCGAAGAGCTGAGACTAGCTCGGGGTCTTTATATAGTTTGGACATGATGGTGGTTCTAACTTCTGAAGACATGAAATCCATCAATTTGGCAACATTTAATGGCATCTTGTGGGACGTAGGACCCTGACAAGAGAATGGTGAAGATGGAATCTCCACTTCCTCAAGGGGGTTGGGCATTCCCTCACCAAACATTCTCTCTAGTAGGAAAGGTGTGTGTCCACTTTCAGATGTCCTACCCTCACTCTCTTCCCGAATGATACTGGGTATAGCTAACGGCCTGTAGTTCTTGTGAGGTTGAACTTGTGTGGGAAACATTGTGTCTGACATCTGGATATGTTTGGGTTCAGGTTCTAATGTTCGTTGAGTTTCTTCCACCAAACCCCTCAGTTGTTGGACTCGTTCAATTTCCACTGTTGGGTTTGGATAGGTTCCAATCTTTCTCTTGCAATCCTCATTTTTCGTCTCTCGTGGATTATCTTGGGGGTTCGCAATTGGGTGGTTTAACTTTGAATACTCTTTTGGTGTTTGTCGTAAATCCCTCTCGTGATCCTCCTCACTGGCTTTTTCCTTTGTAGTAATAGTTTTGGTCTCCGTGGTCTCTATCGAATCTGAGTCATCCTCAGGGTCATTCATATACACGGGATCCTCTCCTGTCCCTATGTTAGTCTTTGAACTAGGTTTTGAGCTAGAAGCATTAAGGGATTTCTTTCTTCGTGTTTTCTTCTTTCTCGATCGGCCAATGGATGCAGCATCTCTCTCTTCGAGGATGTAATTTTGCTTTTGGAGCATCAACCGTGTGAGTGCATTCACTGGTGCTATGTTTATAGTTGGTGGTGTCCCATCAACAATCTCTATTATGTTCAATGGTGTGATTTTCGGTGCGTTTGGATTGTTAGGACACTGTGCGATCAAATGATATATGCCACAACGATTACAAGTGAGTATTGGCATTGCCAATGCACTCCCTTGACTTTTTTGCATTAGTGCGGCATTCTTTTGCATTCTAATGGGGCACTCAGCTACTCGATGTGGTCCACCACATTCGTAGCACTGAAGAGGTGGTCTCTTGGTAAAACTATTAATGTTTTGGCCTCTTGCTGCTAGCGCAGTAGCTTGATATACCGGTTTGATTTTTCCCCAATGGTCTTCCATATAGTACATGGGACACTCCTCAAGCATGTCGACTCCATAGGTGATACTAGGGTCTATGTCCCCTTCGCAATCTACATAAGTACTAGATGACTCGCAACCTATTTGGTTCATAGGTGTAACTCTTGGATGAGGGGGTTGCGGTCCTAGCACTGGAGGTGGCAACGGTGTGGTTTGGACCACATTTTGGGTTCTAGGGACCATGTGCTGTAATGGCAACTGTTGCTCCATGGGTGGGGTAGACATCAATGCAGAAACTCGAGGTGAGTCTGCCCAAGCTATAGGCAGTCTATTTTCCATGATGCGTTTAAGAATTAGGCAATCCTTCGCTTGATGGCCATACCTACCACACGCGTTACAAGTCCCGTTAAACTTTACTATGAAAGTAGGGCATTCACTCGTAGTATGTGGGCCCAAGCAAATTGAGCACCATTGTTGCTCCCTTCTTGGATACATATGAGTGTTTTGTGGAGCGCGATTACCCCTAAGGCTTTCTTGGACGGCCTTGGTGAGATCTGCCAAAGTCATCTCAGATATCGTTTGCTCTTTCACGATTGGCTTTATCTTCATTGGCTCATGCCCTGATGCTTGCGAGCTACTTGACTTCGGCTCGGCAGACACTCTTTCTCCTGCAATCATTAAATTATCCTCCAATTGGATTGCATTCATGGTGTATGCTTCCCAAGTAGTGATACCTCTAATGACTAGGCCATTATAGATACTTTCATGTCGTAGTCCCCTAATGAATCTATCGAGCAATTGGTTGTTGTTGAATCGCTCGTTTGGATTGCATCGAGAATTCAAATTCTTTAGGCGACTAATGAAGTCTCTCACGGATTCACCTTCTTCTCGTTGGGCTTTCTGGAGCTGAGAGGCTACATCCCAAAGTACTCCCTCTTGTATGTATTCTTTTAAGAACAGTCTCCTAAGAGTAGAGTAGATCGTTTTCTCTTCTACTCTTAAGGTTCTATACCAATCTCCAGCCTTTCCGCTTAGGGTCAAACTCAAAGCCTTACACTTATGTAGCTCATTGCGCTCTTCCAAGGAATCACACACATGTTCAAAGACTTCCATATGCTTTCTAGCATCTCCGTCTCCACTGAATTTCTGTGTGAGCTTAGCTACTTGAACTGCCTTGCTCCTAGGCTCTCTATCAGGTGCACTACGCATGTTTTCCGCAATAGAGCGACCGATAGTTTGAGCAATCGCTGCCAAATCTCCTATTTGAGCAGGTATAATGTGTGTATGTGCTCCTGGAACCACATGTGAGATGGGAGTTGGCCTTGGCCTTGGCATACGCGCGGCTCTTGGGTCCCAAATTTCGTATGGTGGTGTACCAGATGGTGGTCCAAAGTTTACAGGCGTGGCCCTAGGCATAGGGGGTGCCTGATATGGCATGTTATTATTAAATGGCATGGCTCCAGTTGTATAAGAGCTTGGATAATTCCATTGTGGATTGTAAGCTCTTGGAATAATCGGAGGTGTAGGAGCTACATGAGGCTGAGGTACGACAGGTGCACATGATTGATACATACATGTAGGTATACTTGGGGGCACTGTGCTACTAGGCATCGGCGCAGTGTTAACAAATGAACTCCATGGTGTACTTCTTGTCATGCTCACCATTGGGATATGCATGGTAGCCGTAGTGTCATTAAGAGAAAGATGAGCTAGATCTGGGAAGGTAAAGCTGCCACTTGTGGGCTCAGATTGTACTGAGGCTCCTGGAGAAACAACATATGGAGGATCAATGGGGCTCGCTGAGGGAGTCTCCATTTGTGACAGGGTTGGTTGGTTGGCCTTCCCGTATCCAAGAATCTCATTAGGCCTGTTGAAGGCATGTTGATCCCTGTGTTCTGTCTTTCTAACTCGACAATCCTATGGAGGACATCACAGACTTTCTATTGTTGCTCATCTATGCTAGTAGCACCCGATGTGGATTGTAGAACATCTAACCAACCCACATGATAGGTGTGTCTTGTGTACCGATCAGTTAAAGCTTCTGCTTGTAGGTCATACTCCCAATTTTCGTTTAGGAATATCCCATCTAGGCCTGGCGTGCTGGAGGTTTCCCTTGAAGTGGAAGCATTATTGCTCCCCATAGCTTGCCCCTCTGCGACTGCTACCTTGGGAGCACTCGGTTGCTCGGCTGGCATGATTGTTGTCATAGGAGCCTTTGCTTTTAGGGCTCGACTTTGTTCTAGCCTTCGTAGGTTCTCAATTTCCCTCTCCCTTGTTGCTTGCATATAACGTTCGATCTCTTGTACTTCGGCAAGACTTCTACCATCGGGTAGTAAAACCTCAGAGGGAGATAGTCCTAAAGGATCAGGAGGTGCAGTGGATGGAACATTCACATGCACACTCTCAAGAAGCATAGGGTCCATTTTAGGCATGAATGACGAATTTACTTCCCCACTCCCTTCATTTATTTCATTAACCGCATGTTCGGAGCGAATAGCTCTACTAAGGGTCTCTTTTAAGCGGCTAAACACGCTGGACCCGGGCCGTGGGCCCATGGCATGCATGTCTTGACTTGAACTATCAGGGTTTGGTGTAGGATACCCCGCCATGACTTCGTAGTCAGAGGAAGAATCACTAGACGCGATATGAGGATCTTGGGTCGCGCTACCTTGAGTCCCGGCCGAAGGTCCAGAACCTAGGGTGGAGGAATAATGGGTGCCCGCGTAAATGGAGGCACTACCAATATGCTCGTGCTCTAACACTCGGCCAGAGCGTAGGTTCATATGACTTGGATCCCCTAGAAGTGTCAGTGAGGGCCGGTGAAGGCTGCTCACCTAGTAATTTTGGGTGTTTTGCAACCCAAGTCTTTTCTTATTTATTTATTTTTTGATTTTTTGGTCCTTTTTTTTTTACCCAGCTATAGAATAGAACGTATGATAGCTCAAAACGAGTGTCTCGGTCAGAGGGACATGCCGTGCTTTACAGCCCTCCGTTTGGTCACTTTATGCCCTCGGAATCCCTAAAACCGTCAATTTCTAGTAGGGAACTAGGCCCAAATTAGAAAATCTAAGGGTGCAAGTGGGAAGAGAAGGGAGGAGAGTGGAGGACTTGCCCCACATGCTCTCATTCCCTCTTGAGGGGGTAGGGTATATATATAAGAGTGAGTCTAGTATATATCATAGGACTGAGGACTGAGGCCTGGGCTTGGGCTTGGGCTTGGGGAAATGATCCCGATCAAAATTTTAGTGTAGCCCCCCAGTCACTCACGCTTAAATATTTTCGGTTTTATATATATATATATATATATATATATATATATATATATTAAAGGCGATGACCGCGCGTGGTTCAGGTGACCCTTTCTTGGCCACACACACTCTCACCTACCTAACCTCCCAGTCAACAGCTCACAAACAGCCCACTACCTCATCTACTTACTAACAGTGCTGCTAACCACTGATTAATCTGTTAACTGCTTACTGACAGTGAGCTAACTGTCCACCTACTTCCTCTCTCACTACCTTGCTGTGCAAAGACTGTGTGCAGCCAAACCTTGACAGAAAATTGTGTACAGACTGTGTGCAAATAGAAATTGCTAACTGCCTTCCTACTTATTCATTCACTGCAAACAAGCTAACGACTACTAATTGTGCAAAGACTGTGTGCAAACAGAAAACACAACATTATGCAGAAATCACAGAACTTGCAGACAACACAGAAATTAACAACTTACAGAAAAACAACTCATTCCTCTTCCTCTTCTTGGTTTGCGTCATGAAGTTCTTGAGCCTTTGTGATCCATTTGTAGGATGAATGGAGTCTCCAAGAGATACCATTTCCACATGTCTAGGGTAAGAGAACAACTAGTAGCTCTTTTTTGTATTTGCTCAATACTCTCACTGATCGGAGTTGAGTCTTTGACTCTCTTATGCTATGGCATGCCTTTCTTGAAGCAAAATAGCTCCAAGGCAATCACCACAAGCATCACATTGGACCTCAAACGGCTTTGAGAGATCTAGTAGTGTGAGCACAAGTTGAGAGATAAGATTGTCAAAAGCTTCTTGCACTTTTGCAGTCCATGAATACTTAACATTCTTTTTCGTTAAGTCATGTAATGGGCCTGCTATTAGCGAGAATTTTTCTATGAAGCATCTATAATATGCACACATACCTATAAAGCTTCATATCTCCTATAGATTCCTTGGATTAGGCCATCCTTTTTTTACCTCTAACTTTGTTGGATCCATACGGGTGCCAGCTTTAGAGATAATGTGACCTAAATATTGAATCTCTTGTAGGAAAAAAATCACTTTTCTTTTGATTAATGAAAAGCTTATTCTTTCTCACAACTTGAAAGATTACCTAGGGGTGTCGTTTGTACTCCTCAAAAGAATTTGAGTGGGCCGTGGCACATGAAATCTGTTTTTAATAGTGATCTTATTTAGTGCTCTATAGTCGACACACATGTGATATGTGCCATCTTGCACTAAAAGTACTGGTGAGCAGAATGGAGATGACCTAGGCCTCACCATCCTTTTTTCCACCAATTCATGCACTTGCCTCATGATATCCTCTTGTTGAGCTTGTGAAACTCAATAAGGAGGTTTATTAGGTGGTAAGCTTCCTAGTAGAAGCTCTATTGCATGGTCATCATCCCCTTGTTTTGGAGGTAACTCACTAGGGATGTCATCAACAAAAACATCTTGGAATCCATTCAGGAAATTAGACAACTCTAATTCCTCTTGATTCCCTTTATTTCTACTTGTGAAAAAATTAGAATCATTTACAAATTCTCTAACAAAATCATATACGCAGAAGTAGAGCTTTTCATGGACTTATCAAAAGCAAGCATATTTACTAGGGATATGGTGTTCCCAGACTCATTAGCATCTGTGTACATGCTCTTTTCCCTGTAGGTGAAGTAGATTCTCCTTTCAGGGAACTTCATGTTGGAAGTCATGTGGTTAAACCATGGTGCCCCAACGATAACATCCCATGTTTGAGAGGGGAGATGAAGAAACCCTCTTTGTCCACATAGCTTTGGACATGAAGCCTTAATTTTCCAATGAAGGGAGTAACCGAGATGTCTTGTCCCTTGATAGCTCCATTGGCTTTCAATGTATCTCCCATCTCGCGGGCTTGTATGCCTAGCTTGCTGGTCAACTCCATGGATATGAAGTTGTGAGTTGAACCAGGGTCAACAAAATAAGGGCCTCATGCTCTTGCATCTTTTCCCAAGCATAGGAAAGGAGAAATCCTTGGCAATGAGCATCCTCTTTTGGAGCATCAACCATAGAGGCTCTAGGTGGCTCATTGCACACATGTCTTTGGGGGCAAGCACGATAGGCTTGTCCTTGCTCCCCACACTTGAAGCACCGGTTATCTTTGCAATAAAGCTCTAGCTCCTCGGGAGAAAGTCGATTCTTGCCTTTGTAGACTCCTTTCTCGTTAGCTTTATTATTGTTGATAGAGTTTCCTTGGGAATAATTTTGAGCATTGTTCTTCCCCTTTGCTTCATTTCAATCCTTGTTTTCCATGGGCTTGGCATTCCTTTTAGCCCCTTGTTGGAAATTGATGTGCGAAGCAACCATAGTGTGGTGGATTACTTCTGTGATAGAACCAAGCCATTGGGAGTTGACATACTCGGTCATTTCTTTAGATAATCCCCAACATAATTGTTTCTTTTTCTCGGCGAAGTCTATTTTTTTGAAAGACAGTAGCCTTGAGATGTAAATCCCAAAACTTGTCCACAAATTTGTGGATAGACTCATGAGAGAGAAGCTTTTAACTCCACCATTCGTTGAGCACTTTTTCCTTTGCATCGCTTGCAAGGAATTGCTTCATGATGGAAACTCGTAGAGTTTTCCATGTATTTGGGGCTTCACCGTGGCCTCGAAGGCTAGCCCACCATTGAAGAGCCAATTTTTGGAAGTGCATAGCTACATGGAGTAGCTTGGAGGACTTCGTGAAGCCCTCGTCTCCAAAGGCCGCATCAAATTGTTGGATGAATGCCAATACTTTGTCGGTAGTACCAAAGATGCCATCATAGGTGAGAAAAGAGATACTCTTTTCTCCCTCTTTGAACTTCTTGAGATTTTGTGACCTTCGCCATGCAGGGTAAGATTTGTGATGTCCTCCCCTCTTGTATTCTCTAGGAGAATATCCATAGCTTTCGTCGGAAGAGGAGGAAAGTGAAGAAGAAGGAGCAGAGGGTGACCTCTTTCTTGTCCTTTTCTTCCTTTGTTTCCTCTCTTCCCTTTCTGAGTGATGAGGAGAAGGACAATGGGTTGATCCTTTCCTCTTGGGAGGAGTTCGTGATCGTCTAGTCCATCGTCTTCTTGGAGCCACATCTTTGGAGGAACTTAGGGATTCATTACTTTCTCGTTCTTTGGATTCCTCTTATCATATGGGAGAGAATATTTTTTTGAGGGTCTTATCAAGAGGCCTCCTAAGCTCTCTCTCCTTCTGGAGAGGAACAGAAATCCCTCAAGCACAAAGTTGTTAACTTCAGCTGCAAAGCGAGGTTGCCCATAGCTTGTTGCAACCTAAAAACAAGATAATTAACAAACATGGGGACATCATCATTAGCACCCTCATGTGAAAAATCAAAGTTATCAATGTGCATTCTACTCCCTTGATTATTCTCAACCATGTTAATTAAACTTATGTGTTTACTTAGTGTATGCTTTGACAATTCAAAACCTTAGTTGCTACTCCTCTTAGCCTTTGAAAATCAGTACTTAAGCATCTACACCCACAAGTCAAATTGGTTAATTATAGAGAGCAGTGGAGTGGGTCTAACATAACAGACCTGTCGAGGGATAGCTCCTTTCGGACTTCTTATGGCTTAATAATGGTAAATCCGTAGGCAAGTCTAAAAAGACCCCATTATTAAGACCAAAGCTCCCGAGGTGTGCACCATATCCCACATAGTGGGCTCAGCAAAATCAATAATAGATCCCAATCCCACTTACCCTAATATAATTAACAAAATCAATCATTAATAGGCTACTTAAGGACCTCTCTCCTTAAGCAAAAAAGAGAAACCAAATGCTCTTATACCAATGTAATGGAAATGGCCTATGAACTTTGAGAGTAGAGGAATTAGGAAATTAGAAAAAGCACTTTTGTGAGATTACTTTGTGAGCAAGTGGGTGAACTTAATTTTGATGGTAGCAACATAAACATGGTACTTGGTTAACTTAGCATGAACAATACTTTTGCAAGAGAGAGAGTTTAAAGAACTTGACAACAGCTGAGGACCGGATTTATGTGGAGCCGTCGGTCCCCCCTCCAATAGGCATTTGTATTATAGTTTCTCCCATCAAGAGAGACTTGATATAATACAATCTTTTTGTTCCTTGTAACCTAGGTGATACAATGAATATGGAAAGCTTCATGCATCACAAGCATAACATAAAGTTTGGTAGAAAGCATTAACTATCCCAAGCCTTAGTCCCAAGGCCTCAAACACCTTCGAAGGTGGAGAGAGCTAGCGGGGAATGAGGGTAGGGAAGAGAAAGAAGAAACATTCCATAGGAGAAAGAAATAGTTCCTCACTTATCATCACTCTTCTTGCTATCATACATAATAGCATAGTAATGAAGATGGAGAAGATGGCAAGCTTAAGAATTGAAATATGGCTCTTGGTTGGACTTGCATTCCATAGCCAAGAGTGTTGGGGTAGGCTCTCACTTCTCAAAAATCTTGGAGAAGGAGGTGGAGTTCCTCTACTTTCACCAAGTGAGAATGTGTGAAAAATGAGTGTGTGATAGAGTGTATACCCCCAAGCACACCCCTTCCTTGTAGCTCAAGCTTGAAGCTCATTGGACCCCTCTAAGCCTAGCCAATCACATGCATAATGCATTTCAAGCAACATGGTAGCATTAGGACAAGTATCCTCCTTACCTCTTTGAGAGAACTTGAAAATATCTAGATATTTGTTGAATTGAACTAGAAGCTCATTGGACCCCTCTTTAGCCAAGCCAATAGGATTCAAGCACATCACGTGGCTAAGCATAGGGAGAGCTTGACATGTGTCCATGTGCCCCTTGAAAAAGGGGGTGCCCTTTGGGTGAGTGGAAGGTTAAGTCAAAGATTCCCCTAACTTTGGGGCTTTCCCCCTCCTTTGTGGGGTCTCTTTTTGACTCAAGCACCTTACCTCCCATTGCATGGGAAGCTTCTCAAGAACCTTCCTCATCAAGCATGACAAGCACCTCAAGCACCTTAGTCAGCAAGCACGACAAGCACCTCAAGCACCTTAGTCAGCAAGCACGACAAGCACCTCAAGCACCTTAGACACCAAGCATGAAAAGCACCTCAAGCACCTTAGTCAGCAAGCACCCCAAGCACCTCAAGCTTGGGTACGGGTTCCCACCTCAAGCTCAACCCTAGCTTGCCTAAGATCCTAGGTCTAAGGACTTTTAACACTAACCATTGGAGGTCTTTAATGAAGCTAACCCTAAGGTCTTTTAAGCTCCATAAAATGCATGTTGCTCTTTGATAGACTATCTCCTTTTGGACCCCTATTGAGATGTAAGTATCTCTCCTCTTGGTCCCCTGCTGAGATAAGTTTAGAAGCACTTATTACACATTGCTCTTTGGTAGACAATCTCCTTTTGGACCCCTATTGAGATGTAACCATCTCTCCTCTTGGTCCCCTGTTGAGATAAGTCTAGAAGCACTTATTACACATTGCTCTTTGGTAGACAATCTCCTTTTGGACCTCTATTGACATGTAACCATCTCTCCTTTTGGTCCCTTGCTGATATAGGTCTAGAAGCACATGTCTCTATTCTAACTCTTGTTCCTGTTTATTCTCCCACATTGAATGATGATTTTAATATGAGAAAATCATTTGGGTTTGCTAGATATTAGATTTTATGACATTACCTCTCTCTTGAAATCATAGTCATCCTCGACTATGAGGTAGAGAAGATAAAGCCTAGTCATTAGTCCATGTTTCTTAGCAGGTAGAGGATCCCTTTTTACCCTACAACATCATTCTAGAATGGATGACTAATCCATTTGGTGCTTGCGAGACTTAGCTGCTGCAAGCATGTCTGCTCTTTAGTCCATATCATACTTTGAAAGTAGAGTGACAAGTTCTACTTGGTGTTTGGGACACATCGTCACCACAAACACTTTCCTAAGCATGCATACCTCTTAAATTTTGTGCACAATAAAAGAAATAGAATGAGTCTTATAAGACAAAAACATTGTTCATTCAAAATGCATTTTCATATGCTTACTTGAAGGCATCATTGTAAGCATTGACAAGGTTCATATTATCCTTAAGCTAGGTTCCTTGCATCAGTTTAGCATCTTTAAAAGGATAATTCTTTAACTTAATAAGATATCGTCAGATAATCTTACCGTTTCTTAATACCTTGTCTTCCTTATAGGATGGACTCATATTGAAGTACTTCGTCTTGATCGTCGATTTTTGGAGGGTCTGCAACTATTGCTTCTTTTGGTGGCGCTTCTTTGTAAGGCTTACATAGGCTCTCATAGAAAACACTGTGCATGAGCCAATGGTCGGGAAACTTTAATTGATAAGCCATCTCATTGATTGGCTTAATAATTTAAAAAGGACCATAGTATTTTTTTGCTAGTTTAGCATAATACTCTTGGTGGCCCATAGGATTCTTGCCCATAGTATGCCTTAGATGAGCCTTGAAAAACTTTAGCAAGACCCAATCATTTTCCTTAAAGGCTAAGTCTCTTCTGTGCTTATTAGTAGCAGCCCTTTTTGCCTTTTCTTTGAGATGTATATAACCTCTTTAATCTTTGGAAAAGATTCTTGTGAGTCTCGGCTATATTCATCAGTAGCGAAGATTTTCCCATGTACTTTAAGTAGTAAGGGGCTTTTGGATCTTCCCTCTTTAACCTCGAAAGGTGCTTTCCCTATAGAAGTATGTACAATGTCATTGTACGCATACTCTATAAGAGGTAGGTACTTCTCTCTTTGAGAACATTGATCTAGTTCCATAACATAGGCTTTTAGTAGATCAAGAATCGTTAGATTAGTTATTTCACTTTGGTCATCAGTTTGTGGATGATAGGTCAAAAGAGAAATTTAATCTACTTCCTAGATTCTCAAAGAGACCCTTCTAGAAATTTTTGGTCATTCTAGGATCTTTGTCCGACACTATGGACGTTGGCAAGCCATGATACTTGAAAATTTGAGATCTAAAGAGAATTGTCGTTTGGTGGGCCTTAATAGTCGTTTTGACAGGCATAGAGTGTGTTTTCTGGTTAAGCCTATTGACTGAAACAATCCAAGTTGCTTCCCTCCGTCAAATTTTGACTTTTGACATACCACATGTTTTGAAACATACTCTTTATGGTAAACAACAAAAAAGAGAGTTTTTTTTGTCATAACTCCCTCACCCAAACTTGGAATATAGTGATCCAAGAGTCTATCTTTATGTTTTCGAGCATTCTGAATACATTGGCATACTCAGATTTGCCAAAATTTGCAACAAAAATTTTCTGCAGAAAACAACTAGCTCACACAGGCATAGGAGATTTCCAGTTTTGCACTCGACAGTAGCGTTACAGGTTACAGGTGAAGAATTCAGCATTTACATAGGTTTTGGAGAGCGACATAGAGCTTTTGCATCATGATATTGTGTTATCGAAGAGTATGTTTGGTTGTTGTGGGTCCGTTATGGACATCTGCCTATGTAAGAAAGGTTGTGGGAAGAAGTTGAGGCGGTTATATTGTCAAATTGAGTACATGGTTATGTATAGATATGCGGTTAATGTATTTTGGAAAACTGCAGCCTTTGTGAGGGTCGAGTGAGGTTTTTTGAAGCCTTGCCTTGGGAGCTTTGGTACCTTAGCAAGGTGGATTAGGTACTGGAGCGAACCCCCGACTGGCCCCGCTAAAGACCTCATATGTCGTTTACGACTATGGGATGAAGGTGGATGTATGGATATGTGGTACATGACAGTGTATGGATTGCATTTTCATACAGGTCCATGCGAACATTGTTTTAGAGTATTTATGCATAGTATTGAGTCAGTCTGTGGCAAAGTGAGGCAGTGGATCTTCCCTTGGCAATGAGAGATTTTCTGTCAGTGTTTATGAGCACTTTGGTTGAGATTGTCACTTGAGATATTGTCCAAATACAAACGGAACTCTGTCGAAATTTTGTCAAAATCCTTTGGAAGCAATTGAGAGAGTGAAGATGGCAGAAAGTTCAAATCAAGTCACACAGATTGTTGGAGAGAAGCTAACCAGAGAGAACTACAACATATGGTCTTACAGGATGGAGAACTTTATCATGGGCAAAGGTTTATGGGACTACATTACAGGTGAACAAGAGTGTCTCGAGGTTGGTTTGGAACCAAACAGAGAGAATATTGAAGCACATAAAACATGGCAAGTAGGAGTAGAAGCTTACAAGAAGTGGATCGAGAACTCAAGGAAAGTGATGCATTGGATTTCACTATGCATTAGTGACTTGTTTATACCGCATGTGGAGAAGGATCAATATCCAAAGGAAGCATGGGAGATACTAGCAAGGATGAACAACTTCAATACAGAATCATGAAAAGTTCACTTGAAGCAAAGGTTACATTGTGTGTGACAAGGAAATAGATCCATATCAGATTATGTGACAGAGATAAAGCAAATACAGGAAGATCTTGCGAGCATTAATGCTGAAGTTCCAGATGATGACTTAGTTTCAATGACATTGAATGGTTTGGGACCATAATACAAGTCATTGGATACATCCATATCTGTTCGAGGACACATGCCTGATTTTGAAGAGTTAGTAAACCTTTGTTTGCAAGAAGAGGCGAAGTTAGGCAAGTCAGGTCCTTCTACATCAAAAACCAACTCTAGAGATCAGGTTTTTTACTCTAGAGGTTGTGGAAACAATAGAGGTGGAAGAGGAAACTATGGTTGTGGAAACAATGCTGGAAGAGGTCAATGGCAAAACCAAGAAAGTCAAAGTTACAATGATTATAGCCAAAGAGGCAGGGGGAGAGCCCAACCTCGTGGACGTGGACGTGGACGATTTGTACATCCTCAAAGAGATGGATACTGTAATAGATGTGGCATTTATGGTCACTTTGAAAGAGAATGTTACACAAGGCTAAATCAAAATCATGATCGTGGTGGAAGAGGCCAAGGTTATGGCAAACATGGAGGAAACTTTGTTGGATACAATCCTCATGATCAAAATATATATGACAATAGATCGAGTGGACATTTATTTCCTATGGAGCATGTTGTTGGAAGCATGGTGGAGCCACATCATACAGATGATTGGTATTTAGATAGTGGTGCCACAAATCATATGACATATCATGGTGAATGGTTTGACAGAAAAGAGAAGTTAGAAGAGGATGAGTTTGCCGCTGCAGGTGATAATACTATGCATAGGATTATGCATGTTGGTTCAGTTCCATTGCTAGAAAAAGACGGGACATACAACACATTGGGAGATGTTCTATATATGCCTTCGATCACAAAGAGTTTAGCACCAGTTGGACAAATGACAGATCAAGGGTTGCAAGTGTGATTTAATCATTATGGCTGCTTCATAGAGGAGTTTCACAAAGGCAAACCACGTAAGATATTGGCACATGGAAGAAAGAAAGGTCACTTGTTCTCATTGGAAGCTGGAGATCCATGTTTACACATCGATATGTGTGCAAACAAATCAGCCACTCAAGATGATTGGGCAGAGTTATGGCATAAGAGGATTGGTCATGTCAAATTTAGAAGACTAAATCATATGCAATCAAATCAAATTGTACGTGGATTACCAAAGTTGGGCAGATTGAATTTTGATCATGTTTGTGAAGCTTGTCAATTTGGAAATCAATCTCGTTTACCATTTCCACAGAGGGGGAGAATTAGCCAAAGGACAATTGTTCATTCAGATATTTGGGGACCTTGTGATCATGCTACACCAAATGGTTGTCGATATTTTATCACATTCATAGATGATTACAGCAGAATGACATGGGTTTACTTTCTAAAGGCAAAGTCAGAGGCATTCGAGGTACTCTTGGAGTTCAAAGATATGGTTGAGAAAGAGAATGGTTGTCAAATTAAATGCCTATGTATAGATGGAGGGGGAGAGTACATGTCACACAATTTTGATGATTACTTACGTGAACAAGGCATAAGAAGACATATTACTTGCAGATACACACCACAACAAAATGGAGTTGCTAAGAGAAAGAATAGAGTCATAGCAGAGATTGCAAGAGCCATGATGAATGAGATATGCCATTAACATATTGGGCTGAAGCAGTTCATACAACAATACACATTAGGAATCGAACACCAACAGCTGCCATTCATGAAATTTCACCTTATGAGAGACTTTATGGGATCAAGCCAACAATTTCCTATAAAAGTTTTTGGATGTGTTTGCTACGTTCATGTGCCAAATGAAGCAAGAAAGAAGATGGATCCAAAGGCAGTGAAGTGTATATTCTTGGGCTATCTAGTTGAAAAGAAAGGTTACAAGTGCTATGATCCTACGACAAGACAAGTTTATGTCAGTAGAGATGTCAGATTTTGTGAGCATGAACCATGGTATAAACCAAAGCTAGTGATGATAGAAGATGAGTACGAAGAGCAAGAGAATGTGTGTCATGTTGTTGATAAGCCATGATCATCATCAAGAACTATTTCATGACCACATATGGCAGAGGAGAGTACATGAAGTGTCAACCTATGGAGCGGTCGTTTGTGAGATAAGAAGCAAGACGAGAAAGGCAAGAAGAAAGTGGTCGAGGAGAGTTTTGGAGATGAAAGCCTTGATGAAGAGCATGGTTTACCACATTTGAGGAGTAAGCACGTTGAGAAATATGTACCCCCATATGCAATAGTTGAAGAGAAGAGTGCACCACAATTGAGAAGATCAAAGAGGGTGTGTTATCCAGTTGGTAGATTGACATACAACGGTTACATGCGTACACATTATGCATACATGGTTTCACATGTGCAACATAAAGAGCCTACATTTTTTCAAGAGGCAATTGGAAAATCAGAATGGGAGTCAGCTATGGATAATGGGATGGATACTCTTGTGAAGAATGACACTTGGAGGATTTGGTTTGCTTGCCAAGTGGAAAGAAAGCAATTGGTTCAAAATGGGTATACAAAGTCAAGTGCAAGTCAGATGGTAGTGTGGAAAGATACAAAGCAAGGCTTGTTGCTAAAGGTTGTGCACAAACAAAAGGTCTTGATTATGATGAGACATTTAGTCCAGTTTTGCAAAGTTACAATAGTCAGATTGGTGATAGCAATGGCAAGTATGTTCGGTTGCAAGTTACGGCAAATGGATGTCGATAATGCATTCTTGAATGGTGACTTGGAAGAAGAAGTTTATATGATACAGCCAGAGGGTTATCAACATCCAGAGTTTCCATATTATGTGTGTAAGTTGAAGAAAACATTATATGGTTTGAAGCAAGCATCTAGAGCTTGGTGTGAAAAGATAACCAGATTCTTGAAGACGATTGGATTTAAACAGTCTACTGCTGATCACTCATTGTTTTTGAAGCATGTTGATGGAGAGATCGTCGTTATTGTTATCTATGTTGATGACTTGATTCTCACTGGAAGTCATGATGAGCAAATTTTGCATGTCAAGAGTTTGTTGAGAGAATTCAACATGAAGGACCTTGGTGAGTTGGGATATTTTTTGGGAATTGAAATTGTGGACACTTTATCAAGAATTTGGATGATACAAAGACAATACACATTGGATATGCTTGAGAAGTATGGAATGACAGCGTGCAAACCGGTTGATACACCTCTTGATCAAAATGTGAAGTTGATTGATGATGGACATTACATTGAGGATGTCACTATGTATTGCAAGATGGTTGGAAGTCTTATTTATTTGACAATAACAAGGCCAGATTTGAGTTATGCAGTGGGTGTTGTGAGTCAATTCATGCAAAAGCCATGTAAAAGTCATCTTGATGCAGTGAGATGGATTATGAGATATGTGAAAGCCACTGTCAGTTATGGAATGTTTTATGAAAATAATGGGAAGCTTTGTCTTTATGGTTACAGAGATGCAGATTGGGTAGGAGATTTTATGGATAGAAGATCTACAAGTGGTTATGCATTTTCCATTGGCATTGGTATGATAAGTTGGAGTAGCAAGAAGCAATTAATTGTAGCATTATCAAGTACATAAGCTGAATATTGTGGAGCAGCGTTGGCAGCATGTGAAGAGTCATGGTTGAGAGTACTTATGGTAGACTTTGGTTTTGATAATCTTGACAGTGTCATTATCTATTGTGACAACATTAGCAACATCATGTTGGCAAAGAATCTGGCTTACCATGCTCGCACCAAACACATTGAAGTACATTATCACTTCATTAGAGAAAAAGTTTTGGCAGGTGAGATTGATTTGGTGTATGTGAAGACAAATGATCAAGTTGATCATTAGAGAAAAAGTTTAGGCAGGTGAGATTGATTTGGTGTATGTGAAGACAAATGATCAAGTTGCGGATATATTTACAAAAGCTCATGGAAAGGAGAAGTTTTGCTACTTTCGTAAAGCATTGGGAATCCATCATATACAAGCTCATTCTGAGCTTGAGGGGGAGTGTTGAATAATATGTACGTTGTGCTATGGGTGGCCGGACACTGACTATACTATGTTGTAAATATACTTTGGATAATAGTTCAAAATGAAGAAGAGTGAGAGCAACACGTTGAATGGTTGTTGTGCAGGGTAACGATTGTGTGTGTGTGTGTCTCGATGTGTGTTAGTGTGTGTGTGTAGTCTTCTTTCCTACCTTCTCCATCACCTGCACACTCTACAGCCTCATGATCTCCTCTTGTTGAGCTTGTGAAACTCAATAAGGAGGTTTATTAGGTGGTGAGCTTCCTAGTAGAAGCTCTATTGCATGGTCTCATCATCACCTCATTTTGGAGGTAGCTCACTAGAGATGTCATCAATGAAAACATCTTGGAATCCATTTAGGAAATTAGACAACTCTAATTCCTCTTGATTCCCTTTATTGCTACTTGTAAAAAAATTATAATCATTGATTACAAATTCTCTAACAAAAATCATATATGCAGAAGTAGAGCTTTTCATGGACTTAACAAAAGCAAGCGTATATACTGGGATATGGTGTTCCCAGGCTCATTAGCATCTATGTACATGCTCTTTTCCCTATAG
This sequence comes from Adiantum capillus-veneris, assembly GCF_014529385.1. Classification (NCBI taxonomy): domain Eukaryota; kingdom Viridiplantae; phylum Streptophyta; class Polypodiopsida; order Polypodiales; family Pteridaceae; genus Adiantum; species Adiantum capillus-veneris. The sequence goes on along the minus strand of NC_140935.1, from coordinate 92,539,002 downwards.
GTGAAGTAGATTCTCCTTTCAAGGAACTTCATGTTGGAAGCCATGTGGTTAAACCATGGTGCCCTAACGATAACATCCTCATGTTTGAGAGGGGAGATGAAAAAATCCTCTTTGTCCACATCGCTTTGAATATGAAGCCTCATTTTTCCAATTAAGGGAGTAACCGAGATGTCTTGTCCCTTGATAGCTCCATCGGGTTTCAATGTATCTCCCATCTCGTGGGTTTGTATTCCTAACTTGCTGGTCAACTCCATGGATATGAAGTTGTGAGTTGAACCAGGGTCAAACAAAATAAATGCATCATGCTCTTGCATCTTTTTCCAAGCACAGGAAAGGAGGAATCCTTGGCGATGATCATCCTCTTTTGGAGCTTCAACCATAGAGATTCTAGGTGGCTGATTGCACAGATTTCTTTGGGGGCAAGCATGATAGGCCTGTCCTTGCTCCCCACACTTAAAGCACCGATTATCTTTGCGATAACGCTCTAGCTCCTCGGGAGAAAGTCGATTCTTGCCTTTGTAGACTCCTTTCTCCTTAGCTTTATTGTTGTTGACAGAATTTCCTTGGGAAGAATTTTGAGCATTGTTCTTCCCCTTTGCTTCATTTTGATCCTTGTTTTCCATGGGCTTGGCATTTCTTTTAGCCCCTTGTTGGAAATTGATGTGCGAAGCAACCATAGTGTGGTGGATTACTTCCCTGATAGAACAAGTCCATTGTGAGTTGACATACTTGGTCATTTCTTTAGGTAATCCCACACATAATTGTTTCTTTTGCTCGGCGAAGTCTATTTTTTTGAAAGACAGTAGCCTTGAGATGCAAATCCCAAAACTTGTCCACAAATTTGTGGATAGACTCATGAGAGAGAAGCTTCAAACTCTGCCATTCGGTGAGCACTTTGTCATTTGCATCGCTTGCAAGGAATTGGTTCATGATGGAAACTTGTAGAGTTTTCCATGTCTTTGGGGATTCCCCATTGCCACGAAGGCTAGCCCACCATTGACGAGCCGATTTCTGGAAGTGCATAGCTACATGGTATAGCTTGGAGGACTTCGTGAAGCCCTCATCTCCAAAGGCCGCATCAAATTGTTGGATGAATGCCAATACTTTGTTGGTAGCACCAAAGATGCTATCATAGGTGAGAAAAGAGATACTCTTTCCTCCTTCTTTGAACTTCTTGAGCTTTTGTGACCTTCACCATGCAGGGTAAGATTTGCAATGTCCTCCCCTCTTGTATTCTCTAGGAGAATATCCATAGCTTTCGTCGGAAAAGGAGGAAGGTGAAGAGGGTGACCTCTTTCTTGTCCTTTTCTTCCTTTGTTTCCTCTCTTCCCTTTTGGAGTGACAAGGAGAAGGACTATGAGTTGATCGTTCCTCTTGGGAGGAGTTCGTGATCGTCTAGTCCGCCGTATTCTTGGAGCCACATCTTCGGAGGAACTTAGGGATTCATTACTTTCTCGTTCTTTGGATTCCTCCTCTCGTATGGGAGAGAGTATTCTTCTGGGGGTCTTATCAAGAGGCCTCTTAATCTCTCTCTCTCTCCTCTTGGAGAGGAAAGGAAAACCCATAAGCACGAAGTTGTTAACTTCGGATTACAAAGCGGGGCTGCCCATAGCTTGTTGCAACTTAATAACAGGATAATTAACAAACATGGGGGCATCATCATTAGCACCTTCATGTGAAAAATTAAAGTTATCAATGTTCATTCTACTCCATTGGTTAGTTAATTAAACTTATGTGTTTACTTAGTGTATGCTTTGGCAATTCAAAACCTTAGTTAATACTCCTCTTAGCCTTTGAAAATCAGTACTTAAGCATCTACACCCTCGACTCAAATTGGTTAATTATAGAGAGTAGTGGAGTGGGTATAACATAGCAAAAGTGCCGAGGGATAGCTCCTATCGGACTTCTTATGGCTCAATAATTGTAAAGCCATAGGCAAGTCTAAAAAGACCCCATTATTAAGACCAAAGCTCTCGAGGTGTGCACCATATCCCACATAGTGGGCTCAACAAAATCGATAATAGATCCCAGTCCCACTGACCCTAATATAATTAAAAAAATAAACCATTAATAGGCTATTTAAGGACCTCTCTTCTTAAGCAAAAAAAGAGAAACCAAATGCTTTGATACCAATGTAATGGAAATGGCCTATGAACTTTGAGAGTAGCGGAATTAGGAAATTAAAAAAAAGCACTTTTGTGAGATTGCTTTGTGAGCATAGCGGGTGAACTTAATTTTGATGGTAGCAACAATCTTTGTGTTCCTTGTGATCGAGGTGATGCAATGAAGATGGAAAGCTTCATCATCACAAACATAACATAAACTTTGTAGAAAGCATGAATTATCTCAAGCCTCAGTCCCAAGGCCTCAAACACCTTCAAAGGTGGAGAGAGCTAGCGGGGAATGAGGGCAGGGAAGAGAAAGAAGAAACATTCCATAGGAGAAAGAAATAGTTCCTCACTTATCATCACTCTTCTTGATCGCATACATAATAGCATAGTAATGAAGATGGAGAAGATGGCAAGCTTAAGCATTGAAGCATGGCTCTTGGTTGGATTTGCATTCCATAGCCAAGAGTGTTGGTGTAGGCTCTCACTTCTCAACAAGCTTGGAGAAGGAGGTGGAGTTCCTCTAGTTTCACCAAGTGAGAATGTGTGAAAAATGAGTGTGTGATAGAGTGTATACCCCCAAGCACACCCATTCCTTGTAGCTCAAGCTTGAAGCTCATTGGACCCCTCTAAGCCTAGCCAATCACGTGCATAATGCATTTCAAGCAGCATGGGTAGCATTAGGACAAGTGTCCTCCTTACCTCTTTGAGAGAGAGAACTTAAAAATATCTAGATATTTGTTGAATTGAACTAGAAGCTCATTGGACCCCTCTTTAGCCAAGACAATAGGATTCAAGCACACCACGTGGCTAATCATAGGGAGAGCTTGACATGTGTCCATGTGCCCCTAAAAAAGCGGGTGCCCTTTGGGTGAGTCGAAGGTTAAGTCAAAGACTCCCCTAACTTTGGGGCTTTCCCCCTCCTTTGTGGGGTCTCTTTTTGACTCAAGCACCTTACCCCCATGCGTGGGAAGCTTCTCAAGCACGTTAATCAACAAGCATGACAAGCACCTCAAGCACCTTAGTCAGCAAGCACGACAAGCACGTTAATCAACAAGCATGACAAGCACCTCAAGCACCTTACTCATCAAGCATGACAAGAACCTCAAGAACCTTAGTCAACAAGCACGACAAGCACGTCAAGCTTGGGTCGGGTTCCCACCTCAAGCTCAGCCCTAGCTTGCCTAAGGTCCTAGGTCTAAGGACTTTTAACACTAACCTTTGGAGGTCTTTAATGAATCTAAACCTAAGGTCTTTTAAGCTCCATTAGATGCAAGTTGCTCTTTGATAGAATATCTCCTTTTGGACCCCTATTGAGATGTAAGCATCTGTCCTCTTGGTCCCCTGCTGAGATAAGTTTAGAAGCACTTATTACACATTGCTCTTTGGTAGACAATCTCCTTTCTCCTCTTGGTCCCCTGTTGAGATAAGGCTAGAAGCACTTATTACACATTGCTCTTGGTAGAAAATCTCCTTTTGGACCCCTATTGAGATGTAAGCATCTCTCCTTTTGGTCCCCTGCTGAGATAGGTCTAGAAGCACATGTCTCAATTCTAGCTCTTGTTCTCACTTATTCTCCCACATTAAATGATCATTTTAATATAAGAAAATCATTTGGGTTAGCCAGATATTAGCTTTTATGACAAAATTTGTGCTCTAATTGATCCATGGCATCCACAAATTGTATAGATAACCTGCTAGGCATCCAAGCTAACAAGGGAGCCACCTTATCAAAAGAAAAAACCTTACAGCCTGTCACAAACTGAGGGAGAACATGCTACCACCTCAAGGGGAGCCTGAGTATCCATCACTTCTCACAATATCCTTGCCACTTACAACCCATTCAAGTGGAGTCAGATCCAAGTAGCCATCAAGAAACTGAAACCAAGCCTTCGAGCCAGCAAACAAGAGGAATAGGCCGTTGCAGTGACCACCATTACCACCAAGAAGCAGTGACTTTCCACATACCAATAGCTTGATGACTGATACCCATAACTCTTAAAGAATGATGAGTCCATTTGGTCCACTTTCCAAAAGTCATACACTTAGTGCCCCTATCTCACTTAGCTTTAACTCCTACTAGAATCCTTAGTTGTACCCCTCCTAATTCTTAAGTAAAAATTTCATGAACCCCTAATACTATAACCATGGTTTATCTCACCATTTGAATATCTTCAACCTATATAAAATCATCACCCAAAGATTGAAAAACTTCTCTTCTATCATCTTTACAAACTCCTCCTCCCCTCCCCCCAAAAAAATAAAAAATTTCCTCCTTTTCTCTCTATGATGTTTATGATGTTAGAAAGTTATTCTCACTTGGTTTTTTGATATTTACAAAAATGCAATACATAAGGAAGTGGTTTGGGAGATGGGATGTATTACACTTGCTACATGATCCCTTAATAGAGTCTCAAATAGAGTCCCAAATGAATGAAGCTTTTCTTAATACCAATGTGTTACAGCTTATGAGGAATTTGGTGGGTCCTGCTTCATACATTACAACACCCATATTGTCCCCAACTACAAGTCCATGTTCTCCACTCCACCCTCTTTATCTTGTTTTCAACTCTTACTAAGTGATGTATTGTAAGGACATGGGTCCTATGGGCAAGGCCACCGGCATGGCCGGACAATGTGTACGTTAGGGGGAGGCTATAAGATAGCACAGTTGGGTGGAGACTAGCACATGCATTACCACCGCCCTTTCACTGGTATCCGAGCTATTTTTGGAGAAAAGGAAAAGTGGGTTGCATGTGCATGCGACGCGTTGCTTCTATCCCACGTTCTGCATACAGCGACGTCTCCGTTGTGTAGCAAAAAGAAGGCAGGCACAATTTTTTGTGCGCAACGCCCATTGACATATAGTGACAGCCAATTGCGATCGTCCAATCTACGCCCTCCACAACGGGCGACCAAGGCAAACTTGACCGGCAACTCGACGGCACCGAGGCTCGAAAGGCTTTTGTTGGCACCGTTGGCTGCACGCGTAGGAAGTCCCACTTAACCCTTGCATGAAGGAGGGTTGAATCCACCCCATGAGGGTAAGAGGCCAACACTTTACCATTAAGCTATTGACCCTTGTTGTGTATAACTAGGAAAGATAACATACTTGTGTTGAAAGGAAAACTAGAAGGAAAGGGAAAGCTTCAAACTTCAAGGAAGTAGCTTCACCCTTCCTTTTCACTTTTTGGAGGAAGGCAAGTTTTCCTCCAAAAATTCTTTTTTCCTCAAGGAGGTAGCTTCAAAGTGAACAAAAGCCTTCACAAAAACGATGGGTTTTTGTGAAGAATTATCAAAGGTGTTCTTACACGAACGAAAAGTGAAGCGCTGAAATTTTTGCAAGGCGAGGTTCGCATGCAACGCAAATCGCGAAGCACACAAAACACAAAGACTTCAATTTCTCAAGGTACAAGTTGTCGTTTTTTTTTCTCTCTTTACATTAGTGTGTGTTTACCATGGCCAGTGAGGATATCCCACCTACACACACGTTCGGTTTTGAGCATGTAGATCAAAATCAGAGCACCACGGGTGCTGTTGACACTAATACGCATGATGATGATGATCTAGGAGATCATGGGCTTGTAGATATGGCTTCTTTCAAGACTTTGGAACATCGCCAAAGCGTACTTGAAAGAAACCTCTCTGCACTCAATGCAAATGTTACCAATCTTACGAAGTTACTTGTGAAATTTATGAATTCAAAGACGACTCAAAGAGCCACAAGTGGCACGGTTCAAGGGAACCAAGCTTGCACGACTCAAGGAGTCCAAGAGACAAATGTTGTAGAAGATGTAGAAGGTAGAAATGCATTACTTAAGAATACCACCATTCTTGAGTTTCATGGGGAAGAGCGTAATCGCAACAAGGATGTACATTCTTACACAAATGGAGTGATATTCATCGATTGAGACACACACCGGATATAAAGACGGCTATGGAAACAAGTCTATCTCTTAAAGGCAAGGCCTATAAGTGGTGGATGACATTTCCAATAGATGCTCGTCCTCCGTCTTGGGCTACGTTTCAAGCTTCTTTCTCCAAAGAGTTTTTGGACTGCAATAAAGAAGATAAGAATTGGTTAGCATGGGATGCATGCCGCATGTGTGGCCTCTCTCTCACACAGTACCTTTTGAAATATCGGGAAATCATATTAAAACTAGAAGGTCTAGATGAATTCCAAAAGATACGGGGTTTTAATAGGGGTCTTGACAAAAACTATCGTCTTTATGTCAAGACCCAACATCCAAAAACTTTGGAAGAATCCATCAGTCATGTCCAAAGATATGATGATGACCAAGAGAGGAAAGGAAACGTTCCCTACTCTAAGAATACTTTTCCTAAGAGCAATGTGGCTAAGAGTCAATGGCGAGGTAGATCTCCCACACGTTCCAAGAGGAATAAGAGACAATCTACCTCTCCACGCCCACAAGAGGCTAAGAAGCCTAAGCAATCACGAGATACTCCACGTGGGTCTCTCAGCACTGCTGATTTTGAGCGTGCAAAGAAACACAATTTGTGTTTTAGATGTCTTTCGGACCAATATAACAAGAAATATTGTCCTCTTTTGCAAGGCAAAGAAAAGGCCATGCACACGGTGCAACGCCCCACATTAGATTCTCTCCTAAATATTGTGTTGTAGAGGTTCTTCATATGGAAGAAAAGCACCAGTGTTGTGTGCCTGCTTCAATGTGGCAGCCCACCTTTGGCCCCCATGATTTGATTTGCATGCATGGTACTATTAACGAACAACTGTTTGTATTTTACTGGATGATGGTGCAACTCATAACTTCTTGAACTATAAGCCAGTTAAGAAATTGAACCTTACATAGACTCCCTGTTCTCACAAGAATGTGGTCGAGCAGATGTCTAGGAATGATAAAGAAGTATGGGACATGGTTTTCAAGGGGTTGAGCTTATTGTTCAAGATCATACGATGACCCTTGACTTCCAAGTTATGAACATGGACCGTGCTGATGTAGTTTTAGGATGGGAGTGGCTGCACGGTTTAGGAAACACATTGCACACTAGTTATGAATACAACTCCTTATCCTTTATGGCCGATGATAAACATGTGCTTTTGCTTGGTGAGAAAAATATACCATCTGCACCTCTTATATGTACAGTCGAGCTTTCTATTTTGCAGAAAGCGGATTTAATAGATGAAGTCTTTTTGTGTTACTGCTTGTCTCCAAGTCTTGTGAATTCTCAAGAGCAAAGTGCGGTGAATTTTAGTAATGGTATGCAAAGTGCAACGAATTCTACTGATAAACAAAGTGTTAACAAATCTAACAAGCAGAGTGCTCTCAATTTAATTCTATAGAGCAATGTGCAACTGTTGTAAAACAAACATTACAGGAATTACAAGATTCTCCATCCCAGTATAACTCTAGTTTACTTTCTCCTTTTGCACGGCAAAAGCTAACTCACTTACTCACAAAGTATAGTGATGTGTTCTCAAGTGATTTACCACCAGGTTCACCCCCTACACTTGATGTGCAACATGGCATAGATGTCTTGCCAGGCACTAAACCGGTGAGTAAACCACCTTATCGTATGAGTGCTAAAGAATCCAAGGAGGTTGAGAGTCAGTTGGCTGACTACCTTGCTCATGGTTTCATTAGACCTAGTACTTCGCCTTGGGCATCACCAATTCTATTGGTAAAAAAGAAAGATGGTACTATGCACATGTGCATAGATTATCGCGGATTAAATGCGATAACCATCAAGAATAAGTATCCTCTACCTCGAGTGGATGAGTTATTTGATTAACTCCACGGGGCAAGATACTATACAAAGATAGATCTTCGTTCAGGATACCACCATGTGCATATCCTACTGCAAGATATCTCCAAAACTCTCTTTAGAACACGGTTTGGGCATTTTGAATTTTTGGTTATGCCTTTTGGTCTAAGCAATGCTCAAGTTACATTTATGACACTCATGGATAGTGTCTTACGTCCCTATCTTGGAAAATTTGTTATGGTTTTCCTTGATGACATTCTCATTTACAGTAAGACTAAAGATGAACACATAGAACACTTATAATTAGTGTTCGAACAGCTACGAGCTAACGTGATGTATGCTACGCAAAGCAAGTGTGATTTCTTTAAAACAGAGATACATTACCTTGGTCATGTGATCTCTTATTCTGGCATCAAAATGGACATTGACAAGGTCGCTGCCATTCTTCGATGGCCACATCCCAACACAGTTGAGGAGCTTCAAATATTTTTAGGCATGGCTGTATTTCATCGCCAGTATATCCGTGATTATGCCAAAATTGCTGTTCCTATGACGGATCAACTTAAAGAAAAAGGTAAGACCTTTTCTTGGGAAGAAGCCCAAAAACGCAGTTTTGAACAGCTCAAGGTAGCTATAGCCACTGCTCCCATCCTAGCAATCGTCAACCCACTTAAGGTGTTTGTGGTAGAGATTGATGCTAGTGATAAAGCCATTGGTGCGGTACTTCTCTAGGAGGGAAGACCTATAGCCTTTGAAAGTAAAAAGTTAGATAGAGCTCAACAGAATTATGCTGTTTATGAGAGAGATCTCTATGCCATAATTCACGCTTTACGAAAGTGGCGATACTATTTATATGGTGCTGAGTTTGAAGTAGTCTTTGACCATGAGAGTATCAAATGGTTTACTAATCAAACAGACTTGAAGGGCCGTAAAGCTAGATAGGCAGAAATCCTTCAAGATTATGATTGTAAGCTACGATATCACAAGGGGCGATATAATATAGTAGCGGATGCACTAAGTCGGGTGCCTCAAAATAATTTAGTTGCTTTTACGAAACTAAAGAGTGGATTTTTGGAGTCATTACATGGCAGGTGTGCACAAGATCAATCATATACTAAAGTGTGGAGTGCAGTTTTAAAAAGGGATCCCTCACACTCACATGTCTCTGAACAACCATATCAACATGTCTCTACAGGCGCAGATAGAAACTCCAACACACAGAGCTCCACCCCTAATGAGGAAGAGCTTAAGTGATGGAAGAATTTTTCCATTGATGATGGCTACTTACTCCACAAAGGTAGAGTATGTGTGCCAAAGGACTTAGACACTAGGCGCCAAATCTTATTTGAGTGTCACGATAGTCCAAGTGCGGGTCATCCAGGTATTTGTAAGACGTATGCCTTAGTTCGAAAACAACTTTATTGGCCGGGCTTACATCATGATGTTCAAGAGTACGTACTAAACTGCCAATAGTGCCAAGTTAATAAGGCAGAGCGCCTCAAGGTAGGTGGCCTTTTACATCCTTTAGAGATTCCACAGGGTAAGTGGGAGAGTATCTCTATGGATTTTGTAGTAGGACTACCTACTACAATCGTGGCCATGATGCCATTTGGGTAATTGTAGACCGTCTCACAAAGATGAGTCGATTCATTCCCACTAAGACTACGATTAAGACACCAGAATTAGCACGGCTATTTGTAGAGCATATATATAAAATCTATGGTCTTTCGGCTATCATTAGTGACAGAGAGCGAAAGTTCGATAATCACTTCTAGAGAGCTGTGTTCCAAAAGTTGGATTCTAAACTTAATCTAAGTACGACCGACCATCCAGAAATGGATGGTCAAACAAATAGAGTGAATCAAGTGCGAGAGGATATGCATGAGCATACGTTAGCAAGAAGCAAACCAATTGGGAAGACTACTTACCTATATTGGAATTTTCTTATAATAGTTCAAAGCATGTATCTACAGGGTTTAGTCCATTTATGCTTTTGTATGGATTTCAACCTAGATCACCCATTATGGTGGGGTTGGCTAAGAAGAAGATACAAGAAGCGAAGGATTTTCTCCAAGAACATTTTGACATGCTTTGAGTTGCTCGACAAAATGTTAAGCAAGCTCAAGATCGATATAAGAAGTACGCAGATGAGCATCGTCGTCTTGCTACTTTCGAAGAAGGAGACAAGGTTTTCCTCAAAGTTCTGGAGCATTTAGAAAGTCTGAAGACGGGAAAAGTTGCTAGACTTTCACCACACTATTGTGGACCGTTTACCATTCTCAAACGTATAGGTCAAGTGGCCGATAAGTTAGCTCTTCCAGAGCACTCACGAGTTCATTCTGTTTTTCATGTGAGTCGTTTACGAAAACAGCTAGGACAGAATGATAATGTCATTGACACAGGTGTGTTGGTTGACCTTATCACACCGCCAAGCATTCCTCATGAGCCCGAAAAGATTTGGATTCTCATGAGCTTCGCACCAGACATCATGTCAGACGACAGGTGTTGGTAAAATGGCTAGATAGACTTGAAGAAGGTTCTACATGGGAGAATGTCTCCGCACTTAAGAAACGTTTTCCTACGTTCGTTTTTGAGGACTAAAACGATTCTCCAAGGGGGGTAATGTAAGAACATGGGTCCTATGGGCAAGGCCACCGGCACGGCCAGACAGTGTGTACGCTAGGGGGAGGCTATAAGATAGCACGGTTGGGTGGAGACTAGCACACGCATTACCACTACCCTTTCATGTATCTTTCATGTGTCAAGCTATTATGTCACCTACAATTGTGGGAGCATCAATTGAAGATGGCATAAATAGATAGAGTGCATGTGCATAGAGCTTAAGGTCTGAGTCTGATGTAGGGCCAAATGACCACAAGGGATGTTAAGAGGCTAATGATAGCCACATGAGTGTGTTTTCCATCACAGTAAAGGTTTGCTCATGCTTTGCTAGTGTCCAACCAAGTGTGACTAGGCCAATAGCATACTTTATACACTGGACTCCTATGGTTGGGTGGATAGTTCATAATGAACGTGTTTATGCCAGAGTTGTCTTATTGCATACGATGCTATTATTTCATGAGTTTTCATGAGACTTGAACTTGATTTCATTGAATCATGTACCTTGTGCTTTGTTAAGGTATCCACTTAGATCATAAAGGATCTTACAATGCCTAGTAAAAGCACAAAATTTGTGTAATGATTGCAAAAGAAAATCTCAGACTCCACCTATCTTCTTTACTTCTTGCTTTCCACGTGCGTTTTTTGTTTTTTGGCTAGAGGTTGATGTATATGTATATTTTTTGACAACCTTGACTCTCATTCAAAAGCTTTTGTCTTCCCCTTTTGTGCTAGAGCACCACTCCCTTCTTCTTACACTACTTTTTCCTTGGCCAACAATCTTGATCCTATTTACAAGAACAAATAATTAATAATTTTTTCATATGATTTAGAGTTCAAAAGTAAATAAGATAAAGGACAATACTTCTCTTTATGCCGGTCTCATTTGGTGGACACTTTCCTTTGGGATCATTAGCAGTGAATCCCACTAATCTTTTCCATTCAGCTCTTCACTTTGTTTGATTGTGTATATGCCAATCTCCTCTCGCTTGTTATAGACCTACACATCACTAGAATGCTCATGGTACCATCTAGCTACATTGAGATTGCCCACCACCACCTGTAAAGCATCAGTCCAACTACTTTAGATAATCCAAAAATACACATGATGAATTGATTCCTCTTAGCAATCATAGCATAAGGTTCAATTTTTTCCCTTGTATAGCAATCGTCTTGTCGTGCACTCTAGGTGAGGTTTCTCTTTTGTAGTTTTGCTCACTTTCATTTTTAGTACCATATGGTGATGAAAGCATCTTTAAACTGATCGCTGTGAGATCGAGTAAGAAACTCTTCCAACTCATACCTTGCACTTTTACTCAACCTCTCATGGAGACATTTACCCGAATTTGGATTGCTACTCTCAATGTCCATTTTAATTGAGCATACTATATTGAGAAGATGTCACGAGATAGTGAATTAGGGATAATCATTTTGACGGCTCTAATTACATGTAAATCATTATAAATATCAATAATTATATTTATATAGCTTAAAAATTTAAACACACAAGCGCAAAATTCTGAATTCTTTTTTGTTTATTGCACTCAAGATCACCAATAATCCATCAGAAACCGTGGGACCGCCCTCCGCCACAAGACTACCCCCACAGGGTGGGGGAGAGAGAGAGAGAGAGAGAGAGAGAGAGAGAGAGAGAGAGAGAGAGAGAGAGAGAGAGAGAGAGAGAGAGAGAGAGAGAGAGAGAATAGATAGATAGATAGATAGATTAAATTATCGTCCATGGAGGTCAGATATGACCTATGGGACCGGAAGACAACGCATTACAAGAAGGTTCCTTCTGAGTGAGGGGATTGTCTGATACATCTTAGTTAAGGACTGAGGGTCCAGTGAGGGGTGAACAAAAGACAAAAGACAAAAACATCAAAACCTAAGGGGAGGTGGGTGAGAGGGGAACCATTTTGGGAGTGCGAAACTCTTGAATAATGGCTTTACCTTCTCGATAAATTGCCCATTTTCCTGCCGTGCACACTGCTCGTACCTTTGTAGTTCTACCTTCTTCTGCTTGAGTTGGCTGAGGGTAAGATCTTTCACAAACCAAATTTTAGTGCCCTTGAGAAGCCTTGATTGCTCAAGGAATTTAATTCGGTCCACTATGGTCTTGAAAGTGAGGATCGCATGATTGGTAGAGAGAGAGAGAGAGAGAGAGAGAGAGAGAGAGAGAGAGAGAGAGAGAGAGAGAGAGAGAGAGAGAGAGAGAGAGAGAGAGAGATCAAAATTGATGACACGATAGTGGGCATAGATGATACACTCTGAGATGATAAATTTTCCTAAGCTAAGTTAACATGCAATGGGAGTATGATTGTTCGAAGGGAGGTTGCCCAATGATGCACTCTGAGATGATAAATTTTACTAAGCTAAGTTGATAACCATAGATCACTCGTCAGTGTGGATAGAAGGACCTATCTTTAATTTGTAGATAAGAATTGGTGAAAGCTTGTATCCTTGTCTAACCAATTGTTGAGAAAGAAGTTTGACTCAATGATGGAGCCAACTTCTTTTTTAGGAGACCCTTCCTCTTCTATTGTTGATGATTCTGGTTGAGTATCCAAAGTACTACATTTGAAGGTCCGACTTCATCACCTCCACTTTGAGAACTTTGAATAGGTATATCCACTTGACTATCTTTAGAAGTGGATATCACATCAGGTTCACTTACGTTTACTTTTGTGAGTAACCACCATGTCTTAAGAAAGGAGACACAAACGGGGAGAGAGATAAAGAGGACATTCAAAAGACATAGAGAGAAATAAAGGGTTTCTAAAGGCAAGCATTCAGATGGAGAAGGGAGAGGTGGCCTTCAAAATATAGAGGGATGGAAAGGGTCGAAGAGGCATGAAGGGGAGGAAGGTGTACGGGTTCAAGTAAGGGAAAGGAAGTGGAGATTTGGGAGGACATATGAGGGAAACGAAGTGGAGATTTGGGAAGACATCTGAGAGAGAGAGAGAGAGAGAGAGAGAGAGAGAGAGAGAGAGAGAGAGAGAGAGAGAGAGAGAGAGAGAGAGAGAGAGAGAGAGTTGACCCATGGGTCAACAACACGACATAACTCAACAAAGACTTATTTCTTCAGAGTTATGAAATAATGCGGATTATGGTTATAAACATCATTTGTAATGAGTAGCTAGTCTAGTTGCAGAAGCCGGGGTGCAATGGCACTTCCAAATTGTAAATACAAAGCCATTTAACCCATTGAACTCCATTTTTGGTTTAACCTTTGGTAACCTTACTATATAAGGTACCCATGTCATTTTGTAAAGAGAACTTTATCATAATCAAGTTTTAAGTTGCCGTTGACTGTGTGTGAGAGAGGAAGAGAGTGAGCGTGAGCTTCATCTTGGCGCTACTCCCCGCTCACTCATTGCATCAAAAAATCGACTGCACCATTGTGATAGGCTTGGAGAGAGATACGCATCAACACCAAGCATTCCATGCGAGACAGAGTGCGTTGACGCATCTACAAGCTATTTGCGGTCGTAAGTATATCAAACGATGTCTGTTTTTTACGTGCAAGTAGTCATTAGAATCGTGGAGCGACATGAGCTACGCATAGGTACTCATAGACTTCAATTTTGAGCACTTCTGAATTTGGCTCTATCTTCATACGCGTTTTTCGCGGATGGGTCTAGAATGAGGGTTTTGAGTGCAGAGGCTTTGGGACAGGTATATCCTAGTGAGGGGATGGTGTTCCTTAAGTTGCGTATGATTTTGGTATGGTTTATTGAGTTTCGTTCCGTTTGTGTGTATGTGGGTTGGGTGGTGTAGTTGAGAGCAGTGGGATTCTAGATTGTGGTTTAGTTAGCCTTTCAGAGTGTTGTATGCGTGGGATGGTCTCAGCCTGACAAGCTAAAGAGATTACCTTTGTGCGCCTATCGTGTCATCTATGTCCTCGATTGGCATTATCTTGATCTAGGTTGTGTTGCATGCACTTTATAAGTGTTGTGATTCGCTCTCGCAACACAGAGAGGGGGGGGGTGTGCGTGCTGGCGTAACCGAGAGTGAGACATAAAAATAAGAAAGGGGGGAGGGAGAGAAGGGAAGAAGGAGGGTTCAAAGGGACACAAATAGGAGAAGGGGTGCAGGGGAGAGAGAGAGAGAGAGAGAGAGAGAGAGAGAGAGAGAGAGAGAGAGAGAGAGAGAGAGAGAAGTGAAGAAAGAGAAGTTAAGAGGGGATATAGGAGGGCATCCAAAAGAAAGATGGTAAATTCAGAGGAGCGCAAAGGGAAGAAGGGGCATGAACAAGAGAGAGAGAAGGAAAGAGGGATTTTGGGTGGATGTCCAGATGAGAGTGAGAGAAAGAGAGAGGAGGAGAAGTGAGTGCAGGCGGTTGGATGTGTGTGTGTGTGTGTGTGTGTGTGTGTGTGTGTGTGTGTGTGTGAGAGAGAGAGAGAGAGAGAGAGAGAGAGAGAGAGAGAGAGAGAGAGAGAGAGAGAGAGAGAGAGAGAGAGAGAGAGAGAGTAAAATGAGAAAGAGAGAGGGGGAGGGAGGTGTTACTGCTATGGTGGGTGAACCAATGTGGCATTCATCATTATGTAAGCACCATAGAACCTCCATAGAAATAGGGGATAAGTGGATTGGAGAGAGTGTACTCAATATAGAGAGAGGGGGAGGGAGGTGTTACTGCTATGGTGGGTGAACCAATGTGGCATTCATCATTATGTAAGCACCATAGAACCTCCATAGCAATAGGGGATAAGTGGATTGGAGAGAGTGTACTCAATATAATGAAATGAAAGTTGCTTGATTGAGAGAGAATACAACTTTACCATAATAACTTTATATAGGCTCAAGATGGAAGGTAGTAATAAATGGTGAAAAAGATATGCACAACATTCGCTAAAGGATGTAATGGAAATGGCCTATGAACTTTGAGAGTAGTGGAATTAGGAAATTAGATAAAGCACTTTTGTGATTACTTTGTGAGCATAGTGGGTGAACTTAATTGATGGTGGCAACATAAACATGGTACTTAGTTAACTTGGCATGAACAATACTTTTGCAAGAGAGAGAGAGTCTAGAGAACATGACAATAGTTAAGGACTGGATTCATACGGAGCCGGGGCCCCCTCCAATAGGCATTTACATTATAGTTTCTTCCATCAAGAGAGACTTGGCACAATACAATCTTTGTGTTCCTTGTGACCTAGGTGATGCAATGAAGATGGAAAGCTTCATGCATCACAAGCATAACATAAAATTTGTAGAAAGCATTAACTATCCCAAGCCTCAGTCCCAAGAACTCAAACACCTTCGAAGGTGGAGAGAGCTGGCAGTGAATGAAGGTAGGGAAGAGGAAGAAGAAACATTCCATAGGAGAAAGAAATAGTTCCTCACTTATCATCACTCTTCTTGCTAGCATACATAATAGCATAGTAATGAAGATGGAAAGTTTAAGCATTGAAGCATGACTCTTGGTTGGATTTGCATTCCATAGCCAAGAGTGTTGGTGTAGGCTCTCACTTCTCACAAGCTTGGAGAAGGAGATGGAGTTCCTCTACTTTCACCAAGTGAGAATCAATCCACAAAATGAGTGTGTGAGTGGTGTATACCCCCCCAACACACCCCTTGCTTGGTTGGGGTGAGTTCTACTTTTTGCTCATGCCTCAAGCTCATTGGACCCCTCTCCCCCTAGCCAATGATATGCACCATGCATTTCAAGTACATGGGTAGTCTTTGGACAAGTGTCCTCATTACCCCTTAGAGAGAGAGAGAGAGAGAGAGAGAGAGAGAGAGAGAGAGAGAGAGAGAGAGAGAGAGAGAGAGCTTGAAAATATCTAGATATTTGTTGAATGGAACTAGAAGCTCATTGGACCTCTCTTTAGCCCAGCCAATAGCATTCAAGCACACCATGTGGCTAAGCATAGGGAGAGTCTGACATGTGTCCCATGTGCCCCTTGGAAAAAGGGTACCCTTTGGGTGCGTGGGAGTTCAAGCCAAAGATTCCCCTAACTTTGGGGCTTTCCCCCTCCTTTGTAGGGTCTCTTTTTGACTCAAGTACCTTAACTCCCATGCATAGGAAGCTTCTCAAGCACCTTCCTCATCAAGAATGACAAGCACCTCAGGCACCTTAGTCATCAAGCACGACAAGCACCTCAAGCGCCTTAGTCATCAAGCACAACAAGCACCTCAACCACCTTAGTCAGCAAGCACGACAAACACCTTAAGCAGCTTAGTCATCAAGCACGACAAGCACCTCAAGCTTAGGTCGCGTTCCCACCTCAAGCTTGCCTAAGGTCAAAGGACTTTTAACACTAACTATTAGAGGTCTTTAATGAAGCTATCCCTAAGGTCTTTTAAGCTCCATTAGATGCATGTTGCTCTTTGATAGACTACCTCCTTTTGGACCCGTATTGAGATGTAACCATCTCTCCTCTTGGTCCCCTGTTGAGATAAGTTTAGAAGCATTTATTGCACATTGCTCTTTGATAGACCGTTTCCTTTTGGACCCCTATTGAGATGCAACCATCTCTCCTTTTGGTCCCTTGCTGAGATAGGTCTAGAAACACATGTTTCTATTCTAACTCTTGTTTTCATTTATTCTCCCACATTAAATGATCATTTTAATATGAGAAAATCATTTGGGTTAGTTAGGTATTAGATTTTATGACATTACTTCTCTCTTGAAATCATAGTCGTCCTCGACTATGAGGTAGAGAAGATAAAGACTAGTCATTAGTCCATGTTTCTTAGCGGGTAGAGAATCCCTTTTGACCCTGCAACATCATTCCAAGATGGATGACTTATCCATTTGGTGCTTCGGAGACGTAGTTGCTGCAAGCATGTCCGCTCTTTAGTCCATAGCATACTTCCAAAGTAGAGTGACAAGTTCTACTTAGTGATTGTGAGACGTAGTCACCACAAACATGACCCTAAGCATGCATACTATTTAAATTTGGGGACAATAAAAAGAGAACTAGTCTTATAAGACAAAAGCATTGTTCATTTAAAATGCACTTTCATATGCTTACTTTAAGGCATCATTGTAAGCATTGACAAGGTTCATATTATCCATAAGCTAGGTTCTTTGCATCAATCTAGCATCTTTAAAAGAATAATTCTTAAACTTAACAAGATATCGTCAGATAATCTTACCGTTTTTAAATACCTTGTTTTCATGTCGTAAGATAGACTCAAATTGAAGTACTTTTTCTTGATCTTTGATTTTTGGAGGGTCTGCAACTATTGCTTCTTTTGATGGCGCTCCTTTGTAAGGCTTACGTAGGCTCTCGTGGAAAAAACGGTGCATGAGCCAATGGTTGGGCAACTTTAATTGATAAGCCATCTCATTGATTGGCTTAAGAATTAAAAATGACCATAGTATCTTTTTGCTAGTTTAGCATAATACTCTTGGTGGCCCATAGGATTCTTGCCCGTAGTATGCCTTATATGAATCTTGAGAAACTTTAGCAAGACCCAATCATTTTCCTTAAAGGCTAAGGTTCTTCGGTGCTTAATAGTTGCAACCCTTTTTGCCTTTGCTTTGAGATGGATATAACCTCCTTAATCTTTGGAAACGATTCTTGTGAGTCTCGGCTATATTCATCAGTAGTAGTAGCGAAGATCTTCCCATGTAATTTAAGTAGTAAGGGACTTTTGGATCTTCCCTCTTTTACTTCGAAAGGTGCTTTCCCCATAGAAGTATGTACAATGTCATTGTACACATACTCTATAAGAGGTAGGTACTTCTTGCATTCAGTACATTGATCTACTTCCATGACATAGGCTTTTAGTAGATTCAAGAATCATTAGATTAGTTATTTCACTTTGGTCATCTGTTTGTGGATGATAGGCCGAAAGAGAAATTTAATCGACTTCCTAGATTCCAAAAGAGACCCTTCTAGAAATTATTGGTCATTCTAGGATCTTTGTCCGACACTATGGATGTTGGAAATCCATGATGCTTGAAAATTTGACATCTGAAGAGGGTTGCATTTGATGTGCCTTAATAGTCTTTTTGACAGGCATAGAGTGTGTTTTCTTGTTAAGCCTGTCGACTGAAACAACCCAAGTTGCTTCCCTCGATCAAATTTCAACTTTTGGTATACCACACATTTTGAAACATACTCTTGTATGTTTACTTTTCATGGTAGACCAACAGAAATACATTTTGAAACATACTCTTGTATGTTTACTTTTCATGGTAGACCAATAGAAATACATTTCTACTCCTCGAAGAGTAGACTATGGAATCCCTCTTTGCCCCGCATAAGGAGAAGTATGGGATTCATACACGACTTTCTTCTTGTATGGGTGATCAACACATAGCCTATTGCCGTTTGAAAGATATTCATCCTTCAAGGTGAATTGTTCTTTTTTCTTCCCTATTGCAAAGGCTGTAATTACGTACTTAAAAGGATTGATCAGTAGCATACTCATATATCATAAAAGATAAATCATTGTGAGTTGCTATAGACACCACATTTGTAACATTTAATGGCCTAATAACTTATGTGTAGCGGAAAATTAGCATGAACATAGTGGGCATTTCATTAGAATAGATTCCTAATGAGAATTACAAGAGTGCTTGGGTGGAGAGAGCAACAAAAAGCATAACACCTAGTTAGATAGCATCGACAATACTTTCAAAAGAGAGAGAAATTAAGCTATTGACAACAGTTGAGGATCGGATTTGCATGGAGCCGGTCCCCCCTCCAAAAGGCTTTGTATTATGGTTTCTCCCATCAAGAGAGACATTGTACAATACAATTCTTTGTGTTCCTTCAAGACTAGCTAGTGCAATGAAGATGGAAACTTCATGCACTAAGCAAAACACTAAACAAACACAACTTGAATTATCCCCGTTCTCAGACCCAAGACCTCACACACCTTCGAAGATGGTGAGAGCTAGCAGGGTATGAGAGTAGATTGAGAGGAAGAAGGAGTATCTTACGAGAAAGATGTACATCTCCTCACATAATCACTCATATTTAGCATAGCTTAGCTTAGTAATTAGCTTGGCAGAGGAGATGAGCATGCATTGAAGCTTGGCTCTTGGTTGGATTTGCATCCACATGCCAAGAGAGTGTTGATGTAGGCTTCTATCTCACAAGCTTGGAGTAGGTGATGAGTTCTCCATTGAAGCTTGGGAAGAGATAGTCTTCTCTTTCTTCACCCATGAGCTTGTG
Source organism: Adiantum capillus-veneris (assembly GCF_014529385.1). NCBI lineage: Eukaryota > Viridiplantae > Streptophyta > Polypodiopsida > Polypodiales > Pteridaceae > Adiantum > Adiantum capillus-veneris. Next base: position 92,519,393 of record NC_140935.1, on the reverse strand, counting down.
TGAGTGTGTGTGTGATAATGCCTTCCAAAAATCAGCCCCCTCTCTCTCTTGGGCGAGCCCTCTTACTAATTGCTCTTGCTGAAGCCTCATTGGCCCTCCCCAAGTCAAGCCAATTACAATTAAGCAGCATAAGTGATAGCCTTCTGACATGTGTCCCCCTTTCCCCTTTTGTGAGAGCTTTAGGTAATTATATAATTAAACTAAACTCTCATTGGACCCCTTTGCCTCCTGGCCAATAGGAATCAGGCAAGCCATGGGGCTCGTGAATGCTCATTGGTCCCCTTGGGAGACTGCCCAATAGTCTTCTAGGAGACTTAATTCTCATTGGTTTCTTTTATTAAATGTTTTTAAATTAATTAAACTAGATTTACTCTAGCTTAATTCTCATTGGTCCACTTCAAGGGTCATCCAATAGAAATTGGGCACACCTTGTGGGCATCTGGCCTAGGGAGCTGACATGTGTCCCTCATTCCCTTTGTGTAAAGGGAGAGTGTGTGTGTGGCTTTCTCTCTCATCCCCTACCTTTAGGGCTCGCCCCCTCCCATGTAGGGATGTGCAAAGACTTTTAGGGCACACACAAAGCATCCAATTTTCCCTAGGGTTGACCTTTGGACACAACCTTTGAATTTTGGAAGTCTTAATGGGCTGAACCTTAGGGTCTTTTTAGCCCATTGTTGCACATGGTTCTTTTGCAGATGGCCTCCCCTTTGGATCCCTATTTTCCCTCCTTTGGATCCCTACTGTGGCCGGTCTGCTAGCTTAGTCAATATTCTAGCTTTTTCTCCCCTGGCACTTCCCCACATTAAATGATCAGTTTAATATGAGAAAATCATTTAGGAGAATTAGATATTGATTATTATGACAACATTTACCCTTGGTTGTTGTGAAAGTGCATTAACCACTTGATTGTGCTTGTTTAGCAATGTGAGCAATATGAAATTCAAATTGAAAAATAAAATTTGCCGGAGAGCTTGGTTTGCATCATAAAGTTCTTGAGGCTTTGTGATCCATTCGTAGGATGAATGGAGTCCCCAAGAGATAGTGTTTCCACGTGTTTAGAACATATAGAATAGCTATTAGCTCTTTTTTGTATTTGCCTAATACGCACTTATCGAAGCTGAGTCTTTGACTCTCATATGCAATGGCATGCCCATCTTGAAGCAAAAGAGCTTCAAGGCAATCACCAGAAGCATCACATTGGACCTCAAATGGCTTTGAGAGATCTAGTAGTGTGAGCACACGTTGAGAGATAAGCTTCTCAAGCTTCTTCAAATGCTTCTTGCACTTTTGCAGTGCATGAATACTTAATGTTATTTTTTGTTAAGTCATGTAATGGGCTTGCTATTAACGAGAATTTTTTTCATGAAGCATCTATAGTATGCACACATACCTATGAAGCTTTGTACCTCTTGTAGTAGTAAAAGCGATGGTGACCAAAATGGAGAGGAGCTAGACCTCATCATTTCTTTTTCCATCAATTCATGCACTTGCCTCATGATCTCCTCTTGTTGAGCTTGTGAAACTTGATAAGGAGGCTTCTTAGGCGGTGAGCTTCTTGGTAGGAGCTCAATTGCATGGTTATCATCCCTCATTTTAGAGGTAGCTCACTAGGGATGTTATCAATGAAAACTTCTTGGAATCCACTTAGGAAGTTAGACAACTCTAATTCCTCTTGATTCCCTTTATTGCAGGGATATGGCATTCCCCAACTCATTGGCATCTATGTACATGCTCTTTTCCCTGCAGGTGAAGTAGATTCTCCTTTCAAGGAACTTCATGTTGGAAGCCATGCGGTTAAACCATGGTGCCCCAAAAATAACATCCTCATGTTTGAGAGGGGGGATGAAGAAATCCTCTTTGTCCACATAGCTTTGGACATGAAGCCTCAATTTTCCAATTAAGGGAGTAATTGAGATGTCTTGTCCCTTGATAGATCCATTGGCTTTTAATGTATCTCCCATCTCGTGGGCTTGTATGCCTAGCTTGGTGGTCAACTCCGTGGATATGAAGTTGTGAGTTGAACCAGGGTCAAAAAAATAAAGGCATCATGCTCTTGCATCTTTCCCCAAGCATAGAAAAGGAGAAATCCTTGACAATGAGCATCTTCTTTTGGAGCTTCAAACATAGAGGCTCTAGAGTCTCACTGCGGGCAATTCTCTTGGGGCAAGAACGATAACCATGGCCTTGCTCCCCACACTTAAAACATTTGTGGTCCTTACAAAAATATTCTAGCTCTTTAGGAGAGAGTTTATATTTACCTTTGTAAACTCCTTGGACTGATTGTTGTTGTTGTTGGAATAGCCTTGGTAATAATTTTGGGCATTGGTTTTCCTCTTGGAATCTTTTTTGTCCTTATTTTCCATGGGCTTGACATTCCGTCTAGCCCCTTGTTGCAAATTGATGCACGTAGCAACCATGGTGTGGTGGATTACCTCGGTGATAGAACCAGGTCGTTGAGAGTTGACATACTCAGCCATCTCTTTGGGTAACTCCGCACAGAATTGTTGCTTTTGCTGGTGAAAGTCTATCTTTTGAAAGACAATAGCCTTGACATATAAATCCCAAAACTTGTCCACATATTTCTGGATAGACTCATGAGAGAGAAGCCTCAAACTCCGCCATTCGGTGAACACTTTGTCCCTTGCATCACTTGTAAGGAATTGCTTCACGATGGAAACTCGTAGAGTTTTCCATGTCTTTTGGGCTTCTCAGTTGCCATGAAGGCTAGCCCACCATTGACGAGCCAATTTTTGGAAGTGCATAGCTACATGGCGTAGCTTGGAGGACTTTGTGAAGCCCTCGTCTCCAAAGGCCGCATCAAATTGTTGGATGAAGGCCAATACTTTGTCGGTAGCACAAAAGGTGCCATCATACGTGAGAAAAGAGATACTCTTTCCTCCCTCTTTGAACTTCTTGAGCTTTTGTGACCTTTTCCATGCAGGGTAAGATTTGTGATGTCCTCCCCTCTTGTATTCTCTAGGAGAACAACTATTGCTTTCATTGGAAGCGGAGGAAGGCGAAGAAGAAGGAGAAGAGGGTGACCTCTTTCTTGTCCTTTCCTTCCTTTGTTTCCTCTCTTCCCTTTTTGAAGTGATGAGGAGAAGGGCTATGGGTTGACCGTTTCTTAGGAGGAGTTGATGATTTTATAGTCCACCATCTTCGTGGAGCCACATCTTCGGAGGAACTTAGGGATTCATTACTTTCTCGTTCTTTGGATTCCTCCTCTCGTATGGGAGAGAGTCTTCTTTTGGGGGTCTCATCAAGAGGCCTCCTAAGCTCTCTGTCCTCTTGGAGAGGAAAGGAAATCCCATAAGCACGAAGTTGTTGAGTAAATTTGGCTTGCAAAGCGAGGTTGCCCATAGCGTGTTGCAACCTAGTAACAAGATAATTAACAAACATGGGGGCATCATCATCAGCACCTTCATGTGCAAAATCCAAGTTATCAATGTTCGTTCTACTCTCTTGGTTATTGTCAGCCATGTTAATTAAACTTATGTGTTTACTTAGTGTATGCTTTGGCGATTCAAAACCTTAGTTGCTACTCCTCTTAGCCTTTGAAAATAGGCACTTAAGTATCTACAGCCACGGCTTGAATTGGTTAATTATAGAGAGTAGTGGAGTGGGTCTAACATAGCAGAGTTGCCGAGCGATAGCTCCTTTTTGACTTCTTATGGCTCAATAATGGTAAAGCCGTAGGCAAGTTTAAAAAGACCCCATTATTAAGACAAATGCTCCCGAGGTGTGCACCATATCCCACATAGTGGGCTCAACAAAACCAATAGTAGATCCCATTCCCACTTACCCTGATATAATTAACAAAATCAACGATTGATATGCTACTTAAGGACCTCTCTTCTTAAGCAAGAAAAGAGAAACCAAATGCTCTAATACCAATGTAATGGAAATGGCCTATGAACTTTGAGAGTAGTGGAATTAGAAAATTAGATAAAGCACTTTTGTGAGATTACTTTGTGAGAGTAACGGGTGAACTTAATTGATGGTAGCAACATAAACATGGTACTTAGTTAACTTGGCATGACCAATACTTTTGCAAGAGAGAGAGTTTAGAGAACATGACAATAGTTGAGGACCGGATTCATACGGAGCCCGTCCCCCCTCCAATAGGCATTTGTATTATAGCTTCTCCCATCAAGCGAGACTTGGAACAATACAATATTTGTGTTCCTTGTGACCTAGGTGATGCAATGAATATGGAAAGATTCATGCATCACAAGCATAACATAAACTTTGTAGAAAGCATTAACTATCCCAAGCCTTAGTCCCAAGGCCTCAAACACCTTCGAAGGTGGAGAGAGCTAGCAGGGAATGAGGGTAGGGAAGAGGAAGAAGTAGGAGAAAGAAATAGTTCCTCACTTATCATCACTCTTCTTGCTAGCATACATAATAGCATAGTAATGAAGACGGCAAGTTTAAGCATTGAAGCATGGCTCTTGGTTGGATTTGCATTCCATAGCCAAGAGTGTTGGTGTAGGCTCTCACTTCTCACAAGCTTGGAGAAGGAGATGGAGTTCCCCTACTTTCACCAAGTGAGAATCAATCCACAAAATGAGTGTGTGAGTGGTGTATACCCCCCCAACACACCCCTTGCTTGGTTGGGGTGAGTTCTACTTTCTGCTCATGCCTCAAGCTTATTGGACCCCTCTCCCCCTAGCCAATGATATGCACCATGCATTTCAAGTACATGGGTAGTCTTTGGACAATTGTCCTCCTTACCCCTTAGAGAGAGAGAGAGAGAGAGAGAGAGAGAGAGAGAAGAGAGAGAGAGAGAGAGAGAGAGAGAGAGAGAGAGAGAGAGAGAGAGAGAGAGAGAGAGCTTGAAAATATCTAGATATTTGTTGAATGGAACTAGAAGCGCATTGGACCCCTCTTTAGCCCAACAAATAGCATTCAAGCACACCATGGCTAAGCATAGGGAGAGTCTGACATGTGTACCATGTACCCCTTGGGAAAAGGATACCTTTTGGCCGAGTGGGAGGTTAAGTCAAAGATTCCCCTAACTTTGGGGCTTTCCCCCTCCTTTGTAGGGTCTCTTTTTGACTCAAGAACCTTACCCCCCATGCATAGGAAGCTTCTCAAGCACCTTCCTCATCAAGCATGATAAGCACGACAAGCACCTCAAGCACCTTAGTCATCAAGCACGACAAGCAACTCAAGCACCTTAGTCAGCAAGCACGACAAGCACCTCAAGCTTAGGTATACTTGCTGCCTTGGCAGTGAGACTGAAGCTTTTGTGCATGGCGTCTCCATGATGGTCCCAATCTTGGAAGGAACTCTCTCCTCAGGTTGGGGAAAAAAATTGAGATGGACATATATACTTCCTTTGATAAGAACATCTGTAGTTGGGTTAAAACCATGGCGCCACTATAAAAAATGAGCCATGTTTGCTCGTATGGCTAGGAAGCTCATCAAAATGACCTTGGTCGTCATCTGTAGAGTCTCAAACTTGATTTGGTAGTAGTAACCATGCTAGAGGATTTGTATGTTGATGATCTATTCACCTTTGAGAGAAGGAGATTGTGCACCTTGCCTCTGCTAGGCCGGGTGCCAATAATCTTGCATATGATAGATCTGGCCTGGAGGCGCTCCACCTCTGCCACAAGGCTTGCTTGCTCCATTGGCAAGAGAGCAAGTCGGGTGGTGGGCTCCATGCGGTCAGGTGACGGGATTTCATTTTAGTCCTTTGAGGCAGAACAAGAGCCTCCATCCATGTTTGCTACTACACAAGGGTTTTGAGAGCGTCATTGTGTTGGCCTCGAGGAGCTCTATGTGTAGATATCAACATCGCAAGCGTATCACGAGATCCAAGCATCAACTCCCACAACCTTATGGGTGACATATCTTCCATTTTGAGTGTTGTTTCACGTATTCGGATGTTGAGTTAGAGTCTCTGTGCTTAGGAGCCCCTATTAGACATGTTAAACTCCATATTTAATGACCTAAAATTTGTACTTATAGAAAAATGGATTTTTCCTAGAGTGCAAATTTAGAATTTTAGGGTCCAAATGTGTTTTTGACCTTGCAAGGAGAGTGCCTACTAAGTTTGGTGTTGTTTGGAGTTGATTTTCTATTGGTATTGCATGTCGATGCGTGAATGGATCATTGACAGAAGGACCAAGTCTTTTGTGGTTAGAGCGCATATAAATAGTTTTAACGGACTGTATTGTGTTCAGATGAGAGATTGACAACTGTTGGCATGCCTTCATGCCCTAGTGAAGTCACTTGCTTCCTAGGATTGACATTTTGGGCTTGGGTTCATCTCTTTGTGAGATGTGATAGGTGATGACAATGTAACCTCCAGACATTAGCACCGTTACTGGGGAGCGAGTACCTAGACTAGTGTGGACACATACAAAACTGACAGAGTATCCTAAGTTAGACTAGTTGGATAAGGTAGATTAAGAGTGGAGACTGAGGTATCCTTGATCTTTGTGATTCAATAATGATGAGTTTCAGCCATAGAAGTAGTAGAGAGATAAAATAGAGTATTGAGAATGGAAGTAGAGCTTGGTGCATAGTTTGTCTTTCAATGGATCATGTTGTACGAAGGGAAATTGCAAACAAGAAAATAGATAGATGAATGATATGATAAGCTAGGCTATGATTGCATATAATAAGATGTGTCTAATTGTGGCCAAGGATAGTTTAGGAGTGGAAGATAGGGGCCATTCTCGAACCCAAAGAGAGCATTGTGCCATTTTGGTTAAGGTTTTGTGCAATATTAGAATCGAGGGAGTAAGGAAAGTCGTGACAATGATGAGGGTGAAAGAAGTGTAATAGCCACACATCAACATCTCCAACTCTACCAATCAGTTTTTGTGGTGTCTCTTTCTCTCTCTCTCTCTCTCTCTCTCTCTCTCTCTCACACACACACACACACACACACACACACACACACACACACACACACACACACACACACACACACACACACACACACACACACACACACACACACACACACACACACACACACACACACACACACACACACACACACACACACACACAAAATAGCATGAGGTCTTTCATCTGACTCTTCTATTACATGGGACAAAAAGAAGCAGGGCTGATGAGTATTTTGGGAGCACCTCATCTACATCTCTATTTAACCGCCCATTACATGATCACACAAACAGCTATCGCAGTAAAAGCAGGTGTTAGGACGCTCTGCTAAAGGCAAGATACGAGTCGCCAAGACTAACCCATACTCCCGGGTGTGTGGAGTACAGTTAAAATACCCTCTTAATTGATGACCATAACTACGATACAAAAAGATATTATGAAGTGGAAGGAATTGGGCTAGCAGGTATAACCGCTCTGAAAAACCAGGCATCATTGAATGTTCTAGGTAATAATACTATGGCCCTAGGCCCAGAGCCTCAGTAACCATTGCCAATCTGATATTGTTCCTAAAATGCTCGCGACCCCAAAGGGTCATACGAGTCACTCGATTTTGGTATGACCACCATTTAGTCTGGGAAACAGAGGTTCCTAATTGAGGGAATAGATGTAGTTCATAACGGAGTAAAGTAGCTCTCCGAGTAGAGTCACCTGATTGATAAAGGTGTACTGTTGCTATGGAAAAAACCAGTTCTCGATTGTAGGCCATTTTTTGATTAACACACCTGAGGAGCAAATATACGGATATGTATATTACTTGAGTACAGTTACTCCTTATTGTTACCTCGGACGTGTTTATGTATAAGTGTCATCTGGCTTTTATAGACCCACATTTTGACTTTGAGTCGGAATTGGAAGTCCCTTAAAACCTGAAATTCACAAAAAAAATGAGCCGTAATTATCTTATAAAGTTGAAAAGATATTTTGGCTTATTGTAACACTACTTTGCTGAGGTCCTTTTGGTAAGAGGACAATCCCTTGATTGATTCACTTTCTAAGTTCTAGTACCTATTCTATTGAATCAACTGTTGATTATTCTGAGGGCACTTAATACAGGTTTCGGAAATGGTGTCCTGGCGTCTGATATTTGGTTGGTAGTAAGTAGTATCTCATAACCACGTGTAGGAGAAAATTTTGGTTTTGCAAATTGACTTAACTGGTTTTACCACATTACATCACCTACTAGTAAGATCGAATTGTTTTTTAGAGCAGATGCCTATCTCACTGAATCGACAAAAAACTATTTTGTATTTACTTAGTACTAGCTTCTGATATGTTGCTCTTTCTCTAATTTTGGATAAAGCTGAGAGTGGCAACACATACTAGGTTGATTAAGAGAGGCAACACATACCGGATTGTCTATAGAGATAAAGAGTGAAAACACATACCGGATTAATCTGGTTGCAAAGTTACTTGATCTTTTTTTCGTCTCATACTATGAAGTTTAGTGATAGTGTTCGGTGACTTACCATTACTTCAACATAGTGACTGAGGTCTGAAGGTCTTGGTTGGTTTGAACCTCGGCTATTCAATAGAATTTGCTTGTCATCATCTGCTGGCTTCCTAATTTCGCTCAAGTATATATTAACTGATTCGTACCTAACATCTTGCAATATATACAAAAAAGCTTCTAGAAGTTGGTTTTTAAGGCCTTGGTATTATAAGGAAAGTCATATAATTCCCTTTAACTGATCTTTGCTGGTTAATCTTTTGTCGTATCTTTCTCGGACAAGGTATGAGTCTGATCTAAGTACTGACTCATCTAGGGCTTTATGATATATATTTAAAAAACACAGTTTATATATGGCTTGGGCTACAGTATGTCAGACATGCCATGATAAGCATAAATATTTCTTGAGAAATAATGTTTTTTTAATAAAAATAAAAAAATAAAAAAAGGGAGTGAGCTCAGGTTTATAAATTTGGAAATTCTGACATACATAGATGCTTTATGAGTGTTCACTTTCCTGTATTAGATTTGCAAAAATGCCAAAGAAATGTTTTTTCAAATATAAACAATATACTAGTTGAGAACTATGTGTTTTTTTAAGGTGACATGGATAACAACTGGGATGCCCTGCATCACCTGCGTATAGTCACGTGCTAACGAATAGTTTTCTTGTGGCTATGGGTGCAGGTGAGGGCTACCTTCCTTGAGTAAAATGTCCAGTTCTTAACAAATGGTGGATCTCTTAGTGGACGCAAATTTTCCTAGACTTTGGGTTTATGGATCCTTGAGCTGTATCTTGTTATCTTCATTACCTTGTACAAAATTTATTTTCAATTGCAAATAAATTATTGTGCAAATCCATTGTACTTTTCTAGAATTGTTAGTTTGTGAACAGTTAGCGTTCGTTTGCGTATATATATATAGATTTAAAACTGCTACACACACATTTAAACTGGCAAATTCTTCAAAATTTGGACCATCAAACAAGAAAGGTTTCAAGTATGGCTTGGTTTTTCCCGGAACACTAATTTGGTGCATCACAAAGTATCTTCTTCCTTGGCCATTACATAGAAGTAACTCTGCCTCAAGCACATTGTAGGACTTAGCAGTTGTGGATATGCCTTTTAATGATGCATAAGAGGGAAGGTGTGCCACATCACTTACTTAAACCACCTATAAAAGTTTCATTCTAGCAAACTCCCTGCTCGCGAGCACTTTCCTGTTTGACTGAGCGTCTACCTCCCTTGCTCTCTATGAGCCCCCAGCTTGCACCCTTGGCTACAACTTTGCATGCCAATGGGTAGCATTATCCCTCATCAAATTTGATATGATCTAGGGTTCTTGTAATCCTGGTCATACTCTGACTGTTTATAGTGGGGTTCTGGTTCTTCCTTTCTTTGCAAAGGAGTTCTCCTCTTTACATGAGATCCTACGGGGTATCTATTGGTTTTTTCCCTCTCTAGCAATTGTCTCTTCCCCCCCCCCCCCCCCCCCCCCCCCCACACACACACACACACACAC